>NC_052360.1:51681547-51735966 GCF_009727055.1 Benincasa hispida | reverse complement strand
GTCCAAAAGTTTTAATCCAAAAAGACAAGGCCAATTATAGGAAAGAAGGGGCCATTACAAAATTACATTGAAAATAACTTCATAAAAACCAACAACCTAGAATCTACTATCTAAGTTGGGTTTAATGTCTCCACTATAAGCCAACACCTAGCCCACTATTTTATTAGTGGATATTATCCAACAAAAGTTTGGATTTTCCCACTAACTTTAGTCAAAGGCAAAATAGTCATTTGGTCAAGTCAAACTTTGACCAAAAAAATCAATATTTGACTTTTTTATGATTTTTTTCGTGTTGACTATATTTGATCTCCCGAGCATGAATCCGCATTCACTCGAATTCAAATCACATTTGAATATAAGGTCGGTCAAAGTTTGACTTTTCAAAGTAAAAAGTTAACTCTTGACTTTTTACATCTTTGACCATTCCATTATTTCTGACCTTCCAAATATGAACGTATTCATATTTTTGATATTTAAATCACATTTAAATATTAAAGCGTGTAATCTCTAAACTAAAAAATCCGACCACTATATCACATATACTGTCGCGTTTCTCTCTCTTCACCATAATTCGAACAACTTGAATTATTCTATCATACTGTTCTAAGTTTAGTCAACTATTGAGTTATCAAGGAACCTAAATGGACCTAATAAACATGTGGGGCTCAACGCATTCGAGATTAGCGTGATAATAACCTTTAGATGGAGCTAATCAGACATTCGTTTAACTCACGGGTCATTCCACTATAGCCCGTAGTTGCATTACCCTCACTATAGATAATTGTGTCCATATGAGTATAACCATGATATTAGTAAATTAATCCTCCACAGTTGTTCGTAATCTCTCTCTTTTCCTACTATCCCTATAACGGGTAGGAGTGAATTCCATCTTGCACCCTATGTTCCCAGCTATCCACCTGATCTTACCCCTGAAATGGGAGGTTTATTGGGCCAACGATAATGAGCTGCCCTCACCTATGCAGATCTAAGGATAATTCTGAGTGAACCGGAGTTCATAGTTAGCTCAGGATTAAGATTAAGTTACCTAGGTCAACAATTAACGAAATAGTCAGTTTTAAACATTAAACGACATTTAGAACGTAAAAAGTGACTATTTCATGGTTCAGTTTTATGTAAACTCTTTACATAGGATGCCCCCATTTTCAAGTCTCCACATGAATGATTTAGGATCACATCGGTTGTACTAACTATAAAATGGGTCATATCCATAGTGTCCCCAGAATAAGGCGCCCAACCTTATTCATATACTATAGACCATTTTGGCTATATATATTTGAACTTGATCTACATTATATCACTACATAAAGTTCAAACTTAAACTTAATAGCCTCGGAACCTTAGTTTATTGGATTCATGAATATAGAATTTAAATTTACTAAAGATTTTCAATAACAGCTTTATTGAACAAGAATATGATATTACAAACTACGAGTTTTAGGACATAAAATCCAACACTAAGGAAGAGAAAACAAAAAGCTAAATACACTACAAAATTAAAAACAAACTAAATTAGAAAGCATGTAAATTAAAACTCTTGGCTGCCTTCATGTAGCACAACATATTTAACATCGCTATGCTCATCAAGATTCGCCTGTCAGGGCACGTAAAAATTCTTATGCTTCTCTGGTCCTTTCTTGCTTGAGTCGATAAAGCCTTCAAAGCTCAACGAGCACTTCTGCATTTTAATGGCACGATACAAGTCTTTTTGGATTTTTAATTTTTTTAAGGGAAAAAAGAAATAAAATAAAAGACTCAAGGACTTACTCACCTGAAAATAAAGACTTGAACTCGTGAAGAAAAGAAAAGCAATATTAAAAAATAAAAGAGATATTAAAGGGAAGAACAAGATGAGGCTTTGTAATCTCTAACTCTTTCACCTTGGACACCTCGAGATGAAGCTTGGGCTCATACTTAACCTCACATACTTGTTCTTAGCATGGCAGCGGGTATGCATCCTGATCAACGCTTGACAAATAGAACTCCTCAACAAACTCGGCCTCAGTAGTATAAACGGTGGTGGCTCTGGTTGGCTCTCTAGTGTGGGCATGGAATCTGTAAGTTGAGGGATTAGATCTCTAGGTAAAACTCAATAGACTCCTGCTCACAATGAGAAAGAACAATTAGCAAGTTCATACATTAAAGAATCCAACTTCATACCTTGGCCTGAAGTCTGAGGAATCAGCTGCTCAACATGATGGCCGATTTCAGCTACCTCACTCCTGATCAACTCGGTAGTCTCAAAGGATGGCTATAACAGGGCTCATCTTGCCCCTCAACTGATTCAACCATATGAGAAATCAGGTCACTCAAACTTTGAAGACTAATTCTGGCCTCAGATTCGAAATAGAGATTGTCCTGCTGAAATCTCGAGAACTCATGTTGCATATGGAAGTCTTCCTGCCAAAAATCCTAAGAGCAATTAGAAAGCTTTCTAACCAGTTTCTCTAAGGACTTACCTAAGTGGGTAGAAGAAGCATGCATTGACGTCGAGATCGGGCTAGGCAACTCCCAAGGGGGACATGCATCACGCACAGGGCCACACGGTAGCTGAAAACATGCTTCGGTTCGATGAACTTGAAGTGAGCAAACTTGGCATGTCTCCACACCTGCAATCGCCTAGTGGACAATTCTCGAACAAGAGAGATAAGCTCAAATACTTGATTTTTAAACTCACAAATTTCTCTTACCTCTTCTTCGTCTCACTGAGCTACTTGCCTCGCAAGAAGCACATAATAAATGCTTTGATCATTTTCCATGATAAAACATATAGACATAAATGAAAAGAAAAATCTTTTTGGGGTTTTTAAAGTTTACAAGATAAATTTAACAAAGAGAAATTGATTGGGTCCTCGACAATGGTGCCAATTTGATTTGACCAAAGAATGGGTGGCGTAAACCTCTCTCCAACAATCAAATAAAATTTATAATTCACGGAACCAACTACTTATACTACATAGTAGCACAAGTGATAAGTCCGGGGTCGAACCACAATGAGCCTAATATAGAACTTTTCTAAGCTAAATCAGTCTATGGAAAACAGTGAAAATGGGAGGTTTTGTAGTTTCGATTGAAAGGAAAATAAAATGCGGGAATGTAAGTTAAGAAAATTGAAGTGCACGAAAGTAAAAGTCCAAGAAAAGTAAAGAAACGCCTAGCTCGAGACTTAGGATCCACCCAATGTTTGATTGATCATATGATTACTAAGGATTATCTTTTTTTACTTATTATGCTTAGTCAACTTGCCTAGACTGAAGGATCCCTGTGAAGGGTACGCAGCGGAAGCAGACCATCCAAATTATAAAAAATTTACAAAATGCAATTTTACAGAGAAACAATAGATCATGCATTTAATTAAACAAAACATATAACATGCTTGAGAAACTAAGAAGAGAAAAAGGGAATAGAAGACTTACCTTTGAAGAACAAAATCTTCAAGATTCCTCTTCACCGTGAAAATCACGAACATCAAAAAAGGCATTACCACAAAAGCAACCTCGATATTCTTTGGATGAGAATCCAGGAGGAGTGGACTCTGACTATTTTGGTGAGGGAAGGGATTGAGAGAGGAAAAGAGATGGAGAGCCTTAGATCTCAGAACTCCTCGTGAGATTTTTCTATATCTTTCTTTTCTTCACCACACAGAGAAGACAGAAGTGTGTAACTAATCCACATACACGATCTGGAGAGAAAGAGGGGGGAGAGAGTTACAACTCCCTCCCAAATAACATTAATTCAAAAATAAAAAAAATAAAATAAAATAATTAATTTATTAAAAAATTATTTAATATATATTCATATGATAACTACCTTTCATATAATATATATTAAATTATATGTTATATCAAATATAACATACCTTTCTCTCACCAATGACTTTTAATATAAATCACATTTATATTAATTTTAACTATATGAATCCAATTCATATAATTAATATTTGAATCATATTCAAACATTTATTTTCTCTCATAAATACTTAATATTACAATGTATCAAATACATTATAGTAATATATCATATATAATTAAATTAATTATATCAGATATTATTAATTTCCTCAATTAATTTGGACAATTCAAATTAATAAAAAACTAATTCTCATTAAAACCCATTGAGCTACTGAGAGGACCTCATGGACCTGTAGCTTGAAGTTCCAACGGTAGGTGAATAATTAATTAAACTCTTTAATTTAAATTATTCACCATCCATTAACTAACAAGCACTCCACTAAAGACAGTCAACTGCACTCTTCGCATTACAGGTATATTTTTATGTCCATTGGATATAACCAATCAATAGTACGATGACCCTTCACAAATTTCTTGTAGGGCCAAAATTACCGTTTTGCCCATGGTTACATATAACTCTTTAAGTACCATTAATCTCTTTAATGAACAATAAATCATAGTCCAACTCTGATCGAACCCCTCTCGAGCCAGTAGAGGGTGTGGTGCCACATTGTTCAAGCCCTAAAGCAGCTCTTAAAGGAGCAATTTATCTACTTACCCCAATGTTGGGGAATGAGTGAATTCCTTCTTGTGTAGCTATGTTCCCAGCTCCCCAATCAAACGAATCCCCAAAATGGTAGGCTTGTTGAGTCGGCGATTTGGCCACTCTCACCCATATAAATCAAAGGACCGCCTTCATAGACAGGAGTTCACAACTCACTCAGGATCCAGGTTATGTTACCTATGGTCATCCTAGTGAAATGTAAGGCTCTATTATGAATGACATTATATAATGAGACTAAAAATTTTGTGGTCCGATCTTATACAAACTCCTTTGTATAGAATATCCCCGCTCAAATGTCTCCACATGAATGATCAAGATCAGATCATTTGTAGCACTTTACAACAATTGTAATATCTACAAAATGGACCATACTCGTAGTGTCACCAGGATAAGGTATCCAACCTTATCCATCTACCACAGACCATTTAGGTTATCATTTAAACATGATCCACTAGTATGTCTACATATATGTTTAAGCTACAAGATAACCTTGGATGTTAGTTTAATGGTTTGTGGTTAGTGCAACTAATTTTCAAATAAAACATTGAATATTTTATTACATAAATAAAATGTTTATACGTTACAATTACAAACTATAGGACCCTACAAGATTTAGGATATCAACCCCAACAATCTCCCATTTGATCTAAAGCTAGTGCAATGTGCAGTGTAAAAGTCAAACTATAATACAAAGTACACAAAACAATAAACTAGGGCACAAACCACTCAGTACAAATTTCCACTTGCCTTAGTCTAAACGTGGCCAGTCCCATAGACCCATACTCTGCAGGTGACTCTCAAACATCTTAGCCGCGGGGGCCTTTATAAATGGATTAGCAACATTGTGCTCTGAAGCTATTTGTGTGACGATCACGTCCCCTCGATGCATAATCTCTCGGATGAGATGATACTTTTGCTCTATGTGTTTGCCATGCTTGTGACTTCTAGGCTCTCGGGAATTAGCCACATCACCACTATTGTCACAATAAAGTGTGATGGGCTTTGACATGTCTACAACGAATTCTAGATCCGTCAAGAATTTCCTTAGCCAAACAACTTTCTTAGCAGCTTCACAAGTCGCTACATACTCAGCCTCCATAGTAGAGTCAACAATGCACCCTTGCTTGGTGCTTTTTCAGACTACTGCCCCTCGTCGAGAGTGAACACTGATCCTGATGTGTATTTTCTAGAATTCTTATCAGTCTAAAAATCAGAGTCCATGTATCCAGTAAGGATCGGATCCTTAGAACCATACATGAGCATATAGTCCCTCGTTCTTCGTAGATACTTGAGGATATTCTTAACGGCGGTCCAATGATCAAATCCTGGATTAGATTGATATCTACTAACTATCCCCACTGCATAGCAGATGTCAGGTCTCGTATATAACATCGCATACATCAGGCTACCAATAGCCGATGCGTAGGGGATCCATCTCATTTCCTCAACCTCTTGAGGTGTCTTAGGACACTGTTCCTTAGACAATATTACTCTATGCCTGAAAGGCAGTAAGCCTCTCTTGGAGTTCTGCAACGAATACTTGACAAGAATTTTGTCAATGTACGATGCTTGAGACAAAGCTAGTGTTTTGTTCTTTCGATCTCGAAAGATTTGGATTCCCAAAACAAACTGAGCCTCTCTCAAATCTTTAATTTGGAATTGGGTCACTATCCAGTTCGTAACTTCAGTCAGTAGAACTACGTCATTCCCAATGAGTTCGTTTACATACAACACTAAGAAAGCTACTGAGTTGTTGATGACCTTCTTATATACACAAGGCTCATCAATATTTTGATCAAAACCCTAAGATTTGGTTGTAGTATCAAACATTATGTTCTAAGATTTAGAAGCTTGTTTCAGTCCATAAATGGACCGATTAAGCCTGCAAACACTTTGCTCTTGACCTTGGATTATGAATCCTTCAGGCTGATCCATATAAATGGTCTTGTCAAGATTGCCATTCAGAAAGGAAGTCTTGACGTCCATTTGCCAAATCTCATAGTCATAATATAAGGCAATGGACAAAAGGATCCGGATAGACTTAAGCATGGCAACAAGTGAGAAAGTCTCCTCATAGTCAACTCCCTCAATCTGAGTATAACCCTTTGCCACTAGTCTAGCCTTGAAGGTTTGCACCTTCCCATCAACACCCCATTTTATCTTATAGATCCATTTGCAACCTATAGGTTTACCCTATCAGGTTGATCTACAAGATCCCATACTGAATTGAAGTACATTGACTCCATTTCGAGATCCATAGCCTTGATCCATTCATCTTTGTCAACATCCTCCATCGTCTTCTTGTAAGACAATGGATCCTTAACATCTACGTCAGCTACCATAGCTAGGATTTCAGTTAAACCCATGTAATGGACAAGTGGGTTTGCAACCCTCCCATGCATCGAGGTTCCCTCAATACTTGAAGTGGATTTGACCTACTAGATATCCAACTTCAACAACTCTTGTTGAGGTGTTGGGTTCTTCAATAACTCTTGTTGAAGGTTCAGTAATTTCTTTGGAAAGTTCATTTAACATAATTTTACTGTGGGGTTTGTTTTCCCTTATGTGGTCTTCTTCCAAAAAAGTAGCGTTTGTCGATACAAACACTTTATTTCCTTTTGAGTCAAAGAAGTAATCACCTCTCTCTTTGGGGTAGCCTACAAATAAACATAAGTTTGAACAAGATTCCAGTTTCTTAGGATTAGCCTCAAGGACATGCGTTGGGAAACCCTAGATTCTAAAATGACGTAAACTAGCTTTACGACCATTCCATAACTCCAAAGGTTTTCTGGTAACACTCTTGGATGGAACACAGTTCAAAATGTACATTGTAGTCCCCACTACATAACCCCAAAACGAGTTAGGTAAGGAAGCGTAACTCGTCATAGACCGAATCATGTCCAACAGGGTTCAATTTATCCTTTCTGATACACTATTCTGCTGAGGTGTACTAGGTGTTGAGAGTTGGGATACTATTCCATGTTCTATCAAATATTTTTGGAATATCAGATCCATAAACTCTGCACCTCAATCAGATCGAAATGTCTTTATTGTTTTACTTAATGCATTTTTAATTTCAGCCTTGAATTCTTTGAACTTTTTAAAAGATTCAGACTTATGTTGCATTAAATAAACGTACCCATATCTTGAATAATCATTAGTAAAGATGATGAATATTCGTAATTTCCTCTAGGTTTTACATTTATCGAACCATAGAGGTCTGAATGTACTAGCTCTAAAAGTTCTTGGGCCCTATGACCTTTTCCAGTAAAGGATCTCTTAATCATTTTGCCTTCAAGGTATGACTCACACACAGGTAAATAATTTTCTTCTAACTCGTTTAGAAGTTTATTCTTCACCAACCTCTCAATCCTATTGAGATTGATGTGTCCTAACCTCAGGTGCCAAAGTTGGGCATTTTCTTTTGGAGAACTTTTAAGTATTTTATGTTGAGTTACTACAGTTTTAAACATTTCAGTGTTATGGAATGCCTTAGTTGCAAACGGTCTTAGCACATAAAGGTTGTTTTTGGAAATAAACACTTTTTTTACAATAAAGTTGATACAGTACGATTGTTCAACCAAACACTTTACATAAATTAGGTTCTTTTTAAACCAGGAACTACATACATTTTCTAACAAAATGAATTTATTCTATAAAGTCAACTGGAGACCTCCCACTGCCATAGCTAAGACGACGTGCCCAGTTCCAACCTGCATCATCATCTTTCCAGCATCTAGTTGCCACCGGGAACTATTTCCTGAAATGAAGAACAAAATTGGTTAGTGGCGCAAGAATCTATAATCCAGGCAGAATTCTGTGAAGATAGATTTTCTTTAAAGGAGAAAGAACTCAAAATTATTGGTGTCAGAATTAATGAGGCTATCTCTTCAAAAGGTCAGGACGATCAAAATACTGAGTATGATCCTAGAAGAAGCAAAAGAGCTACGAAAGCTACTTCTTTTGGATCGATTACATAACTTTTATGATAGACGATGAGTCTCAGACTTTTCAAGAAGTTGTATCATCTCCTGATGCACCTTATTGGAAGGATGCTATCAATAATGAGCTAGAATCCATTTTACAGAACAATACTTGTATATTGGTTGATTTACCTTCTAGAAATAAACTAACCGGGAGAAAATGAATTTTTAAGGGCCCGTTTGATAACGTTTTCATTTTTCGTTTCCTGTTTTTTATTCTTGTTTCTTGTTTCTTATTTCTTATTCTTGTTTCTTGTTTCCTATTTCTTTTTTTTTTTTTTAAGAGCTAGAATCAAGAATATGTTTGGTTACTATTTTTGTTTCTTGTTTCTTGAGGGAAAAAAAAACAGAAACAGAAACATGTTTGATAATCATTTCTTGTTTCTTGTATTTTTTCCTTACCTTTCCTCTTATTTTTTAGTTTAAATATAATTTAGTTAGGTAAAAAAAAAAAATATAACATGCATTAAAATATAGAAAACAATTATAAAACATTTTCATAATCAAATATGCAATTATCCACTCATAATCAAATACTCCAACACTCAACAAAGCTGTTAAGTTACTAAATAAATAAAAAGGAACTTGCATTCGTATAATAAACTTCAACTACCAACTTCAACACTCAGCAACAAAACATACTTAGGTCATGTAGTCTATGAAGGAACTCTTAAACAAGAGTGTCCATGAGCGGAAGCAGATCTTTTCGATTTCATTGTGATAGAACTACCACACATACATTTTAACAAACAGATATGCATTGTAACACTAATTATAGGCATGCTTTAACAAAAAATATATAAAAGACTGTGAATGTACCAGTTGAAGAAAATCTTCACTCGAACTTAGTCCAGCGGAAGCGAACTCCTCTACGCTCCTTATCGCCCAGCAATTAGTCGCCTAACAGCACCACGGTCGTCTACACGATCGGCAGCGCACGAACCAACAATAACTGGGGATGAAACCACCACTCGAAGCCCTCGGTATTCTTGGAGTGAGAATCCAAAGGGTGGACTTTGATGGATTGGTAGAGGAAGAAGGAAAAGACGATCGTATAGAACGAACAAGCAAGTGGGAGATAGTAGATGACTATCGTATAGTTAGATGCTTGTTGTTTAGAAAAAGGTACACGATCGTGTAGGTTTTGCTAAGCGATCGTCTAGCAAATAGTAAATGATCGTTTCGGTCTGCTCGGTGTGCTAAGTGATCGTTTAGAAATAGCGTGCGATCGTTTAGTGTGCAGGTGTGCAATCGTTTAAGACAATTGGGGCTATCACATAGGCTCTCAACATTAAGCGATTGTATGGATTTACACCGTGAGCGATTTTTCGAATTTTGATTACAAAATGAAAACAATTTTCATTTTATTTTTCAGTTACAAGAACTGGAATCAATCTTTCCACTTTCGCACGATTTCGGAGAAATTCTCGGCCAATTATCTCATAACCGCCTAATTAATTAAATAATGAATATAATCATATTATATTCTTAACCTATAGTTTGATATCTATATCTACTATAGTATTTTCTCCTCTACTTGATATAAATCATATTTATATCTAATTTCCTCCAAAATAATATATCTCATACATTTAGTCAATTATATCACATATAATTAACCAGTTCAATTATATCAAATATAATCGAATTCTCTCTTGTCAATTTGATCATTTCAAACTGACCCAAAAACTGATTCTCAACTTTATCCAAGCTACCAAGGGGACCATATGGACCTATGGCTTGAAGCTCCAACGGTACGTGAATAGCTGATTAAACTCTTTAGCCACAAGATCTACCATTTGTTAACTGTCAGGCATTCCACTAAAGACCAACAACCGAACTCTTCTTACCACAGATATATTTATGTGTCCATCGGATATAACCAATCATAAGTACGATGACCCTTCATAAATGCTTGTAAGTATAGCTTGGAAATTTACCATTTTGCCCCTGTAGTTACATCTCACTCCTTAAGTACCACCGATTCCTCTAATGAACAATACAACATAGTCCAACTATGTGTGAACACCTCTCGGGCCAAGAGAAGGTGTGTGGCGCCACATTGTTCAAGCCCTAGAATCAGCCCTTAAGGGAGCTATCTATCTATTTACCCCTACTTTGGGGAAGGAGTGAATTCCATCTTGTGTAGCTAAGTTCCCAGCTCCCAAATCAGACGAATCCTTAAAGTGGTAGGTTTGAGTCGGCGAACTGGCCACTCGCACCTATCCAAATCAAAGGACCGCCCTCAATGGCAGGAGTTCCCAACTCACTCAGGATTGAGGTCATGTTACCTATGGTCATTCTAGTGAAGTGAAGTCTCTGTCATGAACGGTGTTATATAACAAGATGTTAACACTTTATGGTCACATCTTATATTAACTCTTTGTATAGGATGCCCCGGCTCGTATGTCCCCTACACGAATGATCAGGATCGAACCCTCTGTGACAAGTCACAACACTTGTGACCATTCCACAAAGTGAGCTGCATCCGTAGCATTACCAGGACAAGGTTTCCTTCCTATATCCATATACTATGGACTATTTTGGTTATCTCTTAAGACATGATCCACTTGTATGTCACCACATACATGCTTAAGTTACATACAGATAACCAGGGATTGTAGGTTTATTGGTTTGTGATAAAGCACATAAAACATTCAACTGAGCAAAATCAAGAAGTGAAGTAAAATATCATATTATACTTCACAAGCGTTCGTACAAACTGTTTACAAACTACAAGACACGAGACTTTAGGGCATCAACACCAACAGTCCAAATGATTTATTTAGGTAAATTCGAAACTTACTTATTTAAGTTAATCCTAAGCTTAAACAAGAGGAAAAGGAACAAAGGCCTACATTAATGTACATAATGAATTGTACAAGACCTGAAATTGTCTATTCAGTAGGAAAGTTGACATGATACACCACAATCCTTGGCATGATCATTGGAATGCGCTAGTTTGAGTTTTAAGGTACTTGAAGTACACTCTAGACCATGGATTGCATTATACAAGGTATCTACACGTACTTGAAGGATTTAGTGATGCTAATTAGATCTCTGATAACATGAAGACTAAATCAACTAGTGGATATATTTTTACCTTAAGTGGAGTAGTTGTATCATGGAAATCTTCAAAGCAAACATGTATAGCATGTTCTACTATGGAATTAGAGTTTATAGCTCTTGATAAAGAAGGAGAAGAAGCTGAATGACTTCAAAATTTTCTTGAAGATATTCCATTGTGGCTAAAGCATGTAAGTGCAATATGTATTTATTGTGACAATTTAAGGCTTCTATGAGAGCTAAGAATGATGTCTATAATGGCATGACACGACATATTAGATGCATACATAATTTGATGAGGAAAGTGCTATCCAATGGAATAATTTCCATTGATTATGTGAATTCAAAAGAGAATATTGTAGATCCTTTGACGAAAGGATTGTCAAGAGAGCAAGTCACATATACATTAAGGGAAATGGGGCTGAAGCCTATGAAATGAGTTATCTAGTGGTACTAACCTAGTTGACTGGAGATCCCAAGATTTAGGTTCAATAGAAAAACTAGTTGGATAATTCATAGTTGCACACTTAGAAACTTATAGTTTCTTCCCATTTCTATGACGTTCTAGAGTGTATGATCTATTGATGTTAAGGTTATATTGATATCTTATATTACAAGAGGAGTAATGGCATAATATTTTTAATCAATATTACCTATGTGAGAGTATAAGTGGAGTCACTTCTATGAGAAGTTTTCAAATGGCTTATGTTCTTTAAAACTCTCATGAATTTAGGATTTTGCCTTGGACCTAAGTGGAAACAAATATATAAAACTCAAAGATACAAGATGAGTCATGTGTGATATCTATTGTCTCAATTCACCAATAAGAAAGGATAGTTCTAGAGCCTGGTTTCACTATTTCTTCAGTAAATTCGATGGATATTCACTAAGGATGGTTCAAGTTCAGAAGACAACTTTCTTGATGCATATCTTGTCTGTTTTCTCTTAACGATTTTGTTTGATTTTTCTCACTTTCTTTCATGTAGGAGATGTTTTGATGTTTGTTGTAAAATAAATTGAAATTTGGTGAATATTTGAAATATAAAAATGGATTTAATTTTATAAGTTAAATTCATTGTTTAGAAACTTTCAAATTGGATTGAAACTTCAAATTAAGATGATGCTTCATAACAAATTTAACATGTATGAAGTTAACTTTGTAGTTTCTTCAATTTGGATAACTTATATTTGATTTTTTTCAAGTAACAACTCAATTGAGTTGAATTTGACAAATGTTTCAATTTTTGTATGTTGGGTTTTATGTCCTAAAACTTGCAGTTTGTAAAATGATAAACATTTTCTATAATCAATATACTTATTATTGATTTTATAAATTGTATGAAAGTCTAATCCAATAAACTAAGACCCATGACTATTGTATGAGTACTTGAACTTTACGTGGAGACATAAGAGTGGATCAGATTCGAGTAAATAGTCAAAATGTTATATGGTACATGAATAAGGTTGGGTACCTTATTCTGGTAACACCATTGGATGCGACCTACTCTATAGTTGTTAGAAAGAGTTGTAAAGTGCTACATACGATGTGATCCTAATTCGTACATGTTATGACATGAGGAGTGGAGGTGTCCTATGCAATGAGTTTGCATAAGTTCAGGACCAAGAAATAAGTCACTTTTACTTTATAACGCTGTTTACTGTATAAGATTGACTATTTCACGTAGATGACCTAGGTAACTCGATCTTAATCCTGATATAACTATGAAATCCTGTTTATTCGGGATTGCCCTTAGATTTGCATAGGTGAGGGTTGGCTCAATAGCGCTGGCTCCATAAGACTCCCATTTCAGAGGTAAGACCGAATAAATAACTAGGGACATAGGGTGCAAGATGGAGTTCACGCCTACCCAATTTAGGGGTAGGAGAAAGGTTGTTCTATCAGGTATTGAATCCAGGTCTTGAACAAGGGGCCCCACCCTCTCACTGGGCTGAGAGAGTTTGGTTTAGTGATTGGATAACAAACCAATTGTTCATTAAAGGATTAGTAGGGACTTGAGGAATAAGACGTAATCTCAGGAGTAAAACAGATATTTGACCCAACCGTTATTACAAACAACCTGTGAAGGGTTGACTTGCTGATTATGGTTAAATCATGTGGACATAATATATCTACTATGAGGGGAGTGCAACTATGGGTTTTAGTGGAGTGACCCATTAGTTAATGAATGGGGATTAATCTGGTCTAATGAGTTTAGCCAATTAATCTCGGATCGTTGGAGCCCATGATCTGTAGGTCCGCAAGGTCCCCCTACTAGCTCGTAATGGACTAGCTCTAGAATAACGTGATAAGTTAATTTGAAATGTTCAAACTAGAATTAAGGAAATTAGTAATTATATGAGATATAATTACATGTTTAATTTGAGAATGAAATGGAATAGGAGAATTTATATATATTTAAATATGATTTAAATATATAAAGATGAATTTGTGTGAAAATTAATTTAATATTTGATATTAAATTAATTAAGTTTTATTTAAAATTAATTTATGAAATTAATTTTATTTTTCAGTTTTAAAATTAAAATGAATTTTAAAATCAAGTTTTGATTTTTGAGATAAAATTGAAAAAGAGAAAAGAAAATATAAATGGAAAAGCTTGATTTTCCATTATCCATCTCTTTACTTGCTCACACAAAAAACATTCAACTTTGCCTTGTCTTCTCCAAGCATGAGCTGCAACTCATGCAACTCGCTCCTTTACATGTTGATCTGCAATATAATGAAGAGATTGGAGTGAAAATTGGGCATGCAATCTATAGAGAATTTTAGAGAAAATTCGAGTTGAAGAAGGGATTCTTCACCAAGATTGTTGCTGTGAGCTTTTCGTCTTCATCCCTTGATTCAAGTTTGTTTTGAGTCCCACAACTCAATCTAAAGCACCAAAAGAATAGTGGAGAATATCTTGAGATGGTTTGCAATAAGATTTGGAGAAGATAGCAGTTGGAGAAGGAGCTTTGAAGAAGTTCTACATGAGGTATGTCTTGAAACTCACTTGTTTTCTGCAAGAGAATGCTTTATATTTTGCTAAAATTAGTGAATTAGAGTGTTTAGATGATCCTTGTGCTTCTGCTGTTGTTAATAAAATCCTACATTTTATTTATTTGAGTTTATTTTGTATTTTGGAGAGTTACTAAGTTGCTAGCCTATACATAGCAACTTGGTTCTTTATTTGTAGCATCCCATTCCAAATTGAAGATTTCTCACCTTTCTTTCTTTCTTTCTTTTGTTTTTGAGTTGAATTGAGAGCAAGTATCTAAGAGTTCTACCAGATTCGAGTAGTTCGAGATTGAAGTTCTACTGGAGTTAGTCATTGTGTCCTATTGAAGCGATCACTATAGTCTGCTCGCAACCGTTTAGAGCGAATAATTGTCTTCAGAATAACACTTATCAGAAGCGTGCCTCGACTACATTTTGTCTCCAAATGTATTAAGATTCTTTCAAGTCTTTGATTATTTCCATATCTAAGCCTTGTTATATTATTTGGCTTAAGTTTGAGTTTGAATATTATACATTAAATGTACTATTTCTAATTGAATTGTAATAAGTTTGCTAGTGTATTTCGTTCTATATACCGTTTTCCCTAGTAGATACAAATTCTTCACTCATTAAGAACTCAAATTTACTTTATTCTGTGATGGTGGTTGATAGTGCATTTTTCATTATTTGAGACTCGACCAAGGAAAAGGGTCTGGAGGATGACATGGTCAAAGTGTCCCAAGCCAGAGGTCTGTGCCTGATGGAAAAGCTAAAACTATGAGAAAACAACAAGATGGCAACACGTTAAAACCTAAGGAAACAATTGATTGTCAGTTAAAGGTACAAACGCTAAAAACTAGTAGTGATACATATCATGAAATGCATGTTTTTAGGTGACATTTTGTTGTTGTTACTTAGTGAAAATAGTCATTTACATGTCTCAAATGGATAAATTGGTCATGAGAAGGTCCTTTTATCAGTCAGAGTTGGTTTTTACTGGTTTTTATTGGTTTTATGAGCTTTTATAGGGAAGCTTGACTGTTTTGCAGAAATTGTTGTCAATGTTACCGCATCGATACCCTAATTTCGAAATCGTGCCTAGTCATCCATAGTTGCTATTCTCTCAATACACAATCGTTTTCAGCACTGTAATTGCCGGGTAAACCCCTAAGGAATCATTTTTGGCCTCTCTTGAATCAATTTGGTCTTATAAAAGATGAAAAACCTCTTATTTCAAGTATTCACGAACCATATTCAAAATTCAGTTGCCTTTGGATTAATTCTCACCTCCCCTATCAGATAACTTCAAGAATAGAAGTTCCTCTGAGGAACATTAGCTCTAGCCTCTAGGTCATCCCTACCCCATGTTAACGTGTATAATAGGAGGATTCATCATTGAAAAAGGAGAATTCACCCTAAGAAGAGAATAAGAGAGGGGAGATTGCTTCAAGGAGATTTTTATTGTCTTTTCTAGCATTGTCTTTAACTTATTTTTGCATTTTTACTTATTTCCATCTTTTATTCCTTTGAATCTTATTCTAGCAATCATCCTTTATGATCTAATGAAATCCATTCATCTGTTCTTAATTATGAGCTAATTTCTCTAAGAGATTCAGTTGTGTGGATACCCTAGGGTTTAATGACTTGAATAGTGTAACGTCCCACTTTATAAAATTAAGGCTAATTCGGGACAAATTATGCCTTTAGATCATTTTCGGTCCGTTAAATTTAAAAAGTTAGAACTTTGGTTTAGCTTTTTAAGTTAGCCAAATTAAATTTCTTAAAAATATTGGAGAAGAGATTTTTTTTTAATTAAAATCTTTAATTTCAAGATTGTGGAATTTAATTTATATTTTTTTCTCACTTTAAAAAGGAACTAATATATTTGGGTTTTGTTGTGGTAGGTGTCATTATGATGTAAATTTTTTTTCTAAAATATAAGAGTTGGTAAACATAGTTGCATGTTAAAAGTTGGTAAGGTTCTCTAGTTAGTATTGAATTTTGGAGACATTACAAGCAATGTCTATATTCCATATCTCTTTGAATAGATGAAAATTGTTAAGTTAAATTTGTCACTGAATTTAGTAATCTAGTGAAGTCTTAATACTGAGAAGGTTAGAATGTAAATTGATGTCACAAAGGAATATAACATTAAAAACCTACAAATAAGACAGTCACAAAGTCTTAGAAATAAGATACACCATATAATAAAAAAAATTACATGAAATTAATCTAATATCTATCGAACCATAAAAATATAGGCGTTAGCTGGATAAAGTTCTTATAGGAACTTGACACAAGATCGAATAAGAGAAGTTTTATGTCCATGATTAAATCATTGTCCATGTATGATGTGATTGCATTGTTGAAGGCACATTGCCTGTATCTCTGTTCATCCATTCTTATTTAATGCTTTTAATCATCATTTCAATTTACTCATCACTTATGCACACTTGGTTATATTTGGTTACATTGGTTGCATTGCCTTAAAAGAATTAAGATTTGATTTAGTCTCATGGGATTCGACACTTGGAATACTCCAAGATTTATTACTTCATTGATAGTGTATGCTTACACTTAGACCATATTTATTCTTGAAGGGATTGAATCCCCAGAGGAAGTGCGTGAACGTGGTATGAATTTATTTTCGATTTGATACCAAACATAAAATATAGAAAAAACATGAAATTTATAGGATAAACATTTATGACTAACTTATACAACATGCTTTGAGAGGAAAGGAGAGGAAATTGAGACTAACCTTTGAAGAATGATTCTATTCACGTTTCCTCTTTCAATCTCACGAACGATCACTTTTCCCTAATCTCACCAAGAAAATGCACCAATGGTTTTGGGCACCACCATGAGGCTTCCGTGTTATTCAAGGAAGAGAACTGAAGCGGAGTTGTGGGCTCGCTTTGGTTAATTTTGAGGAAAAAGGGAAGAATAAGAGAACGTTTCTCTTGAGAGAACTTTTCAACTTCATCTTCAAGTAGCTCACTAACAACCCATTATCTTCAAGATTCATTAACTTCAAGCATAAGCTGCATCTCATGCAGCTATCTTCATTGTATGATGGTCTGCAATATATTGAAGAGGTTAGAGTGAATTTGAGGCAATGCAATCGATAGAATTTTAGCTAAAAATTCAGGTTAAAGAAGGAGTTCTTTATTGGGTTGCTGCTATGAGAATTCTCCAAGTTCCCTTTGATTCCAACTTATTTTGAGTCCCATAACTCAATCTAGAGCACCAAGAGAATAGTAGGGAAGATCTTGAGGTAGTCTGTATAAAGATTTGGAGGAATTTGCAGCTGAAAATCGAGATTTCATAGGTTCTTCAAAGGTATGTCTTGAAACCCATTAATTTCTGCTATAGCATGCCTTCGTTTCTACCAAAACTAATAAATTAAAGTGCTTATCGATCCTCGTCGCTTCCGCTATGTGCTGATATGTTCCAAAAAAGAAAGCCAATGTTGCAAAGGGAATCTGTTTCCATTGCAAACAAGAGAGACATTGGAAGAGAAATTGTCCCAAATACTTGACAGAAAAGAAGAAGGCTAAGCAAGGTAAATATGATTTGCTTGTTTTGGAAACTTGTTTAGTGGAGAATGATGATTCGGCCTGGATAATTGATTCAGACGCCACTAACCACGTTTGTTCTTCATTTTAGGGAATTAGTTCCTGGCAGCAACTAGAAGCTGGAGAGATGACGATGGGTTGGAACTAGACACGTCATCTCAGCTGTGGCAATGGAAGGTCTCCAGCTGACTTTACAGAATAAATATATTTTACTAGAAAATGTATATGTAGTTCCTAGAAAGAACTAAATTTCTATAAAGTGTTTATTAGAACAAAGTTATTGTATATATTTCTTTGTAAATAAAGTGTTTATTTCAAAGAATGGTGTCAATGTTTGTTCTGCTGAATTGGAAAATAATCCTTATGTGCTAAGAACGTTAGCAACTTAAGCCCTCCATAACATTGAAATGTTTAAAACTACAGTAACTCAAAATAAAAGACTTGGAATTTCTCCTAAAGAAAATGCCCAACTTTAGCACTTGAGGTTAGGACACATCAATCTCAATAGGATTGAGAGGTTGGTGAAGAATGGACTTCTAAGCGAGTTAGAAGAAAATTCTTTACCAGAGTGTGAGTCATGCCTTGAAGGCAAAATGACTAAAAGATCTTTTACTGAAAAAGGTCATAGGGCCAAAGAACCCTTAGAGCTAATATATTAAGACCTCCATGGTTCGATGATTATAAAAGCAAGAGGAGGGTTTGAATATTTCATCACCTTGATGATTATTCAAGATATGAATATGTTTATTTAATGCAACATAAGTTTGAATCCTTTGAAAAGTTCAAAGAGTTCAAAGAGAAGTTGAAAATGCATTAAATAAAACAATTAAGACATTTTGATATGATCGAGGTGGGGAGTTTTTGGATTTGATATTCTAGAACTATTTGATAGAGCATGGAATTGTATCCCAACTCTCAGCACCTGGTACACCTCAGCAGAATGGTGTATCAGAAAGAAGAAATTGAACCCTGTTGGACAAGGTTCGATCTATGATGAGTTACGTTTCCTTACCTGATTCTTTTTGAGGTTTTGTAGTACAGACTGCATCGTATATTTTGAATTGTGTTCCATCCAAAAGTGTTATGAGAACACCTTTAGAGTTATGGAATGGTCATAAAGCTAGTTTATATCATTTCAGAATCTGGGGTTTCCTAGCACATGTGCTTGAGGTAAATTCTAAGAAACTGGAATATCATCCAAAACTATGCCTATTTGTAGGCTACCCCAAAGGAACAAGTGGTGGTTACTTCTTCGATCCTAAAGAAAATAAAGTGTTTGTGTCGAAAAACACTACTTTTATGAAAGAAGACCATATAAGAGAGCACAAGCCCCACAGTAAGGTTGTGTTGTATAAACATTCCAAGAATCTACTTAACCTTCAACAAGAGTTATTGAAGAACCCAACACCTCAACAAGAGTTGTTAAAGTTGGATCATCTAGTAGGTCAAACCCACCTCAAGTATTTAGAGAGCCTTGACGTAGTAGGAGGGTTGCGAACCCACCTGTCCATTACATGTGTTTAACAGAAATCCTAGCAATGGTAGTTGACGAAGATGTTGAGGATCCATTGTCTTACAAGAAGACAATGGAGGATGTTGACAAAGATGAGTGGATCAAAGCTATGGATCTTGAAATCGAGTCAATGTACTTCAATTTAGTTTAAGATCTTGAAGATCTACCTGATGGGGTTAAACCTATAAGTTGCAAATGGATCTACAAGAGAAAACGATGTGATGAGGGAAAGATGCAAACCTTCAATGTTAGACTAGTGGTAAAGGGTTATAACCTAGTTGAGGGAGCCGACTATGAGGAGACTTTCTTACTTGTTGCCATGCTGAATCTATACCAATCCTCCTGTCCATCACCTCATATTATGACTATGAGATTTGGCAAATGGACGTCAAGACTGACTTTTTGAATGGCAATCTTGAGGAGACCATTTATATGATGCAGCCTGAGGGATTCATAACCCAAGATCAAGAGTAAAAGGTTTGCAGGCTTAATCGATCCATTTATGGACTGAAGTAGGCTTCTTGATCTTGGAACATAAGGTTTGACATTGCAATCAAATCTTATGGCTTTGATCAGAATATTGATGAGCCTTGTGTATACAAGAGAATCATTAACATTTTAGTAGCTTTCCTAATGTTGTATGCAGACAATATCCTATTCATTAGGAATGATGTAGGTCTACTGACCAAAGTTAAGAACTAGCTAGCAACCCAATTCCAAATGAAAGATTTGGGAGAGGCTCAGTTTGTTCTAGGAATTTAGATCTTTAGAGATTGAAAGAACAAAATGCTAGCTCTATCTCAAGCATCGTACATTGACAAGATGTTTGTCAAGTATTCGATGCAGAACTCGAAGAGAGATTTACCACATTTCAGACATGGAGTTATATTGTTTAAGGACCAGTGTCCCAAGACACCTCGAGAGGTTGAGGAAATGAGACGGATCCCCATGCATCGGTTGTTGGTAGCCTAATATACGCGATGTTATGTATTAAACCTGACATCTGCTATACAGTAGGGATAGTCAGTAGATATCAGTCTTATCCAGGATATGATCATTGGACCACCGTTAAGAATATCCTCAAGTATCTAAGGAGAACAAGGGACTACATGCTTGTGTATGGTTTTAAGGATTTAATCCTTATAGGATACACAGACTCTGATTTCCAAACTGATAAAGCTTCTAGGAAATCTGCATCAGGATCAGTGTTCACTCTTAATGGAGGAACAATAGTTTGGAGGAGCACCAAGCAAAGATGCATTGCTGACTCCACCATGGAGGCTGAGTATGTAGCGGCTTGTGAAGCTCCTAAGGAAGCTGTTTGGCTCAGGAAATTCTTGACTGATCTGGAAGTCGTTCCAGATATATCAAAGTCCATCACACTTTATTGTGATAGTAGTGGTACCGTGGCTAATTCCTGAGAGCCAAGAAGTCACAAGCGCGGGAAGCACATAGAGCAGAATTATCATCTCATCCGAGAGATTGTGCATCAAGGGGACGTGATCGTCATGCAGATAGCTTTGGAGCACAACGTTGCTGATCTATTTACAAAGGCCCTTATGGTTAAGGTGTTTGAGGGTCACCTGTAAAATATGGGACAGACCTCGTTTAGACTAGGGTAAATGGGAGATTTTTACCGGGCGTGTTATGCCCTAGTTTATTGTTTTGTGTACTTTGTATTTTAGTTTAAATTTTACATTGTACACCCTCACTAGCTTTAGGTCAAGTGGGAGATTGTCGGGGTTGATGCCTTAAATCTCGTAGGATCCTATAGTTTGTAATTGTATTGTACAAACATCTTAGTTATTTAATGAAATGTATGATGTTTTATTCATTTTGAGTTGTATTAACCACAAACCAATAAACTAAGATCCAAGGTTATCTTATAGCTTAAACATGTATGTTGACATATGGGTGTATCATGTTTTAAGTGTTAACCTAAATGGTATGTAGTAGATGGATAAAGTTGGATACCTTATCCTAGTGACACTACGAGTATGACCTGCTTTGTAGATATTACAACTGTTGTAAAGTACTACAAATGATCTGATTTTAATAATTAATGTGGAGACATGTGAGCGGGGATATTTTATACAAAAGAATTTGTATAAGACTGGACCACGAAATGATTAGTTTCATTATATAACACCGTTCTTATTCAAGACTTATATTTCACTAGGATGACCATAGGTAACTTGACCTGAATCTGGAGTGAGCTGTGAACTCCTACCTATGAAGGCAGTCCTTTTATTTGTATGGGTGAGAGTGACCAAATCATCGACTTAACAAGCCTACCATTTTGGGGATTTTTCTGATTGGAGAGTTAGGAACACAACTACAAAAGAAGGAATTCACTCATTCTCCAATGTCGGAGTAAGTAGATAAATTGCTCCCTTAATAACTGATTCCGGGGCTTGAACAATGTGGCGCCACACCCTCTCTTGGCTCGAGAGGGGTTTAATCATAGTTGAACTATGATTTATTGTTCATTAGAGGGATCAGTGGTACTTAAGGAGTTAGATGTAACTACAGGGGAAAAATGGTAATTTTGGCCCAACTGTACTTACGAGCAATTTGTGAAGGGTCATCGTACTGTTGATTGGTTATATCCAATGGTCATAGAAACATATTTGTAGTGCGAAGAGTGCAGCTAACAATCTTTAGTGAAGTGTTCGTTAGTTAACGGATGATGAATATTTTAATTAAAAAGTTTAATTTAATTTTCACGTACTGTTGGAGCTTCAAGCTATAGGTCCATGAGGTCCCCTTGGTGGCTCAATAGGATTTATTGAGAATCAATTTTTGAAATAATTTGAATTGTTTAAATTAATTATATGTAATATAATTAAGTTAATATATTTGATATAATTACTATAATGTATTTGATTCATTATATATTAAGTATTTATTAGAGGAAATAAATATTTGAATATGATTCAAATATTAATTATATGAATTGGATTCATATAGTTAAATTTAATATAAATTTGATTTGTATTAAAAGCCATTGGTGAGAGAAAGGAAACTATAGGTTATATTGTATATGATACATTATTAAAACTATAGGTTATTGATGCGTGTTTGATGTGATGAAATAATGGTGTAGAATGCGATGGTGGAATATACATTGTGCATGCAAGTTTTCTTAGCAAGATCCAAGTATAAACCCTACTAAGTTTCCTGGTAAGCCCAGGTCGAACACAGGGATTAAGAAAATGGTATGCGATGGTAATTTTCGATCACTTTGCAGTAACAAATAAATCAATGAGTTGATTGGTGTGTTATTTAAAGTATACAATTTATGTGGCGGATTTGAGAAAAGAGCTAATAATGCGAAAGATACAATGAGTATATGGAGGAATAGGTTGAGAAAGTCTTTAGCTACCGTTTCCTGAGAATGCGTTCAAGCTATGCGATCATGCTACACTCATGCGATAGCAATTCATTTTCCTATCTCTAGGGTGCATGTGATGTATGCGATGATGTTTATAGAGCTTATTCCTAAGTCTCTACTTCTTGCCTATGCGATGATGAAAGATGCATATAAGTACAAGGTGACCGCATACAATCATATCCTATCTCTAGGGTGCATGCAATGCGTTAATAGCAAACAGAACTTATTCTTAAGCTTCTATCTCTTGATTATGTGGTTCTAATCTGACTCTTTCAAGCCTAGATTCTAATCTGACTTTTCCAAGCCTAGATTCTATTCTTAGACTACTCTCCCGAGTATCTCTAATGGACGAATGGCGCATACATAATACAAGATGATCGCATAGAATTAAGATCTCAGGTTATGCTAGCTAAGTGCTTCTCAACCCATTTGACGAATTTAGCTACTCATGCATAATGTAAAGAGAGTGGACAGATATAAAGATGCAATTTTCATTTTATAAATAGGTTCGGAATAAAAAATGACTGGAAAATAAGGGTTGAGAGCCTAGTAGCAATATCTTGCTTCCCAAGGCTTTTACACTGAGTTGTCTCTATTCTGCCCAAAAGATGTTCTTACTTCTGCAAGAGTTGGCCCTCTCTCTATTTTCAACGCTTCCCGACACTCTTCCAAGTTAACTAGAACGATCTCTCGACATAATCTCCCTTCACTCGCTTCCGCCTTCTAAGTAAAAGAAAACTATGAACACGGTTAACTATCTTCTATAAGGTGAGCTCTTCGAACTGAGCGAACTCCTTCATTGAAGGTGACCTTTGGTATTTATAGAGCTTCAGGGTGAAAAACTTTTTCTTTCAAATGATTGCACTGATGGAATGTCATTAATTCTCTATCTAATGCGCCGAATATTTGTCACTAAGAAGTTGAGTGTACTTGCTACAGTATGTCGTTAACGGCTTGTCAACTTAATTCGAAATTGATCGTCGTCAGCTTTCTGTCCCATTGTGATTTATTAAGCTTTCACCTTGATGCGCTGGCTCTATGCGGTCACCTTCTTGAGCAAATTTTTGCGAGCGCATATGATCGCATAGCCTTGCGGTCGCAATCTCTTAATGCGCTCGGGCATTAATTTCTTCGGATCGCATTTTCGCCTTGCGCCAACGCATTTTCTGCACAAAATACATAAGTTAGCTGTTTTAATGCGATGGATACATGCGGCCGCAATATTGTGAACTTAATGCTTTTGGACGCAATATTGTATATTTTTACCATCGCAATCCTGTATTGTTTTATATCTTTGCGCTGTAATAATGTGCATTTCTGCCCGTTATCAGTTATATGTTATATTTGATATAACATATAGTTTAATATATGTTATATGATAAGGTAATTATCATATGAATATATATTANGCAATATTGTGAACTTAATGCTTTTGGACGCAATATTGTATATTTTTACCATCGCAATCCTGTATTGTTTTATATCTTTGCGCTGTAATAACGTGTTGGTTGCATTTATTTTTATAAGTTTTACCTTCGAAACTCACGAGCACATGTAACTTAAAAAGAAAAAAAGAGAAAAGAAAAGAAAAAACACAGAAGAGTTATGTGAGTTGTGATCGGTCTTTTCTCTACTCTCGCCCTGCTCTCTCATATCTCTAAAAAATCTCTTCCTTCACCAAAATAGCCAGAGCCCACTACTCCTGGCTTCTTATCCTAAGAATATTGAGGAAACCTAATGGTGGTGTCAATTGTGGATCTCGTTTTATTCATGACTGTTCTTGGAAAGGAATTACGTGAAGATTTGGTTCTTCAAGAGAGGATTTCAAAACCCATCTTCCTTTTTCTATATTCTAGTGTAAGCATATTGTAAATTCACTAGATGTATAATTTTTGTTCATGTTTGTTGTAAATTTAATGTTCTGTGAAATTTGGGAAAACTGGAATGATCCGCTTCCGCTTAAGGACCCTTAATTGGATCCTTTAGCAAACACCATCTGAAAGGGGACACTTCTAAAGTGCCTCAAGCTGAAGCATGAGTCTCACGATGTGAACATTAAGGGAGAACACAAGTAGAAAAATTGACGTATCACATACATCTATTTCCTCTCAATGAATATTTCAAAACCTAAGGTTTCTTACTTAGGTATCGGCTAATTAATTTTTTTTTTATATGATTGTTAACTTTGCCCAATGTAACATTTACGTTGGATAGTTTAACAATGTTGATTACAGTTCATTAAACACTTTTAACAAACTTTAATCTTTCATTGCATGCTTGTAATAATTCTATTTAATTCACTTTTCTATTCAGTTCCCAAGTAGGGGTATTCCGTTTCTGCCAGCTTAAAAAGCCCAATCTAAATAGAACCATCCTTAGACAAAGGTTCTTTATATATACATTTGTCACAAATTTAATCTTTTATTTAAGCTCCGGTTTAATCCTATTAAATGGAATTAAAAGAGTAAACCTATTTCTAATCAAATTAGAAATTTTTATTTACATAGGTCTAATGGTGAAATCAATTTTAAACCATTTAAAATGATTTAGCCCATGTTTGCATGCAACTCTTAATTATAGATTCTAGTTCTAATTTCATTTAACTTATAACAATTATAAAGCTAAATGAAATAACTAAAATCTATTTCCATGCATCTAATAACATACTTTAAGAAATTATAACAATTATAATTTTACTAAAGTGTTGTCATGCATTATGCATTCCATTTTCATTACAATGTATATAACGATTATATATTAAAGTAATGAAAATTAAATAACATCCATCCATTCATCTAAACTATATATTATAATATTTATAATATAAATGATGTATGAACATGTTATTTATGCATGCTATCATATCATATAACCATTATATAAATGATGTATGGACATGCTTTTCATTAATAATATAACACTTATATTATACTAATGAGACTATTCTAAACATGCATTTATAATATAACTCTTATATTAAAAATAAATGGGCATGCTGAAAATTCATACAACTATATAAATATAACAATTATATTAAATATGATGCATGAATAATGTTTATCCTAAGGTGGGATTTAAAAAAAACTATATGACATACATTATGACATATAATTAATTTAACCATATATCAAATGTAAAAATTAAATTAAAATGTCAAATTGGACCAAATTTTGGAACCCCTAAAATTTATTGAATTAATATAACTAATTTATATTAATCTAATTAATTAAAATAATAAAAAATAAAATACAAGGAAATAAATTGCAAAAAAAAAAAAAAAAAACCCCGAAATCCTACTCGAACCCACGACCTCACAGACAGAAGCCACACGCGTGCATCAGCCTCAGAGCGTACAGACGTTGTACCTTAGCATCACGATGCTATGGAAAAAATTGTGTTCCGCTTTGCGTCGGAGCGTCGCGATGCTAGGGTACAACGTTGTGACATTGCATCACAGAATGCAATTGAACAATAGTGATCTAGCACTGAATCCCACCGTTCTTCATCTCGATCAACAACAATTCTTGCCACAAACAAGACTCAAACTTTACAGACTCGATAGCAGTAAATAAATGCTAAAAAACAATGGGTCCTTTAGATCTTTAATCAAATTAAAGTAAGTAAACCCTAAAGTGCCAAAACTTGAAAATGCTTAATTGCAAAACCCTACATTCATAATGCAGAATAATTCAACATACTCATACATTCATAATTTAGAACAAAAATCCTACCTATACTCTAAGTTTCAAAACAATTTGAAAAATAAAATCGTACGATTTGGCTCTGATATTAATTGAAGGGATTGAATTCAAAGCGGAAGTGCATGAACGTTGTACGAGTTTATTTTTGATTTGATACCAAACAAAAAATACAAAGAAAACATGAAATTTATAAGATAAACATTTATAGCTAATTTATACAACATGCTTTGAGAGAAAAGAAAGGGAAATTGGGACTTCCCTGAAGAATGATTTTCTTCACGTTTCCTCTCCCAATCTCACGAATGATTGCCTTTCCTCGATCTCACAAAGAAAATGTAGCAACAGTTTTGGGCACCACCACGAGGCTTCCTTGTCATTCTCAAGGAAGTGAACCAAAGCGAAGTTGTGGGCTCGCTTTGGTTAATTTGAGCTAACGAGGGGACCTTATGGACCTATAGATTGAAGCTTCAACTGTACTTGATTAATTAATCGAACTCCTTAATTAAATTAATCAACCTCCATTAACTGTCGATTATTCCACTAAAGACCGACAACTGCACTCTTTGCACTACAAATATATTTTTGTGTCAATTGGATATAACCAATGAACAGTGTGTTTATCCTTCACAAATTGCTCGTAAATACAGCTGGGCCGAAATTATTGTTTTGTCCTTGTAGTTACCTATAGCCCCGAAACTTCTCTTTAAGGATTCTCCGAGGTGGAGTGACTTGTGAACGTTGGCCGAGGTGCTTGGAAGAAAGTCTTGCATTGGCCTTGGGAGAGTTTAAGGAGGAAGGCTTGAGTTGGCTAAGTCAAAGATAGGTATGCTCTAGAAGGTGGATGCATACAAAGATACTTAACATGGAAATAAATTGCTATGTGTTTCCAAGAGGGGGCAGTCATGCATTGGAGGTAGTCCAATAGGAAAAGAGTGCATCATACCTTGAGCTATTTTAGTAGGCCATGTGTGGTAATGAACAAGGGAAAACAAGAGATGGTTGGCCAAGTTAAGTAAAGGTAAGGAAAAACCAACCATGCATTGAAAGCATGATCAAGAGGATGCTCAATGCATAGGTGAGGATCAAGGAGTTCAGGTGTCGAGAAGGCTATCTTCGGAGCATAGGCAAGCATGAGACAACCATTTTGGGAAGGAGTTAATCAAGGAACTCTAAGGAGGCCAAATAGATGCATATCCTAAGAAAATAGCCTACTTAGATGCATAGCATAATGAGAAACACAAGAACTATGCTTTGAATTCAAGTAGGGAAACCATGCTTTGAGGAAGAGTTTAAAAACTAAGAAAGAAGGAAAAAATGGAAAGTTGAACGCATGGCAAGGGCTACTATGCATCCAAAGAAGCCTTAGAAAGGTAAAATTGATGCACCATGCATTGAGTAAAGGATACCTAAGGAGTAGGTCTAAGTAGAACATGCAAGACACTTCAAATAAACCCCATGCATTGAGAAATATGCAACAACCATGCGTTGAAAACAACCATGCATTGAGAGGAAAAGAAATAAGCTATGTCATGAGGTGAAAGAACCTTACTTCGAAGGTTTTGACTTGATGAGAAGTAAACCATGCGTTGATTGACTTGCCATAGAGGTTATATGGGCTTGGAGATACGTCATACGTTGAGAAGCTTGAAACCTAGTGATGCATTAGGAGCAAAGAAACATTCATACGTTAAAGTAAGCTCTCATATGTTGAAAGTAAAGTGTTGGGTGGTGAAAGACATATATTATGATTGAAGCAGGAGGTGGCATGATAAGGGTTAGCCAGATAAGAGAAAATTGACAACTAGATAGGCTACTTGGCAAAATTGAGGAAGCTGGAATTCATGCAGAATTCTCTATAAATATGGGTTGTGGAAAGAAGATTGGTTTGGCCATTTTTACTCAGCCAAAAGAGGTTATCTCGAAGGCATCAAAAAGTTGAATGAGTGAGGAAGAAAATGATGGGGCTGCTGAAAGAAAATTCACACAAATTAATGCTGAAAATAAAAAATTTCATTAAATAAATATGTGTATCTAGGGGTAATTCACTTTGAAGCAACTATGTGATTATTCCAACTATATTTAGTATCATACAGGTAACGATCATGGTGGGAATCAGCACTCTTAGATAATTCACACAAATTAATGCTGAAAATCAAAGAAGATTCAAGGTAGTGCAGATTCTAAGTTCAACTGGATAGTCTGTGATTTTTGATGAATTTCGAGTGTTTAAAGAAGAATTAAGAGCTCCAGTTTTGAGTTAAGTTAGTCAAAAGAATATGTAAGAGGCTTATAGAGATAAGTTAGCCAAAAGAATATGTAAGAGGCTCATAGAAGGAAGTTTCATATTTTAATGAATAGATGTCGAGTTATATGTTCTGAAAGTTGAACCTGGGATTTAAGTGAAGAAGAAGCAAGCAACTGACTAAGGGTTGAAAGAAGCAAGCGGTGTGAACATTTGGCTTGCGCTAAAAAGGAAATTTTCAAGTAAGATTAAGCTCTTTGAGTGTAGAATATAACCCTGGGTTGTCATAAGAAGATTTGGCAAGAAGGATGTCCAAAAGTGAAGTGAACTCGATGAAGGTCAGAATTCAAAGTATCTGAAGTAGACTGAGGTATTTGGAGCATTTTGAGCTCTAGAGAGGAGTTAGAGGGTCATATTTGGAGGTAAGCTTTTTGAGACAATTCCTAACAAGTTTCGTGCAGGAAGTTTTGTCTAATTCGAGTTGGAATTGATGCTATAAGTGTTGGGAAATGAAGGAAAACAAGAATGGATCATGCATCCAAGGAGAGATCATGCGTCCAAGAAAGGACTATGCAGCTAATTATGCTACATAATGAAGAAGTGTGCGTTGGCCTAAGGGATGCTCAGGGCCTAAAAGGCTAGGAAAGGGAGCTAACTAAATGTGAGTTGCTACTAACTCTTAAAGTATTTCAAAGTTTATGCTTTTACTAGTTTTTAAGTTTTAGCATGTTTGAAAATGACTAAATATAGTATTTTGATAAATAAAATTAAAGCATGCTTTAGATGAGTTAGTACTCAAAACATGTTGAAGTTTTCCTAAAGGCTAGAGTTGAACACATAAGGATTTTATGGAGACTAAGTATCAAACTCATGTTTTATTTAAGGCATCAAAGTTTTAAAAGGAAGCTAGAGCATGAATTTCTTAACAAAGCTAGATGATGTTTTGCCTAAATGCATGGCTTGTGTTTTGTGCTTCAAGATCTATATGAGCTTGATATGAATTTCTTAACAAGCATTATGTCAATGCAAGGTTTGAAGTTATATGAGCTTGATGTTCTCAAAGCATACCAAACAATGACGCCTTTCATGAGTTTTGTGCTTCAAGATCTATAATGTATGTTTGTGTACAAATATTTCTTAGTTGAGCTATAAGCTCCAATGTTTTTAAATCCATTTAAATGCATGAATGACGTCAAAGGAAAGTTTATGAACTATGAGTTATGCAATGTGTAAATATGATTTGAAAGGCATAAACATTCCTAATGATAATGAATTTAATGATGAAAGCCATTTGAAATGCTATATTTTATGAGAAATATGTTTTAGTACCCTAGCTATGAAACCTGATACTGAAGGTTGTATAGGTATCAGGGTCCCCGTTACTGAAGGAGACGAAGGCATATAGGGTTGATTCCACCCTAATGCTGAAGGAAACGAATGTAACCTAGGAAAATATCTACGTGCACATAAGATTATTATCGACGTTGTTGGTGATGAAGAATTCTACCTTAGCTAAGGTTTTCGACGTTGTGGATGTTGAGCAAAAGGAGCTCCACCCAACTAAGATTTAGAAGGGTACAAATATTTTATATGATGGTTTCATAAGATGCTTTCAGGGTTTTCAGAGTTGTTATTATTATAAGTTGATATTTTATTATTGATGAGCTTAGTGAAAAGCTTGTTTTAAACCTGGAAACTATGAGGATGTTCAGTTGATATTTGAATTATGAATCTTCCAGTTTAGCATATTATGTTTTAAATATGGAAGTCTATGATTTAAGTAAACTCCGGTTTTCACTAAATTAGTTGAGAGTACAATGTTTTTTATTTGTTATACATTTCAAAAGAGTTTTCTAAGTTAAAACTAGAAAAACATGCTAATAATTTAGAGAGTTGTTTGGAAACATGGATTTCCATAGTAAAAGCTTATGGTTTTAATTATGCCACTCACTGGGCTCCCTAGCTCACGTTTTTCAATGTTTTTGTTTTTCTCCCCAGGTTGTAAAAGAGTTCCAAGATTCCAGATCACAGGTTGGTTGACAGGGAAGGTCTAGTCTGCCACCATTATAAAGAGTTTGTTAGTCATATTTAATTCGGAAGTGGTCGGTAATTAAGTAGTTTCTACAGAGTTGGAGTCAGGGTTTGGTCTGTATTAAGATATCTCTTGAATGAAGACGTTATAATTAAAGTATCATGTGGACGAGTTATGTTGTGTTATGTGACTGAATTACTAATGAGCAAGTTCCAGAGTTAAGGCCTTAGTAATACAGGCTCATAAGATGTAATTTTTACAGGTTCAGTTGGTAGAAGATGTCATGAAAGGGTTGGCATCTGCTATCTCACACCTCCTCTTAGGTTAAAAAGGTAATCTGGGAGGGGATGTGGTAAGTTGGTATCAGAGCAAAGATTCAGGGAAACCTGAAGGGTTATATGCTCAGTACTGGTCTAAGAGTTATATGTTCATGAGAAACTTGAGGTATTTAAGCTCAGGGGCTTAAGATCATGTGGTCAAGGGAAAACCTGACGAGTAAAATAAAGAGAGAGGTCAATGGTTTATGAAAAACTTGGAAGATCTGAGAGTTAATGGAGTTAGTAAGGGACTTGAGAAGTCAAATGGTTTATGATAACGAGGATTAGTTATAAGAATATAGTTAAAGGTTTCAGGTGGAACCTAAGGGCCAAAACTTAAGGAACATAGTGCATTGAGGTATGCACTAAAGATTTAATCTCTGCTTGTGCACAAGGAAATAGGAAAAAGTCTAATATCATTAAAAGATGTCTGTTATTGTATTGTAGAGAGTCATGGATATAGGTGGCAGACAAAAAAAAAAAAAACCCAAGACCAAAACTCGAGATGCTACCGAAGGGCAAAGCAAGGAAGTAAAGGATGAATCAAGTCATCCTGGGCTAGTATCGAGATAAATGAATCGGTACTAGATTAGTATACTTTGAGGTTAATAGAAGGAATGGTATCAGCGGAGTCAGATCCAGAAGAAAGTTTGGTATAGGAAGATTGAAGTCTTAGAGGTAACCATTTTTTGAGGAAATAATGGACCTAGCAGATGCTGAAGTATGGATAGACTCGATAAAAAAAAGTATATTAGGGTCATAAGGTGCTTGAGGATAGAAAGGTAATACTTGCTATGTTCCTACTGCAAAAGAGGGCAAAGGACTGGTGGCGAGTATTGAAAGTAGGAAAGAGTTTGGCACAGAGGAACCAGGAAGAAAGAACAGGGAAGGATTAAAGTAGATCACAACATATAAGTCAACAGGGAACACTGGAGGTAAAGGAAAAGAGAATGGCATCATGGGATCTTAGACAATGAATTCTCAAGTCCAAGCATAATGAAGTATTAGGGTTAAAGAAAAATCCTAGATGAAGGGAATCTAGAAACGGAAGACGAGCAAATAGAAGAGCCTGTTGCCAGTCTTAAAGGTAGATCTCTATGCCCTAATTGTAACAGATGTCATTGGGAGAAGTGTTCCAGAAGGACATGCATTTAAATGTGTATAGATTAGCCACTTTAGGAAAGAATGTCCTTGTTTATTAGGGAACAGGAATGTGTAAGCAGACTCTAAAGGCACGAGAGAAGAGAAGTAGCCAAACTATGAATGTTGACTTACAAGTGTGGAGCATGTGGATAAAATATTAAAATGTTCAAAGCACTTAAATTAATGTAGGGACTAAAAAGATAAGTAAAATTATATATAAGGTCGTGTAATTACCATTGAATTGAAGAAGTTGACATTCAACAAACGGAAGCAACGATGATCTCAAGCACTTCAATATATCAATTTTAGTGGATTAGCATGCATGTTCATATATTTTTTTTTCTAGAATTTAGGGTTTATAGAAGTTACCTTTGAAGAACTCTTAAATTTCTTCAAATCTCTACGAATTTTTTTTGTAATCTTGAAGTAGACTACCACAAGATCTTCACTACTATCCTTTTGACTTTAGATTGGATGGTGGTATCCAAATTGAGATAGATTAGATGTGAAAATTTGGAGTTGAAGAGATAGTTGTGTAGAAAAATCAAGAATTGAAAATTTCTGTCAATTTTTGTGAAATTGCATGAAATTTTAATCTCATTTAAACTATTCTTTTATAGAAAATTAACATGCAATATAAATTCACCATAAGTTGACATCCAATTTAGCACTACCACTTTGGGTTAGGTGGAATGAAATTGGAAAATGTGGGATAATCTCACTTCCAATATTTCCTTATTCATTTATTTATTTTAATTAAATTTTTAATCCTATTAAATTAATTTAATGAAATTAATTAAATTTGAATTTTACAAATTCAAACTTTATAAAATTAATTTTAAATAAATAAATAATCAACGAACTAAATTAATTAATTTAATCTAATATCAAATATTAAACTAATAAAATACCTAATCCAAATATGAATCCATATTCATAACTTCAAATCAAATTTAAATATTTTTCAACTCTCCAAATCCGTTCAATTCAATAATTAGACGTTAATTATGTCGCATATAATAATCCAAACCCTAATCCAAATTTGAACATTTCAAATTCACACAACACGTTGTTATAATTTTTAATCTATTTATGAGCTAGTAGAGGGACCTAATGGACTTACAGATCATGAACTCCAACGATTTGAGATTAATTGACTAAACTTCTTTAACAGAATTAGCGATATTCGTTAACTATCGAGACATTCCACTATAGCTCAGAAGTTGCACTCTTTTCACTGTAGATGTATTTCTATCCACTTAATTTAACCATAATCAGTAATTCAATCCTTCACAAGCTGTTTGTATCTACAACTAGATCAAAATTACCGTTTTACCCCTGTAATACATCTTGCTCCTTAAGTCTCCACTGATCCTCTAATGAACAATCGATTTATGGTCCTACCAATAAACTGAGTCCCTCTTAGCCATAGAGAGGGCAAAACCCCATTGTTCAATACTAGGAGTCAATAATACTTAAGGTAACAACCTATCTGCTAACCTTAAAATTGGTAGGTGTGAATTCCGTCTTGTAGGACTATATCCCCAACTATTTATCTAATCTTACCCCTAAAATGACGATGTTGAGCGACTCTCATCCATACAGATTAAAGGATAATCTCAAATAAATAAGAGTTCGTAGTTAGTTCAGGATTAAGATCGAGTTAACAGTAAATGGTCATTATACAGAAAAGTGACTATTTCGTGGTCTATGCAAACATGTTTTTGCATAGGATACCCCCACTCACATATCTCCACATGAACGACTTTTGGATCACATCGTTTGTATCAATATACAAAATGGGCTAGTGTTCTCGAAATAAAGTACCCAACCCTATCCATAAACTTATAGACCATTTTGGCTACATACTAAAACTTGATCCACTTTTATATCTCTACATAAAGTTTAAGTATTCATGTTATTGAAGGAACTATATGGGAAGAGAATCTTGAGCGGAAGCAAGATCGTCCCAAATCCATTTTTCATTGAATGTAAGTTTTACAATAAATCAAGAACAAGCTATGCATTTACATAAATTATAGCATGAATTAATAAAGAAAAACTTAGGGTTTCAGAAACCCTTACCTTTGAAGACTATTCTTCAAAAAATCCCTTGAACAAAGTCACGAACGAATCTCCTTTCCAAAAGGGACATCACCCGACAGAGCCTTCTGTATTCTCCTTAGGGATTGAGAATGGCAGGAGGTGTGGGCTCTGCTTTAGGGTTTTAGAAGAGGGAAGGAGATGGAGAGGAGGAGAGAGAGGAGAATAACTTTTATTCTCTTTTCGTTTTTTTTACAGAGAATTATTCTCTCAGTGTTTCATGGAAGAAGTTCAATCAGCATCATCCCTCTCTATGACCCCTCTCATCACGTATTTGGTTGAGAGAAATTAGGGGGAGGGAGTTGTAACTCCCTCCCTTTAAATAATTAATATTAATTTAATAAAATTAAATTAATAATAATTATATATGTAATAACAACCTCATTATATGTATATAAACTATATGTTATATCTCATACAACACATAATCTATAGTAACATATTGTATCAAATACAATATAACCTATAGATGTATTTTCTCTCAACCATATATGACATTTAATATAAATCACATTTATAGTAAACCCACTTTTATGAATCTCATTCATATAATTGATATTTGGATCATATCAAAATATTTAATTCCTCTAAACTTATTTATGGTATTTAATATAAATCATATTTATATTAAATTTAACTAGTATTTGAATTATAGTCAAATTCCTCTCATATTACCTTATATTATAATGTATCAAATACATTATATTAATTATGTCAAATATATAATTAATTTAATTAATTATATCATATATAATTAATTCCCTCAATTAATTTGAACACTTCAAATTATTCTGAAAATAGTTCTCAATTAAATCCCTGTTGAGCTACAGAGGGGACCTTATGGATCTGTAGATTGAAACTTCAACGATACTTGGATAATTAATTAAACTCTTTAATTAAATTACCCAATATCCGTTAACTTTCGATCATTCCATTAAAGACCGACAACTGCACTCTTCGCATTACAGATAAATTTCTGTATCCATTGGATATAACCAATCAACATTGCGATGACCCTTCACAAATTGCTCGTAAGTACAGCTGGGCCAAAATTACCGTTTTACCCTTGTAGTTACATCTAACTCCTTAAGTACCACTGATCCCTCTAATGAACAATAAGTCATAGTTCAACTATGATCAAGTCCCTTTCGAGTCAGGAGAGGGTATGACCATTATGTTCAAGCCCCGAAATTGGCTCTTAAGGGAGCAATTTATCTACTTGCCCCTGTATCGGGGAAGGAGTGAATTTTGTCTTGTGTAGTTGTGTTCCCAACTCTCCAATCAAACGAATCCTCAAAATGATAGACTTATTCAGTTGGAAATCTGACAATTCTCACCCATAAAAATCAAAGGACCGCCTTCATAAGCAGGAGTTCACAACTTACTCAAGATTCAGTTCATGTCACCTATGGTCATCCTAGTGAAATGTAAGTCTCTATTACTAACGACTTGATATAAAGAGACTAATCATTTCGTGGTCCAGTCTTATTCAAACTCTTTGTATAGGATATCCCCACTCACATGTCTCTACATGAATGTTCAGGATCAGATCATTTGTAGCACTTTACAATACTTGTAACACCTACAAAATGGGCCGTATCCGTAGTGTCACCAGGATAAGGTACCCAGCCTTGTCCATCTACTATAGACCGTTTAGGTTATTATTTAAATAAGACCCATTTGTATGTGTCTACATACTTGTTTAAATGACATAAAATAATCTAGGATCTTAGTTTATTGGATTGAGTATATGCTTAAAACAACATGTTTATACAAAGTTTACAAACTACAAGATTTAGAATATCAATCTCAATAGTTATAGCCAAGGGTTCATTAGTTTATTGGATTTATGAATCTATGAATGCAATTTATATATTCAATAACAACTTTATTGAAATACTCTCAATAATATCTTTATTATAAATAGAAATATGTTTAAAGTTCACAAACTGCAAGTTTTAGGACATATAACCCAACAAACTCCCATTTGAACTAAAACTCTAGTGGATTTAAATATATTCAAATATATAATGTTGACTATAAAAGAATAAACACAATAAACTAGGGCATCTATATATCCACAAATTCTCCCACTTGCCCTAGATTTATGAAGCTCGTAGTCCTAGTCCGACTAGGTGACCATCGAACACTTTAGCTGTGAGGGCCTTCGTAGAATTTAGAATACCTCGACGTAGTGGGAGGGTTGTTCAATAGCCTAACCGGTACATGAGTTTAATAGAAATTCAGATTGTCATACCTGATGATGGCTTAGAGGATCCATTGACCTTTAAACAAGTAATAGAGGATGTAGATAGAGACTAATGTATAAAAGCCATGGACCTTGAAATGGAGTTTATGTACGTCAATTCAGTTTGGGAACTTGTAAATCAACTAGATGGGGTAAAACCTATTGGTTGTAAATGGATCTACAATAGTAAATGAGACCAAGCTGGTAAGGTATAGACCTACAAAGCTGGACTTGTGGCAAAAGGATTTACCCAAAGAGATGGGGTATACTATGAAGAAACATTCTCTTCTATTGCCATGATCAAGTCTATTAGAATACTTATATTCATTTATGCCTTTTATGATTATGAAATATGACAAATGGATGTCAAGACAGGTTTTTTGAATGGCTATCTTGAAGAAAGTATCTACATGTTTCAACCTGAAGGGTTCATTGAATAGGGTCAAGAGCAAAAAGTTTGCAAGCTCAAAAGATCCATTTATGGGTTAAAACAAGCATCTTAATCCTGGAATATAAGGTTTGACACTACGATCAAATCTTATGGCGTTGAACAAAATATTGACAAACCTTGTGTTTACAAGAAAATTGTTAACAAAATTGTAACTTTTCTGGTTCTATATGTTGATGATATCCTACTCATTGGGAATGAGGTAGGATTCCATGTTGACGTCAAGAGATGGCTAACATCTCAATTTCAAATGAAAGATTTAGGAGATGCACAATATGTTCGAATCCAAATAGTCTGAAATCGCAAGAACAGAATGCTAGCACTATCTCAAGCATTTTTATATAAACAAGATGTTGTCTAGATATAAAATGCAAAATTTCAAGAGAGTTTTATTACCTTTTAGACATGGAATTCATCTATCTAAGGAATAGTGTCCTAAGACACCTCAAGAAGTTGAAGATATGAAAAAAATCACTTGTGCATCAATAGTCGGGAGTTTGATGTAGGTCATGTTGTGTACACGTCTAGACATATGCTATGCGGTCGGAATAGTCAACAGATTTCAGTCCAATCCTGGATATATCATTGGACTACCATTAAGAATATCCTCAAGTATCTTCGGAGAACGAGGGACTATATGCTCGTGTATGACTCTAAGAATTTGATTCTTACTGGATATACTTATTTTGATTTTCAGACCGACGTGAATTCTAGGAAATCTACTTCAGGATTAGTATTCACTCTAAATTGAGGAGCTATAGTTTGGAGAAGTATCAAGCGAAGTTGTATAGCTGACTCCACCATAGAAGCGGAATATGTAGCTGCATGTGAAGTAGCCAAAAAAGCAGTATGGTTTAGAAAGTTCTTGACCTATTTGTAAGTGGTTCCAAATATGCATTTGTCAATCGCTCTTTATTGTGATAATAGTGGAGCAGTTGCCAGCTCAAAAAAGCCAAGAAGCCATAAGCGCGGAAAACACATTGAGTGCAAGTATCATCTCATTCGCAAGATAGTACATCGAGGAGATGTGATTGTCACACAGATAGCTTCTGAAGACAATTTAGCTTATCCATTTACGAAGACCCTCATGGCTTAGTGTTCAAGGATCACCTAGTCAGTCTAGGACTACGAGCTTCATAAATCTAGGGCAAGTGGGAGAATTCATGGGTATATAGATGCTTTAGTTTATTGTATTTATTCTCTTATACTCAACATTTTTTATTTGTAACCCACTGAAGTTTTAGTCTAAGTGGGATTTTGTTGGGTAATATGTGCTAAAACTCGCAATTTGTAAATTTTAAACATACTTCTATTTACAATAAAGATGTTATTGAGAGTATTTCAATAAAGTTGTTATTGAATATATAAATTGCATTTATAGATTCATAAATCCAATAAAATAATGAACTCTCGACTATAACATGAATATTTAAACTTTATATAGAGACATAAAAGTAGATCGAGTTTTAGTATATTGCTAGAACGATTTATAAGTATATGGATAGGGTTGGGTACCTTATCTTGGGGACACAATGGATGCGGCCCACTTTGTATATTGATACAAACGATGTGATCCTAAAGTCGTTCATGTAGAGACATGCGAGTGGAGGCATCTTATGCAAAAGATGTTTGCATAAGATCGGACCACGAAATAGTCACTTTTCTTTATAACGACCGTTTATTGTTAAAACTGACTATTTTAATTCAATGACCTATGGTAACTCAATCTTAATCCTGAGCTAACTATGAACTTCTGTTTATTCAAGATTATCCTTTAATCTGCATGGGTGAGAGTGGCTCAGCATCGCCACTCAATAAGCCTCCCAATTTAGGGGTAAGATCAGATAGATAGCTGGGGACATATTCCTGCAAGACAGAATTCACTTCTACCCATTTTAGGGTTAGTAGATAGGTTGTTTCCTTAAATACTGGCTCGTAGTCTTGAACAAAGGGCCCCCGCCTTCTTAATGACTGAGAGGGACTCTGTTTATTGGTAGAACTTAATCGTAGCTATTTCCTTCAGACGTAACAGAGCAGCATAACTACCTTGTGTGTTACGCTGTCCTTTTAATGACAGATAAAAGATGACAGACAGTAGAAATCTGCACATCTTCATGTTTTTTTCCTTCTTCTCTTATTTCCCTTTGATCCATTGCTCGGTTTCGACTTCTTCAGGCATAATTTGATCCTTTTTGGCTTCTCTTAAGTATAATTCAATTATAGAATATAAAGCCTAAAAATCACTAGCAAAGACATCAAATCTTATAAAATCATATAAAAAAAACCATCCTAAAAATCTAAGGAAAATGACACACATTTTAGGTGCGTATCAGTAAATGAACTTAAAGCTGAACTTGCCGAATTGTGTACTATTGTGAAACAGGTTTTTTTTGCTAAGGCACAACTCTAGGAGCCTGTAGCTGAGGCGAGCTATGCTGGAAATCAGCAAGGTGGACGGATGTTTAATTACAACCGTTGAGGCAATCAAGGAATCCAGAGTTCAAGTTGAAGGGTTTGGAATACCCCAAAGCAGAAGAAATTGACTGCCGTTGTGTCCCATTTCCTTTTACAAAACATGAAATACAGAGGGACGAAAACTTCGATAAACAAAAACTAATTAAGCATGCATTTCTATTGAGATTTATAGAGAGGAGAAAGGGATCGAGAGACTAACCCTTGAAGAATCAAAACTTCACGTTTCCTCTTCAACAACACGAATAATGCATTGGTTTTTTCAATCTCCCAAACTCGAAAGAAACTCCATAGCATGAACAACAACACTTGTCCAAAAAAGAACACCACCACAAATCTTCCTTATTATTCTCAAGGATGAGAGATCAATAGAGAGTGTAGGAGCTTCTATTTGTTGGTGTGGAAGGGAGGAAAGTATTCTAAGAGAATTCTTTATAGATCTCACAAAGAGGAAGGAGGAAGCAAATGAAGCAGGAGTAGTTATTCTTTCCATAATCTATGCATCACGTTTTTATGAGAGAGGTGGGTTGAGGGAGTTATTAAAATATCTTCCCCCTTTTATTTAATTTAAAACTCAAAATTTTGAATTTTGAATTTTCATATTGTTATATTTATATAATGAAGGAGTAATATAACATGCAACGGAAGAATTAACAATCAATAAACACTCTAACTGCATTTAATTTGAGTTTTAAACATGCTACTCATGAGATATTCATAAGAGGGTTTGAACAAAACATTACGTTTGTAGATCTCTCCACGAATTCAGCTGAATTCCCATGAATTTGAGCTTGATTCTTTAAGTAGACCACCATTAAGATCTTCTCCACTAATCTCAAGAAGGAATGTGTGGTGGAAACACTCCAATTGAGCTGAATTGGTGATGAACTTAGGTGGGTTTTGTGGTTTTTCAGTTTTGCAGCAATTCAAGTGTAAAACTCAGATTGCTCTATCAATTCCTTGCATGAAGCTTCAATATATAGGCTGAATTCATGCAGGAAGGAGGGTTGCATGTAGGGCAGCTCCTACTTGGTGTTTAATTGAAGATCAAAGTGGATTTGGTTGATTAACCACCCAAATGAGGTTAGTGGATTTTTCCAATTTTTGGAAAAAATCCACTAACTCAAATAAATATCTACTAAATTGATTTTTCATTTAAACAAAACTATTTTATTTAAAATTTAGTTTTATAAAATTAATTCAAAATAATTAATTGAAATAAAACTAATTCTAATTTTAATTAAACATTTTAATTAAAAAATTATTAATTTAATATCTTAATATTAAATTAATAAAATACCAATTCCACCAATATGATTCAATTTCATATAATTAATATTTAAATCATAATTTAAATATTAATTGATTCTCCAATTTCGTTTAATTTCAACTAAATTAAATGTTTTAGTTGTATCATATACAATCAATTGAAAACACTAAAATTGAATTTGAATATTTCAAATTCATAACCCTAAATTCAAATTTCATTCAATCAATACTCAATTTATTATTCCAATTTATGAGCTAGTAGAGGGACCTAATGGACCTACAGCTCATGGGCTTCAACGATTTGTAATTAATTGGTTAAACTCTTTAAACCGAATTAATTATTATTCGTTAACTATCAAGGCACACCACTATAGCTCGGTAGATGCACTCTTCTCACTGTAGATGTATTTTTGTACATGTTAACCATAATCGATAAGTCGATCCTTCACAGGTCGTTCGTATTTACAGTTAGATCAAAATTACCATTTTACCCCTATAGATGCATCTTGTTCCTTATGCTCCCACTGACCCTCTAATGAACAACTGATTCATAATACCACTTATGAATCATGTCTCTCTCTATCACGAGAGGGCGAGGCCCCATTGTTCCAGACCAGGAATTAGCACTTAAGAGAACAACCTATCTACTAACCCTAAGATAGGTATGAGTGAATTCCATCTTGCAAGGCTATGTCCCCAGCTATCTATCTGGTCTTATCCCCAAAATGGGAGGCTTATTGAGCAGTGTTATTGGACTACTCTCACCTATGCAGATTAAAGGATAATCCCGAATAAATAGGAGTTCATAACTAGCTCAGAATTAAGATTGAGTTATCCTAGGTTATTTTAGTATGAAATAGTCACCACTCTAAATATTGGAATATTGTTCTAGATCATCTTGTATTATTTGTTTCCATAAAAACTTGCATAAATCAATAAAAAGTTATTGAATTAACACTGTAAACAAGAGTTGTTTAAACATGCCAGATGCATCATACTCAAAGAATTGAGAGTACCTCGATGTAGTGAGAGGAGTGTATGATTTCTTAGCCATTATTGAGAAATAAGTGTTGTGAGAATAAGATGCATTCCTCATATAGTTTAATAAGAAATCTATTGTACACTAACATGTTTACAATGATTCTCTCAGCTAAAGTGTTTGAGATTCACCTAGTAAGACTAGGAATACCAGGTTAATAACCTAGGGCAAGTGGGAGAAAATCTGGTATGGGTTACCGTATGGTAAACCATGGGTATGTGATGCGCTAGTTTATTGTATTTCTTTATAAAACTTAGAAACTCTGTATTATATATTTGGATATATCAGTTACAACTAGAGTTTTAGTCCAAATGGGAGTTTGTTGGGTTTTATGTCCTAAAACTCGTGGTTTGTAAACAATAAAACTTATTCTGAAAATTCAATAAGTTGTTATTGAAAATATGTATTGCTTATTTCGTTTTAGAAATAAATCCAATAAACTAAAAAATCCATGACTATTACATGAGTACTTGAACATTATGTGAAGACATAAAAGTGGATCATGTTCAAGTAAATAGTCAGAATGGTCTATAGTATATGAATGAGGTTGAGTGCCTTATTCTGGTAACACTATTGGATGCGGCTCACTCTATAGTTGTTACAAGGAGTTGTAAAGTGCTACAAATGATGTGATCCTAATTTGTACATGTTATGAAATGAGGAGTGGGAGCGTCCTGTGCACTGGGTTTGTATAAGATCGGACCACGAAATCAGTCACTCTTACTTTATAAAACTGTTTACTGTTTAAGACTGACTATTTCAAAGCGATGACCTAGGTAACTTGACTTTAATCCTGAGCTAAATATAAACTCCTGTTTATTTGAGATTATACTTAGATTTACATAGGTGAGGATTGGCTCAACAACGCCGGCTCAATAAACCTCCATTTCAGGGGTAAGATTAGGTAGATAGCTGGGGACATAGGGTGCAAGATGGAACTCACTCCTACCCGCTTTCAGGGATAGTAGAGAGGTTTTTCCCTTAAGTGCTGACTCCGGGTCTTGAACAAGGGGTCCTACCCTCTCATTGCCTGAGAGGGACTCAATTTATTGATCGGATCACAAATCAATTGTTCATAAGAGGATTAGTGGAACTTAAGGAACAAGAGATAATTTTGGGAGTAAAACATACATTTGAACTAGCCATTATTACGAACAACCTGTGAAGGGTTAACTTACTAATCATGGTTATATCGAGTGAACATAATATATCTACAGTGAGGGGAGTGCAAGTATGGGCTTTAGTGGAGTGACCCATTAGTTAACGAATGAGGGTTAATTTAGTATAAAAAGTTTAGCCAATTAATCTCGGATCGTTGGAGTCCATGATCTGTAGGTCCACGAGGTCCCCCTACTAGCTCGTAAATGGATTAACCTTCGAGTAGCATGATAAGTTGATTTAAAACGTTCGAATTAGAATTAAGGGAATTAGTAATTATATGTGATATAATTATGCGTTTAATTTTAGAATTAAACAAACTTGGAGAATCAATTAATATTTAAATATGATTTAAAAATTAAATTCACGAATAGGGATTCACGATGGTGGAATTAGTGTTAAATTAATTTAACATTTGATATTAAATTAATTGAATTAATTAAATTATTTAATTAATTATTAATTATTAATTTTATTGGAAAAATTAATTTTAAATTAGTTTTTGTAAAATTAAATATAATTTTAATTTTAATTATTGAATTAAAAACTAAAATTATGTTTTAATTTGAAAACTTTCAAATTAAAAGGAAAAAAGAGAAGAAAATTAGAAATGGAAAAGTTGGGATTTTACCATTTCCATTTCCAACTTGCTTACACACTTTTTACTCACCTAATTCAACCATTAATCTAAGCATGAGCTGCAATTCATGCAACAATTGTTCTTGCATGATAGTCATGCAGTATATACTGAAGAATCTCAATGGAATTGAGCATGTAAAAGAGTTGATTTTGGCTGAAAATTTATCTTGAAGAACTGTTCTTTACAAGTTCATAAACCAGAAACCTCTCCTCTCCTTCTCCCTTAATTCAAGCTTATTTTAAGTCCCACGACTCAATCCAAGGCACCAAGAGGATAGTATTGAAGGCCTTGTGGTGGTTCATAAGCTGATTTGCAGTTGAGAATCGTGATTCAAGGTGTTCTTCAAAGGTATGTCATGAACCCACTTTGTATTTTAGGAGCATGCTTAGATTCGAAGTGAAAATTAATGAATTAGAATGCTTAATGATCCGTTTTTCTTTCATTGGGTGTTTCCTATCTCTTACATTTATGGATTTTCATAATAGAATGCAATATCAACAACTTTATCGAATAAGATACTCAATAATATTTTATTGATAAATAGAATATTTAACATGAAATTTATGAACTGCGAGTTTTAGGATATTCTCAACAATCTTTCACTTGGACTAAAACTCCAGTGAGAATAAATATACAAATATATACAATGTTTATAATGTTGAGAAATATAGAGGGAAAATATAATAAACTAGGGCATCTATAATATCATAGATATTCTCCCACTTGCCCTAGATTATGTTACTCGTAGTTCTTGTCCTTGAAAACTTTAGCTGAGAGGACCTTCGTAAATGGATCAACAAGGTTGTCTTCAGAGGCTATCTTCGTGATGATCATGTCTCCTCGGTGTACTATCTCTCTGATGAGATGGTACTTTCTTTCAATATGTTTTCCACGTTTATGACTCCTTGGTTATTTGGAGTTGGCAATGGCACCACTATTGTCGCAATACAATGTGATGAGCAGGTGCATATTTGGAACTACTTCCAAGTCTACCAAGAATTTGCATAGCCATACTGCTTCTTTAGTAGCTTCACATGCAACTACATATTATGCTTCCATCGTGAAGTCAGTGATACATATCTGTTTAATGCTTCTCCAAACTATAGCTCCTCCATTGAGAGTAAAAACTGATCCTGAAGTAGATTTCCTAGAATCTATGTCAGTCTGGAAATCAGAATCAGTGTATCCAGTAAGGATCAAATCCTTAGGTCCATACACAAGCATATAGTTCCTTATTCACCTTAGATACTTGAGGATGATTTTGACAGCAGTCCAATTACTGTGTCCTGGAGTGGATTGGAACCTGTTAACGATTCCAACTACAAAGCATATGTTAGGACATATACATAACATTGCATACATCTAACTCTCAATTGCAGATGCATATGGAATTCTTTTTATTTCCTCAACATCTTGAGGTGTCTTAGGACATTGTTCCTTTGACAAATGAATTATTTGTCTAAAAGGCAATATACCTTTTTTGGAATTTTGCATATTATACCTTGACAACATCTTGTCAATATAAGATGTTTGAGATAGTGCTAAGGTTTTATTCCTCCGATTTCGAAAAATTTATATCCCTAGAACATATTGAGCATCACTCAAATATTTAATTTGGAACTATGATGCTAACCATCTCTTTACGTCAGTAAGGAAGCTTGTCTCATTCCCAATGAGCAAGATATCATCAACATAAAGCACCCAGAATGCTACAGTTTTAGTGACTATTTTCTTGTATACATAAGGTTCATCAACATTCTGTTCAAAGCCATAAGAATTGATCACAGTATCAAATCTTATATTCTAAGATCTTGAAGCTTGCTTCAATCCATAAATGGATCGTTTAAGCTTACAGACTTTCTGTTCCTATCCTTATTCAATGAACCCTTCTACTTGAGACATAAAAATACTGTCATCAAGATGGCCATTTAGAAAAGCAGTCTTAACATCCATTTGCCATATTTCATAGTCATAATATGTGGCAATGGATAAAAATATTCTTATAGATTTTATCATGGCAACAGGAGAAAAGGTTTCTTCATAATCAACCCCTTCTCTTTGGGTAAAACTTTCTGTAGTATCTTTGGTAATTTCTTGAAATATTAGTTTACTGCGAGGTTGATGATTTTTAACATGATCTTCTTCCGAAAATGTAGCATTTTTCGATACAAACACTTTATCTTCTTGGGGATCATAGAACAATCCTTCTTTTGTTTCTTTTGGGTATCCTACAAAGAGGCATAACTTTGAATGTGTTTCCAGTTTCTTAGGATTTTGTACCAACACGTGTGCTGGACAATCCTAGATACGAAAATGACATAAACTACTTTTGTGTCCTTTCCATAACTTATGCGGTGTTTCTGAAACAATTTTTTAGGGAATGATGTTCAAAATATATACCGCAGTCTGTACTAAATACCCCCAAAAGGATTGAGGTAATTGAGCGTAACTCATCATTGATCGGACCATGTCTAACAAGGTTCGATTTCTCCTTTCTGCAACACCATTGTGATGTTTTAGGTGCTATGAGCTGGGATTGAATTCCATGATCTACTAAATAGTTCTGGAATTGTAAATCCACATACTCACCACCTCGTTCAGATCAAAGTGTTTTAATTCTTTTACTTAACAAGTTTTCTATCTCGGTCTTAAATTCTTTGAACTTTTCAAGAGTTTCAGACTTGTGACTTATTAAGTAAATGTAGCATATCTAGAGTAATCATCAATAAAACTGACATAATACTGATATCTTCCTCATGCTTTTACATTCATCGGACCACATAGATCTGAATGTATAAGTTCGAGAGGTTATTTGGCACGAAGACATTTTTTAGAAAAATATCTTTTCGTCATTTTCCCCTCAAGACATGATTCACATGAAGGTAAAGAACTATTTTCTAACTGACTTAGATGATCGTTTTTTACCAATCTCTCAATCCTGTTGAGATTAATATGACCAAGTCTGAGGTGTCAAAGATAGGAGTTAGGAGAAATTTTTCATCTTATGAGTCTCAACAGTTTTAAACATCTCTATGTTCAAAACGGCTCTTACCTCAGTTGGTTTTAACAAATACAAGTTATTTTCTAATTTTGCAGAACAAATTTGGTTATTTTTTGAATTGATGAACACTTCATCATTTTCAAAAGAAACTTTATAATTTTGTTCTACCAAAGAAGAGATAGATATTAAATTCCTTTTTATAGAAGGAATGTAATAAACATTTTTAAGATAATTGTATTTATCTCCTATAAATAACTTTATATCTCCCACTGCTTTAGCTAAAACAACCTCCCCGGTCCTTACTTTAAAGATTGTTTCGCCTTCTGCCAATTGTCTCCAGGAATTTGTTTCCTGTGAGAAAGTACAGACATGATTAGCGGTACCTGAATCAATTATCCAAGTTTTATCGTTTTTCACTAAACATGCTTCGATAAAAAGTAAATCATATTATCTTGTTGTTCGAATTTTACATTCTCATCTATTGAGTTCAAAACTTTAGATGGGTTGGGAGATCGAGGACAATCCTCTGTTATACAACTTTGTAATAATTTAGTATTTTGTTTGTTTAGAATGCCAAAGTTGAACCATATTGGTATTTAATTATTTTATGTATGTGATTTATATTATTTTGAATTAAAACATGTTTGTGCATATCGTGTGCCATTTAGATTTAAAACCCCACCATAGGTAAACATGTTACATACATAATTGTATGTTATAATTAGTTATAATATATAGTATGCATGTTTTAGAGTTTGTTAAAAATTGTTGTAATTGTTATATTGATTTTGAATACCTTTGAAGCATCTTATGGTTTAGTAAAGCATGTTTATTTCATAAGTTTGTTATGAAATGAAATTAAACTTTAAAATCCATAACAAAGCTAAACAACATGCTCACTTAGGTTAACAACTTGTTTTAACAGTTAAAATAGATTGTTACCTTATAAAATTTGGTTCCAAACTCAAACCGGTTCATGAACCTGTCTAAGGCCGGGGGTACCTAAGTTGATGGTTTACATAACACCTTCTATCTAGGGGATTATGACCGAAGTGTTGAGCATTGTTAACTGATTTTATGAGCTTGCATGAGCCGTGTAAGGATTAAAACTAGTTGAAACACTTAGACATTTGATGCTTGATTTTATGAAGTGATGTTATAGATGATATGCGATGGTGAAGTTGCGTTGCGCACTCAAGTTTCCTCAGCGGAATCCAAGTGTAAACTTCATTGATTTTTCTGGTAAGTCCAGGGTCGAACTCAGGGACTTGTGAAAATAGGTTGCGTTGGTAATCTTTAGGAAAACTTTGCGGTAACCAGTAACTCAATTAATTATTGGTTTGTTGTTGATTGCGTTAATGAAAAATAACAAATGCGGTGGATTTGAGAAAAGTCAGTTGTGTGATAGATTCACTAAGTATGCGAATGAACGGGTTGAGAAGATCTTTAGCTATCGTTACTTGGGAATGCGTCGGGCTATGCGATCATGCTACAACCATGCACAGCAAGTCATTTTTCAATGCAAATGCGATGCTCCTAAGTTAAGGACGCATGTGTTGAATGCAGAAGTGTCCATAGAGCTTATTCCTAGTCCCTACTCTTTTTTCTATGCGATGATGCAAATGCAGTAAGGCAAGGTGACTGCATACAATCATATCCTATCTCTAGGATGCATGCGATGCGTTAATAGAAAATAGTGCTTATTCCTAACTCCTATCTCTTGATTATGCATTCTAATCTAACTCTCCGAGCCTAAATTCTAACCTGACCTTCCAAGCCTAGATCCTATCCCTTAACTACCCTCCCGAGTATCTCTAATGGACGAATGAAGCATAACATAATACAAGATAATCGCATAGAGTGAAGATTCCCTAGTTGTGCTAGCTAAATGCTTCTTAACCCATTCGACTGATTTAGCTACTCATGCGTGAATAACAGAGAGTGAACAGATATAGAGAAGTAGATTCCATTTCGATAAATGAGTGGAGTACAAAATAACAATGGAAGTTAAAAGTAGAGAGCCTGGTAGTAATTCCTTGCTGACCGAGGCTTTTACACTGTAATTCTCTATTCGGTTCCAAAGATGTTCCTGCTTCCGTAGGTGTGCCCTCTCTCTGTCCTTAAAACTTTCGGCGCTCTCCAAGCTTACCAAAATGATCTGTCGGCACAACCTCCTCTCTCGCATCCGCTTTAAAACGAAAGAAACTATGAACAATGACGTGCGAACTGAATGTATGAATCTTCGAACAGCTGAACCCCTTTTCTGAAGGTTGCCCTTAGTATTTATAGAACATCAAAGGTGAATGGCGGCTTCTCTCTCATGATTGCACAGATGGGACGACTTTAATTCCCCTGACTGATGTGCCGAATATTGTCACCGAAAAGCTAAATGTACTTGTTATCATCAAAGCGACTGTCAACTTAATTCGGATTCGACTGTCGTCATCTTTCTGTCCATCGCGTTAATTAGCCTTTCACCCAGATGTGCCCACCATGTTGCGCCGACCAAGTTGCGGCAATCCTTCTTGGGCGAATGTTTGCGAATATAATCACCATAAAGCCTTGCGGTAATGCTGCACTCGACCAAAGATTTCTTATGATCGCAATTTCCACCTTGCGTCAACGCATATTCTGCACAAAAATACAAAAATCAACTGTTCTAATGCGATGAATGCATGCGACCGCAATATTATGAATCTAATGCTTTTTGGACGTAACTTAACATGTTTTATCAATGCAATCCAACATTGTTTAAGAACTTAGCACTATGATAACGTACATTTCTGCCCGTTATCAACATTATAGGTTAATATCCAAATATAAATGTTATACTTAGATAAAAATCACATAGACTTAGGTTGTTTAAAGTTAGTTATTTTAAATCTAAGTAAATAAACACCCAAACATTTACAAATCTTTAGTGGGTGATTAACAATATATTCAATATATAGTTATTAGGTCTCACGTCCCCAAGAGTTTCCACCATGAGATCCATGCTCAGCTTCGTGTCACTTTTACCGCGACTACTCCATTCGGAAAGTATTTGCATAAATCTAGATTCTAGTGAATAAGGGGAAGTCGTTCAAACATAAATCAATTATATGATACATAGATTTCAACTTCTACGTCTCCACATAGTTCACACTATGAGATTCATATGACGCTTCGTGTCACCCTTGGTGTGAGCTCCATTCGGAAAGTGTTTGTATGAGTCAATAACAAGGTGAACGGGGGAAGTAGTTCATAGTAAGTGGGGGAAGGATATGTGTCAACGTGTCCTGCAGTCTCTTCCGTTAGTTTGTATCGTGAGATTCCTATATTGTGCCTGCAGGTTTGCTTTAAGCGGCCCTTACTAGTCGTTTAATGATGGCTATCCCCTCGAAGGGTTGTAACATAGGATTCAAAACAACTCAAACTCCAGAAATCGATAGGATTTCTTAGGTCCATTCCCAACCTTGACTCTCCATTTCGGTAGCATAGTTGGGGCCAACTTTCGACGTCTAAAAATGGAGCATTACACTTACAGCATTACTGAAGTGTAAGTAATTTCTGACCAAAAACGGTAACTAAACGACTTTAGGAATAAGAGTTATTCTAGAGATAGTGTTGATCAAAATTGTTTTTTTCAGTGTAGGAGTATTTGACTGCCCCTCGGTAGTACGTATCCTGACTCACTATAGTATCGTTGCAAATGAATAATGGTTATGGATACATTATTACTTGTTTTGCTAAAACTTGACTTTGGATTTAGTTGCAATTTGCCCGGTTTTACCCCTAAAATGGGATGCTTATTGAGCTAGCGTTGCTGAGCCAACTCTCACCCATGAAAATCTAAGGAAAATCCCAAATAAGCAGAAGTTCATAGTTAGCTCAGGATTAAGATCGAGTTACCTAAGTCATCTAAGCGAAATAGTCAGTTTTAAACAGTAAACAACGTTATAAAGTAAGAGTGACTTATTTCTTGGTCCGATCTTATACAATGGTATATAGATGCCCTAGTTTATTGTATTTTCCCTCTATGTTTCTCAACATTATAAACATTGTATATATTTGTATATTTATTCTCACTCGAGTTTTAGTCCAAGTGGAAGATTGTCAGGAATGTCTTAGGACTCTTAGTTCGTAAATTTCGTGTTAAAAATTCTATTTATCAATAAAATATTATTGAGTATCTTATTCGATAAAGTTATTGATATTGCATTCTATTATGAAAATCCAATAAACATATCCATGGCTATAGTATGAATACGTTAACTTTATGTCGTGACATAAACAGGATCAAGTTAATAGTATATAGCCTAAATGGTCTATAAGTATATAGATGAAATTGAGTATCTCATCCTAGTAACACTATTAGATGCGACCCACTTTGTATGCTGATACAAATTATTGGGATGATGCCCTAAATTCTCGTGTCCTGTAGTTTGTAAACAGTTTATACGAATGCTTGTGATATATAATATATGATATTTACTTCACTTCTTGATTTTGGACATTTGATGTTTTATTTGCTTTACCACAAACCAATAAACTAAAATCCCTGGTTGTCATTATCTAACTTAAGCATGTATGTGGTGACATACAAGTGGATCATGTCTTAAGTGATAACCAAAATGGTCTATAGTATATGGATATAGGAGGGAAACCTTATCCTGGTAATGCTACGGATGCGGCCCGCTTTGTGGAATGGTTACAATTACCACTGATGGTCTGATCCTGATCAATCATATAGGGACATGTGAGTAGGGGTGTCTTATACAAAGAGTTTGTATAAGGCCTGACCACGAAGTGTTAACGTCTCGTTATATAACGTCGTTCATGACAGAGACTTCACTTCACTAGGATGACCAGAGGTAACAAGACCTCAATCCTGAGTGAGTTAGGAATGTTGGGGTTTGTGCCCTAAAGTCTCGCGTCCTGTAGTTTGTAAACAACTTTGTATGAACACTTGTGATTTATAATATAAATTATATTTACTTCATCGGGTACACCTCACCAAAATGGTGTAGTAGAGAGGAGAAACAGAACTCTGTTGGACATGGTCGTTTGATGATGAGTTACGCTTCCTTACCGGACTCGTTTTGGGGTTTCGCAGTGGAGACTGCGGTATACATTCTCAACTGTGTTCCTTCTAAGAGTGTTGCAAGAACACCTCTAGAGTTATGGAATGGGCGTAAAGCTAGTTTATGTCACTTTCGCATATGGGATTGCCCAACACATGTGCTTGAGGTAAATCCCAAGAAGTTGGAATCACGATCGAGGTTGTGCTTCTTTGTAGGCTACTCCAAAGGTACACGAGGAGGTTACTTTTATGATCCGTCCGAAAACAAGGTGTTTGTTTCCATGAAGTCTACTTTCCTAGAGGAGGATCATATCAGGGAGAACAATTCACGTAGTAAAGTCGTGTTAAGTGAGCTTTCTATAGAAACTGCTAAAACTTCAACAAGAGTTGTTGATTCAACTAGAATTGTTGATGATAGTTCATCTGGTAGGTCGGTTCCACCTCAAGAGTTGAGGGAACCTCGATGCAGTGGGAAGGTTATGAACATGCCTAATCGCTATTTGGGTTTCACGGAAATCCTAGCTATAGTGACAGATGGTGACGTTGAGGATTTGTTGTCCTATAAAAAGGCAATGGAGGATGTTGACGGGGATGAATGGGTCAATGCCATGAATCTCGAGATGAAGTCGATGTACTTCAACTCGGTATGGGATCTTGTAGATCAGCCTGATGGGGTAAGACCTATAGGTTATAAATGGATCTACAAGCACAAACGGGGTATTTATGGGAAGGTACAAACCTTTAAGGCTCGACTTGTGGCAAATGGTTATACCTAGGTGGAGGGAGTCGACTATGAGGAGAACTTCTCACCTATTGCCATGTTCAAGTCAATCTGCATGATAGTGCATCAAGGAGATGTGATCGTCACGAAGATCGCCTTAAAGAAAAACGTTGCTGATCTGTTTACGAAAGCCCTTACGGCTACAATATTTGAGGGCCACCTTCAGAGCATGGGTCTATGGGACCACCCACAGCTAGACTAGGGCAAGTGGGAGATTTTTTTGCACTGGGTTTTTATGCCCTAGTTTATTGTTTTGTGCCTGTTTACTTGTACTCCCAACTTCGCTTTAGAACAAGTGGGAGATTGTTGGGGTTTGTGCCCTAAAGTTTCGTGTCCTGTAGTTTGTAAACAACTTTGTACGAACACTTGTGATGTATAATATAAATGATATTTACTTCACTACTTGACTTTTCACATTTAGATGTTTTTCATTTTACCACAAACCAATAAACTTAATATCCTTGATCGTGTTTATGTAACTTAAGCATGTATGTAGTGACATACAAGTGGATCATGTCTTAAGTGACAACTAAAATAGTCTGTAGTATATGGATATAGGAGGGAAACCTTATCCTGGTAACACTACGGACGCGGCCTGTTTTGTGGAATTGTTACAAATGTTGTGACTTGTCACAGATGGTTTGATCCTAATCATTCGGGTAGTGGACATGTGAGCAGGAGCGTCCTATACAAAGAGTTTATATAAGAATTGACCTCGAAGTGTTAATGTCTTGTCATATAACACCGTTCATGACTGAGACTTCACTTCACTAGGATGACCATAGGTAACATGACCTCAATCCTGAGTGAGTTGGGAACTCCTGCCATTGAGGGTGGTCCTTTGATTTACATGGGTGCGAGTGGTCAAAATGCCGACTCAAACCTACCACTTTGGGGATTCATCTGATTTGGGAGCTGAGAACTCAGCTTCACAAGATGGAGTTCACTCCTTCCCCAAAGTAGGGGTAAATAGATAGATTGTTCTCTTAAGGACTGATCCTGGGGTTTAAACGATGTGGTGCCATACACCTTCTCATGGCCCGAGAGGTGTTCACATATAGTAGAACTATGTTGTATTGTTCATTAGAGGGATCAGTGGTACTTAAGAAGGAAGATGTAATTATAGAGGCAAACGGTAAATTGGCTTACTGTAATTATGAGTGTTTGTGAAGGGTCGTCGTACTGATGATTGGTTATATCCAATGGACATAGAAATATATCTATGGCAAGAAGAGTTCAACTGTCGATCTTTAGTGGAATGCCTGGCAGTTAACGGATGGTGGATATTGTGACTAAAGAGTTTAGTCAGCTATTCACATACCGTTGGTGCTTCGAGCCATAGGTCCATAAGGTCCCCTTGGTAGCTTGGATACAAGTTGAGAGTCAGTTTTTGGGTCAGTTTGAAACGTTGAAATTGACAAGAGGGAGTTCGATTATATATGATATAATTGAACGAGTTAATTAAACATGATATAATTAACTTTATGTATGAGACACATTAATTTGGAGGAAATTGGATAAAAATATGATTTATATCTAGTAGAGGAAAATATTATAATTAATATATGATATTAATTTATATGTTATGAATATGATAAGATCGCATTCATTGGATGGTTATAAAGGAAATGAGAAGGCGTCTCTTCTGTTCTAAATAACGGATGAGTGCATTATAAATAGCTGACGGGTGTTGATCTC
>NC_052360.1:51661449-51681537 GCF_009727055.1 Benincasa hispida | reverse complement strand
GAAAATCAGTGCCTATACGATAGTGACTGCACGATCGCTTAGATATACGATATTACTAAGTGATCGCTTACCGATTACACCGTCGCGTGCTATTAACTAAACAATTGTTTACCTTTCTTAATCGATCAATTAGCTCTCCATATTTACTAAACGATCGTATAGACGATCGCTTAGTTTTTTCCTACGCGATCGTTTGGACGATCGCTCACCCTTTTCTTACACGATCACTTTTTCTACACGATCGTTTAGACGATCTCTTACTTTTGCTACACGATTGTATACTGCACCTAAACAATCAAGCATCTTGTCTATGCGATAGACGACCTCATCTCCAACTTGCTTGATCGTTGATTACGGTCTCTCTTCCTCCTTCCCTCTACCAAATCCGAAAATAGCCCACACTTTGAATTCTCACTCCAAGAATACTGAGGGCTCTGAGTGGTGTCGTCTTCTCCGTTTTCTTCTGTCCGAGTAGTGATTGTTCGAGGTAGACGGTTGGGCTTCAGACTCGCTATGAAGAAGAAATTTTCATTTGTTATGATCTCTTGATCTCTTTAACATTATGAATGCATATTAGTATGTTTTGAAAGTATATAAGGTAATTCTATCACAATGAATTGAAAAGATCTTCTTCCACTCGTAGGTACTCTTGAATAAGAATTCCTTCAGGGAACTCCTGCCATTGAGGGCAGTCCTTTGATTTGCATGGGTGCGAGTGGCCAGGTCACTGACTAAAACCTACTACTTTGAGGATTCATCTGATTTGGGAATTGGGAACTCAGCTACACAAGATGAAATTTACTTCTTCTGCGAAGCAAGGGTAAGTAGATGGATAGCTCCCTTAAGGGCTGATCCTGTGGCTTGAATGATATGGTGTCACACACCTTCTCATGGCCCGAGAGGTGTTCAAACATAATAGGACTATGTTGTTCATTAGAGGGATCAGTGGTACTTAAGGAGTAAGATGTAACTACAGGGGCAAAACGATAAATTGGCCCAGCTGTACTTTCGAGCATCTATGAAGGGTTATCGTACTGATGATTGGTTATATCCGTTGGACACAAAAATATATCTGTGGTAAGAATAGTTCAGCTGTCGGTCTTTAGTGGAATGCCTGGCCATTAACGGATGGTAGTATCTCGTGGCTAAAAGAGTTTAGTCAGCTATTCACGTACCGTTGGAGCTTCAAACCATAGGTCAAGGTGGGTTTAGAGTAGTGGCGCTATATATAAACTCTCTAAACCCTAGAGGTGTCGTTTGATGTAATTTTCTGAAAAACATTCTCCCTAATAATACTGTTCTCCTCTGCCCGTGGACATAGTTAAACACACTACCGTAAGTGAACCACGCATATCTGTGTGTCAATCTTCTCTATCTCTACGTTCCTTTTTGTGTTCTTTAATTGTCGATTTTCGTAACAGATCTCCTGGAAGAGGATAAGGTTACTTAGTCTCTTGTCTATCCACTTCTTCCCTAAAGGTGGGCTCATTAGGACAGGACTATGCAATTGAAAATGAGGGGTCACACTTAACGCAAAATTGTTAAGAGTTAACAGTTTTGGACCAAAAATAAATGATGGCTGTTAGGTTCAGTTCCAAGAGTTGGTTTCTGCCTAGTGGTTGAGAATGTCTCATCCCAGTGAAGAGGCATCTGATCACCCCACCGGTGACGTTTGTCCTGCCTCACTGGGGCATCATTGCAAAATAGAAGTCTTAATCACTTAGGGTACTTGGAAACTATTTTGCTAAAACTAATTGGTTAAAATGTAGTTTAGTAAAGTCTTATAACAATTTTTTTCGTTTTACAGCAACTGTTTTTTAAAAATGGCTATAGCCACAATTGCTTTGATAAGCACTGACAAACTAATTGGCGACAACTATTCGAGTTGGAAACATATGATCAAAACGATACTTACCATCGAGGATCTAATGTTTGCCCTTACGGAGGTCTGTCTTCCTATTCCAGCTCCAAACGCTGCTCAAAATTTTCGGGAGGCGTACGAGCGATGGACACAGGAAAACGATAAGGCTCGAGCCTATATCTTGGCCAGTCTTAATGACATGTTGGCCAAGAAGCATGAACCCATGGTCTCATCGCGTGAGATCATGGAGTCCTTGTGGGGAATGTTCGGACAACCATTTGGACAACTCAAGCACGAGGCTCTGAAACACATCTTCAACTCCAAAATGGAGGAAGGCACCTTTGTCGTGAACATGTGCTTAGCATGATGGTCCACTTTAATGTGGCAGAGATGAATGGGTCTAGAATCGATGAGGGCAGTCAGATTAGCATCAACCTACATTCTTTGTCGGAGAGCTTCCTCCATTTTGTTAGCAATGTGATTCTTTACAAAGTGGAATACACCTTTACAACTCTCCTTAACAAGTTACAGACATACCAATCTTTACTAAAAAGTAAGGAGAGGAAAAGGGGTGAGGCAAATGTTGCCTCATTTTCTAGGACATCCCATCGAGGTTTGACCTCAGGAATGAAGTCTGCACCTTCTACTTCTAACTCTGTAAAGGGGAAGAAGAAGAAGGGTGGTAAGAGGAAAGGAAAAACGCCTACTAATCTACCATCTGTCACCCCAAGGAGGCATCTACCGTCGATTGATAAAGGAAAATGTTTCCACTGCAACCAAGACGAACACTGGAAGAGGAATTGCCCTCGCTGGCTAAAGGAAAGGAAGGCAGCCAAAGATAAGGCCAAGGCCAACATTTACCTTTGTGCTAGAAACATGTTTAGTGGAGAATGATGATTCTGCTTGGATAATTGATTCGGGCGCCACTAATCACGTTTGTTCTTCTTTTTAGGGGATTAGATCCCGATGATAGCTAGAGGCTAGTGAGATGATAATGCAAGTAGGCACCGGGCACGTTGTCTCAGTTGTGGTAGTGGGAGGCATCCGGTTAACTTTACAGAATAGGTTTCTTGTATTAAAAGATGTTTATGTTGTTCCTGATTAAAAAAGGAACCTTATTCCTCTAATGTTTCTATTACAATGTAAATATACGCTTTCTTTTAATGTGGATAAAGTGTTTATTCATAAAGATGGTGTTAAAATTTGTACAACTAAACAGGAAAACAACTTGTATGTCCTAAGACCGTTAGCCTTAAGTTCCCTTCATAACATAGAGATGTTTAATTCTGTCGTAACTCAATCTAAACGTCAACGACTTTCTCCAAAATAAAATGCCCAACTTTGGCACCTTCAATTAGGGCATATCAATCTCAAAGGATTGAGAGATTGGTGAATAATGGACTTCTAAGTGAGTTAAAAGAAAATTCTTTACCGGTGTGAGAATCTTGCCTTGAGGGTAAAATGACTAAAAAACCTTTTACTAGAAAAGGTTATCGAGCCAAAGAGCCTCTTGAGTTAGTACATTCAAACCTCAGTCTTATGAATGTGCGAGCCCGAGGTGGCTATGAGTATTTTATCAGTTTTACTGATGATTACTCTAGGTATGGGTATGTTTATCTAATGCAATAGAAGTCTGAATCCTTTGAAAAGTTTAAAGAGTTCAAGGCTGAAGTTGAAAATTCCTTGGATAGACGAATTAAAACACTTCAATCAGATCGAGGTGGTGAGCTTTTGGATTCAGGGTTCCAGGACTATTTGATAGAACATGGAATCGTTTTCCAACTCTTAGCGCCCGGTACACCTCAGCAGAATGGTGTAGCGGAAAAGAGAAATAGAACCTTGTTGGACATGGTTCGTTCAATGATGAGTTATGCTTCCTTACTGGACTCGTTTTAGGGTTTCACAGTGGAGACTGCAGTATAAGTACTCAACTATGTTCCTTCCAAGAGTGTTGCGAGAACACCTATGGAGTTATGGAATGGGTGTAAAGCTAGTTTACGTCACTTCCGCATATGGGGTTGCCCAACACCTATGCTTGACAAATCTCAACAAGTTGGAACCACGTTCAAGGTTATGCCTCTTTGTAGGCTGACCAAATGGTACATGAGGGAGTTATTTTTATGATCCGTTGGAAAATAGGGTGTTTGTTTCCACGAACACTACTTGATGACATGCAGAAATGCATGTCATCTTAGGCCTTTTATTTAGAATTCTGAGGGCTGTTAAGCAGATTATGTGGAAATTATGTTAGGAATTCATGAGAAAATGAATTTTCATTGTTCAGCATTGAGAATCTTGGCTAACCCATTATTATGCATTATTATGCGTTCAATTGTCTATTTTTGTAGTTAACGCAGGAAGTGAACGCAAATACGGAAGCCGGACTACTGCATAGATGACCACATGTAGAGAAACTCTCTATTGCAAAGGCGAACGCATTCGATCAACGCATGGATGTTGCGGTAATTAGCCGCATGCGTCCATCGCATAGAAGTTGCGATTGTCAAACGATTACGGTCATCGTGTAGAAGTTGTAGTATTAAGCGAATGTGGTCACTGCACAATTGCGACTACACGATAACGCATAATAAAGGGATCAATGCAAGGTTGGTGGAATGAACGCATCAACACATCTCTCGGGAAAATAAAAAGGTGATGTTGACATTTCACCTACCACGCCGTTAGCAACAGAGATTCAGAAAAGGACTAACGCGCCGCGAATGTCAGAATCAGAGCAGTCCATTAATGTTATCGGTGATTGAAGCTCTATAAATAGAAGTCGCTGAGCAGAATTTCAACTTATCCAGGGAATCCAGGGACCCAAGGTTTTTGCCTGAGGTTCGCCTTAGGGCGGATCCAAGGGTTATCCCTACGATCCAGGCTAATACGTGAGAAGAAAGCTTGAGAGTTCTTCATCTCCCTCATCCGTTTCGAGTGACGACTAGAGCCTTCGATCAGAGCTAAATCTCAAGAGAGTCAGCTTCACCGCCTATCCATGGCACCACCGACAGCCTTGAGGCACATCCGCTGGAAGCAAGTCATTACTTCCAGCTAGTCATTACTTCCAGCCAGTCATTTCATTTTCCCTTATTTTCTTATATTGTATTATACTACATTTTGGGATTAAGGAATTAATACATTATGTGTTCAATACATTCATGTGTTTCCTTCGATTCCTTCTCCATCTTCTTTACTTAGCATCCTTGACTTTCATTGCATCACTTAGAGAGATTGCTAGAGTATCGCATACTTAGTCATGTGGATTAAAGATATGAAGCATATAGCAAACCATCGAGAGGTGTGCGTTGCATGAGTGTGTGAGAAAACCTTATTTGCTTAGTGTGAAGCTGTAGCAACACCGTCTATAGGCGGACGCAATGATTGTCTATGAGTAAAGTCAGCAACAACTAACTGCCCGGGAGGGTAAGTGGTTGTTCGCATTAAGCAATGTAAGCAAGTATTCACTAGAGATAGGAATAATCTTACCTCAACTAGGCTTTTGCAGTTACCTTGTCTTATGTATGCATACATCACACCTTTAGAGCTACTCGAGAGAGAGTCTAAAGAAAGAACCTAAGACTTGGGAGAGTTAGGTTAGAATCGATGCTCGAGAGAGCTAGATTAAGATTGCATAAGCAAGAATGGAGACTTAGAGATAAGTTCCGTTTGCTAATACAAATCACGTGCATTTGCAGTGGGTGTGTATGGCATGAATGCATCAGCTTGTGTTGGCTGAGGTTGCCCTTGCGGTCAAGCTCAGTGTTGCAATGAAGACATCTCCACATTTTATCTATTTTTCCATCCATTTACTTCCTGTCAATAGTTGTCATGTCTCTACCTCTCATTCATATTCTCATTGCGTTATCTGTTAGTTAGGAGTAGGAGTAGTATTAGCTTAATAACCCCTCCATCATTCTTTTATTCAACTGCTGCATGCACATTACCGCATTCATATAGCTACAAGTCCTTGAGTTCGACCTCGGATCACCTGAGAAACTTGCGTTCGCGTTATACTTGGCGTGAGTGCAAGAAAACTTGTGACTGGAATGCATGGTCATCACATACATTTGTCAACGCATAGTCCTTCCAACGCATGACCATCGACGCATGATAATCAATGCATACACTAAGAACATGCATCGCATATTGCGTTCACATAATTTTAGTTGTCAAGTCCTTCATGATTTGATTCACTAATTTTCGTCACCACTACTTTCTTGGAGGAGTATTATATCAGGGAGCACAGTCCATGTAGTAAAGTCGTGATACGTGAGCTTTCGCACGAAACTACTGAAACTTCAACAAGAGTTGTTGAAGGGCTTGCTTCATCAGAAAAAGTTGTTGATGATAGTTCATCTAGTAGGTCGGTTCCACCTCAAGAATTGAGGGAACCTCGACGCAGTAGGAGGGTCATGAACCCGCCCGTTCGCTTTCTGGGTTTCACGCAAATCCTAGCTATGGTAGCAGATGGCGACTTTGAGGATCCATTGTCTTATCATAAGGCAATAGAGGATGTAAACCGGGATGAATGGGTCAAGGCCATGGATCTCAAGATGGAGTTGATGTACTTCAACAAGAGGAAACAGGGTGCTGATGGGAAGGTGCAAACCTTCAAAGCTCAACTTGTTGAAAAGGGTTATACACAGTTAGAGGGAGTCGACTTTGAGGAGACTTTCTTGCCTGTTGCCATGTTAAAGTCGATCTGCATCCTCCTGTCCATTGCCACTTATTATAATTATGAGATCTGAAAAATGGACGTCAAGATGACCTTTCTGAATAACAATCATGAGGAGACCATTTATATGGTGCAGCCCGAAGGATTCATTGCCGAAGGTCAAGAACAAAAAGTTTGCAAACTGAATCGGTCTATTTATGGGCTGAAATAGGTGTCTCAATCTTGAATAATTCGGTTTGATAATGGGATCAAATCATATGCCTTTGACCAGAACGTTGATGAACCTTATGTTTACAAGAAGATCGTCAACGGTTTAGTAGTTTTCTTAGTATTGTATGTAGACAATATCCTACTTGGGAATGATGTAGGTCTACTGACTACAATTAAGAATTGACTAGCGACTTAATTCCAAATGAAAGATTTGGTAGAGGCTCAGTTTGTTCTGGGTATACAGATCTTTCAGGATCGTAAGAACAAAGTACCAGCACTGTCTCAAGCATTGTACATTGACAAGATTTTGCTCAAGTACTCGATGCAGGGCTGCAAAAAGGGCCTAGTACTGTTCAGGTATGGAGTCACTTTGTCTAAGGACATGTGTCCTAAGACACCACAAGAGGTTGAGGAGATGAGATGGGTCCCATATGCATCTGTCGTTGGTAGTTTGATGTACGCGATGTTCTGTACTAGACCAGACATCTACTGTTGGAATACTCAATAGGTATCAGTCTAACCCAGGCCAGAGTCACTGGACGGAAGTGAAGAACATCCTCAAGTATCTTCGGAGAATGAGGGACTACATGCTCGTGTATAGATCTAGGGATTTGATCTTTACTAGATACACAAATTTTGACTTTCAGACTGATAGGGACTTTCACAAGTCCACTTCAGGGTCAGTTTTTACTCTTAACGGAGGAGCTATAGTGTGGCAAAGCATTAAGCAGAGGTGCATCGCCGACTCCACGATGGAAGTCGAGTACGTAGCGGCTTGCGAAGCTGCTAAGAATGTTGTCTGGCTCAGGAAGATCCTGACAGAGCTAGAAGTTGTTCCAGATATGTCTAGGCCCATCACTCTCTATTGTGACAATAGTGGTGCTATGGCGAACTCCAAGGAGCCTAAAAGTCATAGGCGCGACAAACACATAGAGCAGAAGTATCACTTGATCCGCAAGATAGTGCATCGAGGGGACATGATCATGATGAAGATCACTTCGAAGCACAACATTACTGACCCGTTTACGAAGGCTCTCATGGTTACAGTGTTTGAGGGTCACCTTCAGAGCATGGGTCTACGAGACTACCCGCGGTTGGACTAGGACAAGTAGGAGATTTTCTTGTACTTGGCCTGAGTGCCCTAGTTTATTATTTTATACTAGTTTTTGTACACCTTACTCGCTTTAGGACAAGTGGGAGATTGTTAGGGATGATGTCCTAAAGTCTCGTGTCCCGTAGTTTGTAAACACATTTTGTACGCACGCTTGTGATGTATAATATACGATATTTACTTCACTTCTTGACTTTTCACATTGGATGTCTTAAGCATGGATATGGTGACATATAAGTAACTTAAGCATGTATATGGTGACATATAAGTAACTTAAGCTTTACCACAAACCAATAAACTAAAATCCCTGGTTGTCATTATGTAACTTAAGCATGTATATGGTGACATATAAGTGGATCATATCTTAAGTGATAACTAAAATGGTCTGGAGTATATGGATATAGAAGGGAAACCTTATCCCGGTAACGCTATGGATGTAGCCCGCTTTATGGACTGATTACAAGTGTTGTGACTTGCCACAGATGGCTTAATCCTGATCATTTGTGTGGGGACATGCGAGCAGAGACGTCCTATACAAAGAGTTTGTATGAGGCCTGACCACGAAGTGTTAACGTCTCGTTATATAACGCCATTCATGACAGAGACTTCACTTCACTAGGATGACCATAGGTAACATGACCTCAATCCTGAGTGAGTTGGGAACTCCTGCCATTGAGGGCGGTCCTTTGATTTGCATGGGTGCGAGTGGACAGGTCGTCGACTCAAACCTACCACTTTGGGGATGCATCTGATTTAGGAGCTGGGAACTCAACTACACAAGATGGAATTCACTCCTTCTTGAAGCAAGGGTAAGTAGATAGATAGCTTCCTTAAGGGCTGATCCCAGGGCTTGAACGATGTGGTGCCACATACCTTCTCACGACTCGAGAGGTGTTCACGCATAGTAAGACTATGTTGTATTGTTCATTAAAGGGATCAGTGGTACTTAAGGAGTAAGATATAACTACAGGGGCAAAATGGTAAATTGGTCCAACTGTACTTACGAGCATCTGTGAAGGGTTATCGTACTGATTATTGGTTATATCTGATGGACATAAAAATATATTTGTGGTAAGAAGAGTTCAGCTGTCGATCTTTAGGGGAATGCCTGGCAGTTAATGGATGGTGGATCTCGTGGCTAAAGAGTTTAGTCAGCTATTCACATATCGTTGGAGCTTCGAGCCATAGGTCCATAAGGTCCCCTTGGTAGCTTGGATACAAGTTGAGAATCAGTTTTTGGGTTAGTTTGAAATGTTCAAATTGACAAGAGGGAGTTCGATTATATATGATATGATAAACTAAATGTATGAGATATATTAATTTGGAGGACATTGGATATAAATATGATTTATATCAATTAGAGGAGAAAACACTATGACTGATATATGATATTAGACTATAGGTTATGAATATAATATGATTATATTTATTATTTTATTAATTCGACAATTATGGGATAATTTTTCGACATTTTCTCTGTATCCATGCTTTAGAGGGAGGTTCCAATTTGGTTTTCGTAACTGAAGAATAAAATGATATTTTTTTTATTTTGGCAAAAAAAAGATGCGTAATTGCTCACGGTGTGTATAACATTCAATCGCTTAGTGAATCAGAGCCTATATGATAGCACATCATTTACTAAATGATCGCACACCCGAGCGTGCACATACTAAACGACCGCTTAGTGCCCGAGCATTACTAAATGATTGTATAGACGATCATCTAGCTTTTCCTACACGATCGTATACCTTGCCTAAATGATCAAGCACCTTGACTATATGATAGTCATTGCCTTCTCCCACTTGCTTGATCATTGTACACGATCTCTTTTGCTCCTCACCTCTACCAAATCCGAACAGAGCCCACTCTTTGGATTCTCACTCCGAGAATACTAAGGGCTTCTAGTGGTGGTGTCATCCCCATTTCTTGTTGTTCGTGTGAAGCTATTTGTGGTTGCCGACTGGGGTGTTGCTGGACGATAGCTTGCTATTCTAGCGAGAGCGAGAGGAGTTCGTTCGTGGAGAGATTGAGATTTTCCGAGACGGAAGTCTTCAACTGGTAAGTTTCTTATTCTCTTGTGTTTATCTCCTTAAGCATGCCGATAATTTAGTATTGTTAATGCATATCTGTATGTGTGAATGTATATGTGAAAATTCTGTCACAATGAATTGGAAAGATCCGCTTTTGCTGATATGTACTCTTGTATAAGAGTTCCTTCACAAATGATGTGATCCACAGGTCATTCTTATAGAGACATGTGAGTAAGGGCATCTTATGCAATGAGTTTGCATAATGACTGGACCTCGAAATAGTCACTTTTTCTTTATAACGACCGTTTACTATTAAAACTGACTATTTCGTACTAAAATAACCTAGGATAACTTGATCTTAATCCTGAGCTAGCTATGAACTCCTGTTTATTCGAGATTATCTTTTGATCTGCATAGGTGAGTCCAACAGCACTGCTCAATAATCCTCCCATTTTGGGGATAGGATCGGATAGATAGTTGGAGACATAGCTTTGCAAGGTGGAATTCACTCTTACCTGTCCTAGGGTTAGCAGATAAATTATTCTCTTAAGTGCTGATTCCTGGTCTTGAACAACAGGGCCCCGCCCTCTCGTGATAGAGAGAGATTCGGTTTAGTGATTAGATCATAAACCAATTGTTCATTAGAGGATCAGTTGGAACTTAAGGAACAAGACGGAATATCGGGGGTAAACTAGCATATTAACCCAATCGTTATTACGAACAACCTGTGAAAGGTCGACTTACTGGTTATAGTTAAATCATGTGGACATAAATATATCTACAGTGAGGAGAGTGCAACTATCGAGCTATAGAAGTGTGACTTGATAGTTAACGAATACTTATTAATTTGGTCTAAAGATTTTTAGCCAATTAACCTTAAATCATTGGAGCTCATGATCTGTTGGTCCATAAGGTCCCTCTACTAGCTCGTAAAACATGAACACCTTAAATTATTAGATTGAGTAAATTTGGAATGATATCAATTTGAATTGTTCAAATTGAGTTTCAATATGTTCAAATTGCCATTAGGGTTTGAATTTGAATAGGTTCAAATTCAAATTACGGTTGTATAATTATATATGAAATAATTAACATTTAATTTATTGAAATTAAACAAAATTGGAGAGTTTATAATATTTAAATGTTGATTTAAATATTAATTACATGAATAGGTGATAACGGGCAGAAATGCACGTTATTACAGTGCAAAGATATAAAACAATGAAGGGTTGCGATAGAATATATGAAATTGCATCCAAAAGCATTAAGTTTATAACATTGCGATCACATACGTCCATCGCATTAACACAGCTAACTTATATATTTTGTGCAGAAAATGCGTTGGCGCAAGTCGAAATTGCGATCCAAGGAATTTAGAGTCTGAGCGCATCAAGAGATTGCGACGTCCAAGCTATTGCTGATCATATAATGTTTCGGCAAAAAGGATTCTGCTCAGAGAGGGGCTGCCATTAGAGCGACGCATCAATGTTTAAAGCTTAATAAATCCGATGGGACAGAAAAGCTGATGACAGTCGATTCCCAAATTAAGTTGACCAAGCCGTTAACGACACTGTAGCAAGTACACTCAACTTTTCATTGACAATTATTCGGCGAATCAGACAGGAGAATTATGACATCCCATCAGTTCAATTATTTGAGAGAAAAAGCTCTTCACCTAAAGCTTTATAAATATCAAAGGCCCCATTCGTTAAAGGAGTTCGGAAAATTGGATTCCGCTATCAGAATTTACAATTCGTCTTCACCATATACTTAGATTTTTACATACTTAGAAGGCGGAGGCGAGTGAAGGGAGAATACGGCGAGAGATCATCCTGGTCAACTTGAAAGAGTGCCAGGAAGCGTGGGAAACAAAGAGGACCAACTCTTGCGGAAGCAAGAACATCTTTTGGGCAGAGTAGAGAAAACTCAGTGTAAAAGCCTTGGGAAGCAAGATATTGCTACCAGGCTCTCTAACCTTACTTTCCATTGCCATTTTGTATTCTAAACTTATTTATAAAATGGAAATTGCATCTCTATATTTTTCCACCCTCTTTACATTATGCATGAGAAGCACTTAGCTAAAACTGTCTAATGGGTTGAGAAGCACTTAGCTAGCATGACCTGGGCTTTTCACTTTACGCGATCATCTTGTATTATGTATGCGTCATTCATCTCTTAGAGATACTTGAGAGGGTAGTCTAAGAATAGAATCTAGGCTTGATAATCAAGAGATAGAATATTAGGAATAAGTTTTGTTTGCTATTAACGCGTCGCATGTACCCTAGAGATAGGATATGATTATATGCGGTCACCTTGTACCTGTGTGCATCATTCATTATCGCATAGGCAAGAAATAGAGACATAGGAATAAGCTCTATAGACATCATCGCATACATTGCATGCGTCCTAAAGCTAGGAGCTATTGCATTTGCATTGGAAAATGAATTGTTGTCGCATGTGTGTAGCTTGATCGCATCGCTTGAACGTAATCTCATGAAGCACTAGCTAAAGACCTTCTCAAACCGTTCCTCTACATACTCATTGTATCTTTCGCATTATTAACTATTTTCTCAATTCTGCCGTATAGACTTTATACCTTAAACAACAAACCAACCAACACATTGATTTATTTATTACCACAAAGTAATCAAAAAGTACCATCGCATACTGTTTCTTAGTCCCTATGTTCGACCCTGGGCTTACCAGGCAACTTAGTAAGGTTTATACTTGGATCTTGCTAAGAAAACTTGCATGCACAACGCATATTCCACCATCACATTCTATACCTTTATTTCATCGCATTAACCATGCATCAAGTTTTTGGTGCCGTTGTCGGGGACTACGACAATACATTGCGCTAACGGTAACTTTTTTATTTTCTTTCAGACTCTCCATCTCTGTTCACTGCTTTTCCTTAGGTAAGGGAAGAAGCGGGCATCATATGAGCAAAGGACAAAATCCTGAGCCCACTTACGACTCAGAGATCAAGAGATCATTCCAAAGAAGAAGAAGAAACAACCGCCAACAACAACAACAATAAGAGAAAGATCCAAATATGGCGGAGCAACCCGAAAATGGAGTACCAAATGCAAATAATATCATGGCGAATCCCATCCTATTGGCGAACGACCGCAATAGGCCCATTCGGGACTATGCATCGCCCAACCTCTATGATTTCTCACCAAGAATCATTAGGCCAGCTCTTGACGGATCGAGGTTTGAAATGAAACTTATGATGCTGCATATGATCTAAACTGTCGGACAGTTTGGTGATAAGCGTGGTGAGGATCTGCATGCCCACCTCCGGAGTTTAATTGAGATCTGCAACACGTTTGTGTTCCCAAACATCTCTGCTGAGGAGGTTCGATTAACATTAAGCACGAAAATGGGCTTATTCTCTCGAACCAGGGGAGATTACATCATGGGAACAAGTAGTTAAGAAGTTCATGAAGAAGTATTTCCCCCCGACGGAAAATGCCATAAGGAGGAAGTTGATCACTAATTTTGAACAGGATATTGACGAATCGCTTAGTGACACCTGGGCGAGGTTTAAGAGGTTGGTAAGAGATTGCCTGCATAATGGCTTACCAGATTATTTACAGATGAAAATTTTCTACCACGGATTGAACCCTGCATCGCAGACGACTACCAATGCGGCAGCAGCTAAAGGTCTGCTTGATAAGACATACGATGAGGCCAAGAATATACTTGATCACATTTATAAAAATCATAAAGACTGGAGAGAAAACGATCAAAGATTAAGAATCAAAGACAGTGATGTGAATAACGGGGCCATCGCGTCCCTTCAGAACCAAATGACTGTGATGATGAATTTAATACAAGGAATCGCAATCAGTAGCCCAGGAACGCATAGTGGGCAAGTCAATGCAATCAACCAGATGACCGAAGGTTGTGCTACTTGCGGAGAAGACCATCCAATAGAGGAATGCGCCGAGGACCCATAAATCAGTCTATTTTGTGAAGAATAATCCGTTTTCCAACACGTACAACCCTAGGTGGAGAAACCACCCTAACTTCGAGTGGAAAAATCAACAACAAAAATTTCAACCCGTGGCGTAAAAGGAAGGGCTACTCGGATTTTTTCCGCGAACAAACAGTCAAACGCAAAACCAAGCCAGCAATTCGCAGGTGCCGCAATCTTCATCTTTGGAAAGTTTACTGAAGCAATATATTGAAAAGAATGAAACAGTGCTTCAGAACCAAGCAATGTCTATCCGCAATCTAGAAATTCAAATAGGATAGATTGGGGGCAAACTCAAGAATAGACCGCAGGGGGCATTTCTGAGTTCAACAGAGCTCCCACGCAACCCAGAGGGTATGGGAAAAGAGCAATGTCAAGTTGTGATGTTGCGGAGTGGAAGGACTGTGGCGGAGGAGAAGAATGAGCCTAGACGGACTGCTCCAGTTGCGATGGAACCAGAGATTACGTTGACTCGAGGAGAAACAGAAGAAAATGAGGCGATGAAACCAGAGATTGCGTCCACCTCAGAGCCGAAAGAACAGGGAACCGTGAGAATACAGCTGCCACTATTCCCCCAAAGACTCAAAAAGAAGAAAAATGATGAAGTTCAATATCAACGCTTCATGGACATGCTGAAACAATTTCATATTAACATACTGTTCATTGAAGCGATCAAACAGATGCCCATGTATGGAAAGTTTTTGAAGGATATGGTGACAAAGAAGAGAAGCATTGGTAACTTCGCAACGGTGGCATTGACGCAAAGTTCAAAATCCATAGTTCCACCAAAAATGTGTAACCCTGGAAGTTTCACCATACCCTACTCTATTGGAGGGTTATACATTGGTCAACCGCTTTGCGATCTTAAGGCCAGCACCAACTTGATGCCCCTTTCAATTTTCAAGCAGCTGAATGTGGGGCAGCTGGCACCCATGACGGTGACTCTTCAATTGGCTGATAAATCCCTTGTGCATCCAGAAGGGAAGGTGAAGGATGTTCTAGTTACGATTGAAAAATTTATATTACAAGCATACTTCATCATCCTGGACTACGAAGCAGACAAGGATGTACCCATCATCCTGAGGCGACATTTTTATCCACTGGTCGCGCTCAGATTGATGTGTACAAGGGAGAGATCACACTAAGCATGAATGGACAGAAGCTCAGGTTTGACATTATCCTAGCCATGAAATATCCTAAAGAAGAAGACCTCAATGAATCCAACGATGAACCAAGTTTGAATGAAGAAGAAAAGTCTGAAGATGAAAATAAAGATGAGGATGCGACCGCATCCATAGCAGCCTGCAATGCGATCACAGAAAAAACAACCAAAGAAGATGAGATGATCGCATCCAAAGAAGACGAGCTGATAGTGAATGAAGAAAGAAAAACAACGAAACCATTCTTGGAACAACCACCAACAATAGAGTTGAAGACCCTTCCAAACCACCTGAAGTATGTGTTTCTAGGACATAATGAAAAGCTACCTGTAATAATTTCCTATGCACTTAATGAAGATCAAGAGAATGCGTTGCTGAGCATCCTAAGAAAGTATATAAAAGAAATTGGCTGGACGCTAGCAGACATTAGAGGAAGTAGCCCCACTTATTGCATGCACAGGATTCGTCTTGAGAAGAACCAAAAAGGATCGATCGAACATCAACGCAGACTGAACCCTACGATGAAGGAGGTCGTGAAGAAGGAAATAATCAAGTGGTTGGATGTGGGAATTATCTATCTAATAGCCGACAGCACGTGGGTTAGCCCCGTGCAATGCATGTCGAAGAAAGGAGGGATGAAAGTAGTCCCCAATGCAAATAACGAACTAATACCAATGAGGACCATCATTGGATGGCAGATTTGTATGGACTACCGCAAACTTAATGCGGCGACAAAGAAGGATCATTTCCCTTTTCCCTTTATCAACCAAATGCTAGACCGCCTAGCTGGAAATTATTTATACTAATTTTTGGATGGATATGTCGGTTATAAGCAAATCATTATTGCTCCTGAAGACCAAGAGAAAACCACATTCACCTGCCTTTATGGAACATTTGCATTTCGACGCATGCTGTTAGGCTTATGCAATGCGTCGAGCAATTTCTAAAGGTGTATGATGGGCATCTTTTCTGAATATGTTGAAGACTATAGAAATTTTCATGGACGACTTCTCGGTGTATGGGTAAACTTATGAAGTCTGTCTCAACAATCTGGAGAAGATATTGAAAATATGTAAAGAGACGAACTTTGTGCTTAATTGAGAGAAATGCCACTTCATGGTGAAGGAAGGTATTGTGCTTGGCCACAAGGTCTCTAAGGATGGGCTGGAGGTGGACAAGGCAAAGATTGAGGCGATTGAAAAGCTTCCACCTCTAGCAAATGTGAAGGCTGTTAGGAGCTTCTTAGGACATGCTAGCTTTTATAGACATTTTGTAAAAGTCTTTTCAAAGATTACACGACCACTGAGTTCGTTGCTGGAGGCAGAAAGAAAGTTTGACTTTGATGATCAATGCCACAACACATTCATGATACTGAAGAATGTATTAACAACTGCACCTGTGTTGATCGCACTAGACTGAACACAATACTTTGAATTAATGTGTGATGCAAGCGGTTATGCGATGTGAGCAGTGCTGGCGCAGAAGAAGAAAAAAATGTTACACCCCATTGCACATTTGAGTAAAACCTTGAATTCTGCTCAAACAAATTACACCACCACAGAAAAAGAATTGCTTACGGTGATATTTGCATTGGAAAAATTCAAAGCTTATTTGCTGGGAACTAAAGTAATCATTCACACTGACCACTCAACGATAAAATATTTGATGACAAAGAAAGATGCGAAGCCGAGATTGATTAGATGGGTTGTCCTCCTCCAGGAATTCAATATGGAGATCATTGATCACAAGGGGACGGAGAACTAGATTGCAGACTATTTATCTAGATTAGAAAATCCAGAAGTTGATCGCAACTAGTCAGAGGTGAACGCAACTTTCGCAGACGAGCAGCTATTTAAAATTGAAGAATTACCATGGTATGTAGACGTGGTCAATTTTCTGGTTTGCGAAAAATTTCTTGAAGACTATATAGCCCACCAAAAGAGGCGGCTCAGACATGAATGCAGATCATATTATTGGGACGAGCCAAATCTTCATAAGAGGGGGTCAGACCATATTTTGCGCCTGTGTGTACCAGATCCTGCTCACCAATGCATACTATCATAATGCCATGACTCGCCATATNATGGTATGCGGACGTGGTCAATTTTCTAGTTACGAACAATTTCCTAAAGACTATACAGACCACCAAAAGAGGCGGCTCAGACATGAATGCAGATCATATTATTGGGACGAGCCAAATCTTTATAAGAGAGGATCAGACCAGATTTTGCGCCTATGTATACCAGATGCTGCTCACCAATGCATACTATCATAATGCCATGACTCGCCATATAGAGGGCACTTTGGAGGCCAACGCACAGCAGCCAAGGTGTTACAAAGTGGGTATTATTGGCCAACATTATTCAAGGATACAAGAGACTGTGCGATGAAATGTGACCGGTGCCAACGCACGGGAAACATTTCATGGAAGCATGCGATGCCCATGAACATCATTTTAGAACTATCATTGTTTGACGTCTGGGGCATAGACTTCATGGGACCATTTCCACCATCGAATGGTCACAAATACATTCTGTTAGTCGTCGACTACGTTTCCAAATGGGTAGAAGCGATATCATGCGCCACAAGTGATGCGACGGTAGTCTCCAAGTTCTTAAAAAAAATATTTTCACTCGTTTTAGTACTCCACGTGCAATAATAAGTGCTGAGGGCTCCCACTTTGTTAATCACATCGTCAACAACTTGCTGCTCAAATATAATATCCTCCATAATGTGGCCACCGCATACCATCCACAGACAAATGGTCAAGCTGAAGTGTCTAACAGAGAAATCAAGCTGATATTAGAGAAGGTGGTAAAGCCTTCACGAAAAGATTAGGCAATAAAACTGGACGATGCCTTGTGGGCATACAAGACCGCCTATAAGACACTTATAGGCATGTCCCCATATGTGCTGGTGTTCGATAAGGCATGTCATTTATCGCTTGAGCGGAAGCATAAAGCACTGTGGGCGGTGAAAAAGCTTAATCTCAACTTAAAGGTCGTAGGCGAAGCAAGGAAACTTCAGTTGGTCGAGCTTGATGAATGGAGAATGCAAGCTTATGAGAATGCCAAAATTTATAAAGAATGTGCAAAACGTTGGCATGACAAACAACTATGCGAGAAGAATCTCCACGTCGGACAAAAGGTCTTATTATTCAATTCACGGCTACGACTCTTTCCCGATAAATTAAAGAAGTATTCCCACATGGTGCGGTCGAGTTGACTAATGAGGAAGGGAGCCCCACATTTAAGGTTAATGGGCAAAGAGTCATGATATATCACGGAGGTGATTTTCATCGAGAAAATACCTCTATAGACTTGAGAAATCCTAAATGAAGAAAAAGCGAGCGGCCCCTGCGTTGTTATGCGACAGAAAATCATCAGGGGCGCAAGTCTTTTGGAGTATCCTTTTCTTACCATTGATTAGTGAACTCTCGCTACTCTTCTTTTAAATTGGTTATCGTTTATTTGTCTTTTCTCTTTATATTTAAAAAAAATTGCTACCTTTGTCTTTTATTTGACCCTCTCGATGTTTTCTTTACAACGATCGTGGTGAACGATTACGGAGGAGCCATACGAAATATGTAACTAGTTTATTCCGCCACCGTAAAGAAGGATGCTATCACAAACAATGCGGGCGACAGAGCAAATTTGGGGGTTGTAACTTTCCTTGACTTTTTCTATTCCAAATTTTTCACTCTCGCATCACATTTTAACTTTGATAAATTTATCATCGCATCCTCTTTAGTCGGCGTAATCATTACACATTGATTAATTTAGTAAGTCACCGCATTATTTCTCTTTGCAAATTATGATTTCAATGATGAAACACATGCCTCTATTTTTTTTCGTATATACTAGAGTCAACTTAATTTTAGGACAAACCAACTCACGAAATATTTCTAGAAGTTAGTGGTCCACCAACTTTCTTTCAAATTGACTTTTACGAAATTTCCTAAGAGCATCGCATGAATTCTTTCAATCTTTCAGCAATGAGGACATTGTTGCGTTTAAATTTGGGGGTGCGGTATTCTTTTCCAACCTTGCTATTTGTAGGCATTACAAAAAAAAATGATCGTAACTCCGCTGCCAAATGGGCATGAGTTTAGACTGAGAAAAGCACTTGCTCGTAAGAAGAGATGGCAGCAAACGAGCTAGGTACTCGAATCAGCGGAAGGTCATAGAAAATATATTCTTAACATATAATAATTAGACGATCCAGTGATTAACGCAGGATAAAAAAGTTGAAAACCCATTGAAAAAGGTTTTATTTTTTTATGAAATCACATCAGAGCGAGCTCTTGAAAATTGGTAACGTTATTTGAGGTTAAACTTGCGGTACCCTATTTTAGAAATATTTTTAGAAGAGATATGGGATAATGATTAAGTGAGAATTTTGGTACATAGAATTGAATAAGTCATCTTGAGAAATCGTAGGAAAGAGAAGCGATGAGATTTCTAAAGAAAAATCTTTAGTTCTTGCTTGAGAACAAGTCATGTTGTTCTAAATTTTGGGGGTGTGATAACGAGCAGAAATGACAACGTTATTAAACAGCGGCGAAAGATATTAAAACTGCAAGGGTTGCGACGATAAAATATATGAAATTGCGTCCATCGCATTTAAAAATCTAACTTTGTATGTTTTTTGCAAAAAATGCTTGTACGTAGGCAAAATTGCGATCCAAGAATATTTAGAGTCAGCAGCATAAGAGATTGCAACCAGCATGTGGCTACTTGCATAATGATATTCGTGAAGATCTTATCAAGAGTGCCGCATAGAGCGGGCATGAGGTGAAAATTAATAAATCACGATGGGAAGAAGCTGATGACGGTCAAATTCCGAAGTAAGTTGACAAGCCGTATGAAACTGTGCACAGTACACTCAATTTTCAGTGAAGAATTATTCAGCTGCATCAGACGATGAATTATGACATCATCGAGTGCAATCATTTGAGAGAAAAAGCTTCTTCACCCTGAAGTCTATAAATCATGAGGCCACCTTTTGTTAAAGGAGTTACGGAGAATTCGATTCGCTATTGCAAATTTAGAGTTCATCT
>NC_052360.1:51644934-51661414 GCF_009727055.1 Benincasa hispida | reverse complement strand
TCACCATATACTTAGATTTTACATACTTAGAAAGAGGAGGCGAGTGAAGGGAGAATATGCCGAGAGATCGTCCTGGTCAACTCGGAAGAGTATCCGGAAGCGTCGAAAATAAAGATAGATCCAACTCTTTCGGAAGCAAGAACATCTTTTAGGCAAAGTAGAGAAAACTCAGTGTAAAAGCCTTGGAAAACAAGATATTGCCACTAGGCTCTCTAACCTTACTTTCCATTGCCATTTTGTATTCTGAACTTATTTATAAAATGGAAATTGCATCTCTATATCTGTCCACTCTCTTTACATTACGCGTGAGTAGTTAAAACTGTCGAATGGGTTGATAAGTACTTAGCTAGCATGACCTGGGCTCTTCACTTTATGTGATCATCTTGTATTATGTATTTGTCATTCGTCCCTTAGAGATACTCAAGAGGGTAGTCTGAGGATAGAATCTAGGCTTGGAAAAGTTCAATTAGAATCTAGGCTCGGGAGATTCAGATTAGAAACGCATAATCAAGAGATAGAAGCTTAGGAATAAGTTCTGTTTGCTATTAACGTATCGCATGCACCCTAGAGATAGGATATGATTGTATGCGGTCACCTTGTACCTGTGTTCATCATTCATCATCGCATAGGAAAGAACTAGAGACTTAGGAATAAGCTCTATAGACATCATCGCATACATCGCATGCATCCTAAAGCTAGGAGCTATCACATTTGCATTGGAAAATGAATTGCTGTCGCATGTGTGTAGCTTGATCGTATAGCTTGAACACAATCTCAAGAAGCACTAGCTAAAGACCTTCTCAACCCGTTCCTCCACATACTTATTGTATCTTTCACATTATTAACTCTTTTCTCAATTCTGCCGCATAGACTTTATACCTTGAACAACAAACCAACCAACACATTGATTTATTTGTTACCGCAAAATAATCGAAAAGTGCCATCACATACTATTCCTTAGTCCCTTCATTCGACCCTGGGCTTACCAGGCAACTTAGTAAGGTTTATACTTTGATCTTGCTAAGAAAACTTGCATGCACAACGCACATTCCACCATCGCATTCTACACCTTTATTTCATCGCATTAACCACGCATCAATAAGATTCATGTTTAAAATTAGGTGTGTGATTAATTTAATATTTGATATTAAATCAATTAATTAATTAAATATGTTTAATTAATTAAAATTAAAATTAATTTCTAATTTTAATTCAATTTATGAAATTGGATTTTGATATTTTAGATTTGATAATTATGAATTAATTAATTCATTTTTTAATTAATTGAATTTTGAAATGAAAATTTGGAAAAATTGGATTAAGTGGGTTTTGCCCACAAACACCTCAAGTAGGAGGTGTTCTTCCTAGAAGCATACACAAATCCAACCTTTAGTTGAAGTAGGTGCTAGCCATTTGATGGCTGAGGAGTGCTTGCATGTTGAAGAAATATAAAACTCTCTCAATTTGCTAAATAAAAGCAGCCAATAAGAGATTCAGCTGGAAAAATTAGTTTTAAGCTACTTCATCTTCTTCCTTACAAACTCTCTCAATTTTCGTCACCAAATTCACTCAAATTCGAGTTCTACCACTCAAATTTAAGGCTGAGAATAGTAGAAAAGATCTCTTGGTGGTTCATTGTTGATTTGGAGCTAAATTGGAGTGAAGAGCAGCTTAGAATTGGAAGATTTCATCAAAGGTAAGTTCAATTTGAAACCCAGTTTTTCTGAAAAAGCTTGCTTTAGAACTCAAATTAAATGTAATTAGAGTGCTTATTGATTCTGTTTGCTTCCGTTGCATGCTTGTCTATTCCATCCAATAACTAATTTAATATATACATATAAATAAATATATCACATATAACATATAATATATAACCTATAATTTATATTATATCACATATAATATAACCTATAGTTTATTGCTCTCTCGTATAACCAATAGTATAATATGAATCATATTCACATTAATTTTAACCTATAGTTTTTATATGAATCACATTCATATAATTAATATTCAAATCATATTCGAATATTTATTTCTCTCATTAAAACTTTATATAATAATGTATCACATACATTATATTAATTATATCTTATATAATTAATTCCTTTTAATTAATTTGAACAATTTAATTAATGAAAAATGGATTTGATTCTCATTAATCCTTATTGAGCCAACAAAGGGACCTTATGGACCTATAGATTGAAGCTTCAATGATACCTGATTAATTAATTAAACTCTTTAATTAAATTAATCAATCTTCATTAACTGTCAGTCACTTCATTAAAGACCAATAACTACACTTTTCGTACTATAGATATATTTCTATGTCCATAGGATATAACCAATCAATAGTGCATTGACCCTTCACAAATTGCTCAAAAGTACATATGGGTCAAAATTATTGTTTTACTCCTGTAGCTACACCTAACTCTTTAAGTATCACTGATCCCTTTAATGAACAATTAGTTATAGCCCAACTATAACCGAACCCCTTTCAGATCAAGAGAGGGTGTGACGTGACATTGTTCAAATTTCGGAATCATCCTTTATGGAAGAAATTTATCTACTTACCCAAATAATAGGGAAAGAGTGAATTTCTTCTTATGTAAATGTGTTCCCAGCTCCCCATTCAGACGAATCCCCAAAATGGTAGGATTATTAAGTCGGCAAATCTGACCACTCTTACCATACAAATCAAAGGATCACCCTTATAGGTAGGAGTTCACAACTCACTCAGGATTAAGGTCAAGTCATTTATGGTCATCCTGATGAAATCTAAGTCTCTTCTAGCAACGATGTTATAAAGAGAGACTATTCATTTCATGGTTTGGTCTTATACAAACTCTTTGTCTATGATACTTCTACTCACATGTCTCCACATGAGTGATCAGGATTAAATCATTTATAGCACTTTACAACAATTGTAACAACTACAAAGCGAGTCATATCCGTAGTGTAATCAGGATAAGGTACCCAACCTTATCCATCTACTACAGACTGTTCAGGTTATCACTTAAACATGATCCACTTGTATGTCTCCACATACATATTTAAGTTACATCTAATAACTTTGGATCTTAGTTTATTAGTTTTTAGGTTAAATAAACTAAATGTCAAATAAAATACAACTTATTTTATTAGATAAAAAATAAGTTTGTACAAATACAATTACAAACTACATGATCACAAGATTTAGGGCATCAACAATAGCAATCTCCCACTTATCCTAAAGCTAGTGGGGTGTACAAATGCAAAGTAAAATTACAAGGTATAGTACATAAAAACAAGAAACTAGGGCATACATTACACGTCTAGTAAAAATTTCCAACTTGCCCTAGACTAGATTAGGCCTGTCTTGTAGACCCAGACACTCTAGGTGACCCTCGAAAACTTTAGCCATGAGAGGCTTTGTAAATGGATTGGCAACACTGTGCTCTGAAGTGATCTTCATGACGATTACATCCCCTCGATGCACAATCTCTCGTATGCGATGATACTTGCGCTCTATGTGTTTTCCACGATTTTGGCTTTTAAGGTCTCTTGAATTCGCCACAGCACCACTATTATTACAATAAAGAGTGATGAGCTTTGACATGTATGGAAAAACTTCCAGATTAGTCAAAAGTTTCCTAAGCCACACAGCCTCCTTGGCAGCTTCAAAATCCGCTACATACATCGCCTCCATGGTAGATTTAACTATGCAACCTTGCCTAGTGCTCTTCCGTTAGAGTGAACATTGTTTGAAGTGGATTTCCTAAAATCCCTATCAGTATGAAAAATCAGAGTTAGTGTATCATGTAAGGATCAAATCCTTAAATCCATACACAAGCATGTAGTCCCTCATTCTCTGAAGACACTTAAGGATGGTTTTAATTGCTATCCAGTGATCTAATCTTGGATTAGATGATATCTACTGACTATCCCCACTGCATAACAAATGTCAGATCTAGTACATAACATTGCATACATTAGGCTACCAACAGCCGATGCATAGGGGATTCATCTCATCTTCTCAATTTCTTGAGGTTTCTTAGGACACTTTTCCTTAGACAAGATAATTCCATACCTAAAATGTAATAAACCTCTCTTGGAATTCTACATCGAATATTTGACAAGTATTTTGTCAATGTACAATGCCTGATACAAGGCCAATGTTTTGTTCTTATGATCTCTAAAGATCTAGATCCCAAGAAAAAATGACGCCTCTCCCAAATCTTTCATTTGGAATTGTGCTACTAATCACTACTTTACACTAGTCAATAGACATACACCATTCTTAATGAGTAGGATATCGTCTACATACAATACTTGGAAAGCTACTGAATTGTTGATGATTTTCTTATAGACATAAAGCTCATCAACATTCTGATCAAAGCCATAAGATTTGATCGTAGTATCAAACCTTATATTCCAAGATTGAGAAACCTATTTCAGTCCATAAATTTATCGATTAAGCTTGCAAACATTTTGCTCTTGACCTTGGGAAATGAATCCTTCTGGTTGTTAGATAAAGATGGTCTCTTCAAGATTTCCATTCAGAAAGGCAGTCTTGAAATCTATTTTCCAAATCTCATAGTCATAATATGTGGCAATGGAAAGAAGTATATGGTATAGACTTTAACATGGCAACAGGTGAGAAAGTTTCCTCATAGTCAACTCCCTCAACCTGGGTATAACTCTTTGCTACTCGTCTAGCCTTAAAGGTTTGCAGCTTACCATCTACATCCATTTTTCTCTTGTAGATCCACTTGCAACCTATAGGTTTAACCACATCAAGTTGATCTACAAGATCTTAGACTAAATTGAAGTATATCGACTCCAGATCCATAGCTTTGATCCATTCATATTTTTCCACATCCTCTATTACCTGTTTATAGGACAATAAATCCTCAACGTCACCATTAGATATGATGGTTAGGGTTTCCGTTAAATCCATATAATGAATAAGTGAGTTCATGACCCTCCCACTACATCGAGGTTTCCTCACGGTTAAGGTGGATGTGATCGAATAGATGAACTGAATCAACAACTCTTGTTAATGTACTAGGCTCTTCAACAATTCTTGTTGTAGTTGTAATAGTTTCGTCGGAAAGTTCGCTTACACTATCTTACTACACAACTTGCCCCCTGATGAGGTCCTCTTCGAAAAATGTAGCATTTTTTGGCATAAACACTTTATTATTTTGAGGATTGTAGAAGCAATCACCTCTCTTTCCATTGGGGTACCCCACAAATAGGCATAATTTTGAACGAGGTTTCAATTTCTTAGGATTAGCCTCAAGCACATGTGTTGGGAAATCCCAAAACCTAAAATGACATAAACTACCTTTATGACCATTCCATAATTCCAAAGTTGTTATATAAGCACTCTTGGATGGAACACAATTCAAAATATAAGCTGCAGTCTGTACTTCATAAGCCTAAACCGTATCAGGTAAATGAGCGTAACTCACTATAGACCAAACCATGTCCAACAAGGTTTGATTTCTCCTTTCTGATACACCATTCTACTGAGGTGTATCAGGTGCTGAGAGTTGGATACAATTCCATGTTCTATCAAATAGTCCTAGAATTTCAAAGCCATATACTCCCCACCTCGATCAGTTCAAAGTGTCTTAATTGTTTTACCCAATGTATTCTTAACTTTAGCCTTGTACTCCTTGAACTTTTCGAGGGCTTCAAGCTTATGTTGCATTAGGAAAATATACCCATACTTTGAAAAATCATTTATAAAAGACATGAAATATTCAAACCCTACTCTTATCTTAACATTCATATGACTACAGAGGTCCAAATGTATAAGTTCCAAGGGTTCTTTGACTCTATCACCTTTTCTAGTAAAAGGTCTTTTAGTCATTTTTTCTACAAGGCATGACTCACACACTGGTAGAGAATTTTCTTCTCACTCACTTAAAAGTCCATTCTTAACTAACCTCTCAATCCTATTGATATTTATGTGACCTAATCTTAGGTACCAAAGTTGGTCATTTTCTTTAGAAGAAACTTTTTATCTTTTATTTTGAGTTACAGCAGTTCTAAATATTTTAATATTAAGGAGGCCTTAGATGCTAACGGTTTTAGCACATAAAGATTACTTTCTAGGTTTACTAAACAAATATGTACACCATTCTTATAAACAAACACTTCATTCATAAGAGAATTTACAGAATATGATTGTTAAAGTAAAACTTTTAATAGAAATACGGTTCTGTTTCATATAAAAAACCACATATACATTACCTAATAATAAATATGTTATTCGAAAAAGTAATCGGAGGCTTCTCATTGTTACAACTGAGATGACTTGCCTAGTTCCAACATGCATAGTCATCTCACCAGTCCTGAGCTGTTTTCGGGAACTAATTTCTTGAAAAGAAGAAGAAACATGATTTTTGGTGCCTAAATCAATTATCTAGGTAGAAATGACAAAAACGACCCTGGAAGCACTGAAAAGCATCTAAAAAGTGCTTTCATTACTTTCAAATTTAGAACTAATATTTCTAGATTTGTTTAGTTTGACGTGGTTTATTGAGTAATTTCAAGAATCTAAGCATCAAGAGCAATTTGTGCGAAAATGATAAAAAACAAAACCCGGGGCAAAGCTCCAATTTTGAGCAATTGCAAGTTGGCTATGGATTTAGGAAGAAACCAATGACCCAAGATCAAGAAAATAGGCAAATTTGCAAGGAAACTCGAGGGAGCCAGTGTTGGACAAATGTTGCAACGTTGCTCTCGGACACTGTAGACCCGAGAGCAAGTTGGAACAAGGTAGCGTTGCAATGCTACTTGTAATGTTGTGAAACTATGACTTTAACGCGCGGCTGGTGTGATGCCAGTGTTGCAACGCTGTGAACATTTTATAAATATCAGTGTGCGCCGCTAGGTCTGAAAAGAGGAGAAAATAGAGAGCTGACTTCATAGATTATAGTCCGTACAAGAGCCGAAAAAGAGCAATTATGATCATTTTTGGTTGAAGACTTGAGATTTTGATTAAGAATTGATCTAAGAGCATTTCTGGATTGATCGTGACAGAAAGATTGATGGTGATTGTGCATTGTTGTTGAAGAACAATCCGATATTCTCGGGGAGTGTCAAGAAGATCGTGATTCGGATTCAAACCTATTAAGGGGAGATCGTTCTTCTTTGTTAATTTATTTTTTGCTATAATGATTGTTTGTTTATTGAATACTGTTATCGGAATCATGCATGGCTAAACTCTTTTATTCTAGGGTGTTTATGGATTTTAGGGATGTTACTTTGAATATTGAATTTACAATTTATTGATTTTGTATAGATTTCTAAATTATTTTTGCTTAATGCTTTTGATTAACTGACCACTAATTGAATGAACTTAAGTTAATTAGATGTATCGGGATAGAATTTAATTTGCTGGACCCAATAATTTAGATTGTTATTCAAAATTGCATGAGAGTGAATTTAGAATAATAAGGGATGCGATTGAAGGGTCTTAATGCTGTAACTATTCAAGCGATAGAAGAGATTTGGGTCAATGGATAGTTATTAGGATGGTTTGAGCTCGAAAGAGGATTTCTTGATTTTAGAACTTCTAGCATCAATCTATCAATTTCAATCAATTGCATATCATATTCATTGTATTCCCTAAAAGAAATAACACCCTGGAATTGTTTTGCTCTGAATTATTCTTGTGTATGACTGAATTTTTGTTATCCGTAGTTGTAGATATAAATCATCTTTTGGTTTTCTGGATAAAATTGACGAGGAATTATGATAGCTAAGTTAGGAAAATTTTGCTCACGCAGGTCCTTGAAGACGATACCCTATTTGGGATTTATTACTTCGATTGCGTGCGCTTATGCATACCGTCAAGTTTTTGGCGCCGCTACCGGGGACTGACACGAAATTTTTTTCCTAGCTTAATATTGCTAAAAACTGAGTTGATCTTAATTTGGGCATTTTTGTTTTTGTTTTGTTTTTTTTTGTTTTTTTTTTTTTTTTGTAGTTGTTGCAAAATCCTGTGTATGCGAAGAAGTCAACAGGTTGAACTTGTTCCTTGTGATCCAGAACTTGAAAGGACTTTGAGAAGAGTAGGAAGGAATATGAGAGATGAGCTCGATGCCATGGGAGACCAGGGTGGAGCTGTTAGAACTATCAGAGATTATTTCTAACCAGCTATCCCTACAACCTAATGGGCATTACTGAAGCCCCAATTAATGCCAATAATTTTGAGCTAAAACCTGGTTTAATTCAGATGGCATGAGACCTTGCATTCAGAGAACTCCACATGAAGATCCACATAAGCATATCCACTCTTTCCTGGAAATTAGCGAGACAGTAAAAATAAATGGAGTCTCTTCTGATGCCATTAGACTGAGATTGTTTCCCTTTTCTATGCAGGACAAGGCGAAAGATTGGTTGAAGTCACTTACAATGGGAAGCACAACAACATGGGATGAGTTAGCCCAAGCCTTTCTGAACAAATTCTTCCTTCCTGCGAAAACGAGCAAACTGAGAATATAAATTGGCACATTCAGACAGAGAGAGGACGAGAGGTTAGTCGAGGCATGGGAGTGCTATAAGGAGTTGTTGTAGAAGTGTCCCCAACATGGATACCATGAATGGATACGAATCTAGTTGTTCTACAATGGATTGACCAGTACAACGAAATCCATCTTCGATGTTGCTACAGGTGGCTCAATTTTTTGCAAAAACTGTTGATGCTACTTAGGCATTATTGGAGGACATGGCTGCCACGAGCTATAATCGGCCCTCGAAATGATCTTCATCTAGAGTGGCTGGAGTTTATGAACTCGATGAGGTAAATGCTTTAAAGGCGCAAATGGCTACTTTGACTAATGCCATTAATCTCTTGTCTATAGGTACCCAACCATCGATTGTATCGATGGCAGCTTGTAATACACTCACATCATGGGAGGTACCTAACCCTGAGCAGGAAAATTATGTGTGCCAAGCGAATCTTCAAAGAGTCCATCAAAATTCTTATTAGATGAATCAACCCACTCATTATCACCTAGGTTTGCACTATCATGAGAAGTTTTCATATGTCAACAATAAGAATGTTCTGCAGGCACCTCCAGGTTTTTCTGAAAAGAAACCATCTGTGGAGGCTTTGCTTGGGGATTTCATAAAGAAGTCAAGGAGCAGAAGCAATTTCTTGGAGAGCATAGTAACGAGTCATGGGAAAGCAATCCAAAACCTTGAGGTTCAAGTTAGCTAGATCGCTACTACATTAAACACAATGAACAAAGGAGCTTTCCCTACTGTACGGAGAAAAACCCAAGGGAAGAGTGCAAATCAATAACGTTGAGATGTGGAAAAAATATTGTGCATTCTATGACAGACCAGACAGATGAACAGGCGGTATTGAGTTCTTCAACTGGTAATGTGAATCAAGGGAAAAAGGCTGATGTTCCTGTATCATCTAAATCAGGGAGTAATTCTGAACCTTCACCTATTGTATTGAATAAAATCCCCTATCCCCAGAACTTTCAGAAAAAGAAATTGAATGATCAATTGGTTAAATTTTTGGATATTTTTAAGAAGCTTCACATTAATATTCTTTTTGCAAATGCGTTGGAACATATGCCAAACTATGTGAAGTCCATGAAGTATAAGACAGTTAGCTTAAATGAGGAATGTAATGCTATATTGCAAAAGAAGCTACTGCAAAAATTAAAGGATCCTGGGAATTTCATTCCCCGCATTATAGGGAATTTGACGGTAAATAAGACCTTATGTAATTTAGAAGCCTCAATTAATCTGATGCCTTTATCTTTGTACAAGAAACTAGACATAGGAGAGGTACAGCCGACGACGATCTCATTGCAGTTGGAAGATTGTTCCCCACTTACCCTCGTGGTGTAGTAGAGGATGTTCTGGTTAAAGTCGGTGATTTCATCTTCCTAGCAAATTTGGTGGTCCTAGACATGGAAGAAGCTAAAATTCCCATCATCCTTGGACGACCATTCCTAGCCACAAGCAGAGATTTGATTGAGGTTTATGATGGCAAGGTTATACTTCGGGTGAATGATGAAGAGGTAAAATTCATCATCTTTCGTTCTTCCAAACCTAATGAGCCTGTAAATTTGTGCCAATAGATCAATGAAGTAGATGGTAACATTCTGAAAAATCTCTTGTTAAAGGAAAGGGAAAATTAAAGATAAGTTGTTATGAACAATCTCCAAAGGAAGGTACAATAAACTTTCTCGATTATATTCATAAGGGAGATATTGAACTGGTGGAAGAAGGGAGAGAATATGCTTTTTTTGATAATTTTTCTTCGACTAATTTTTTTTATGTGAATGTCAGTGTGGGAGAAAATTATATATTTCAGGTGCTATTGTGCATGGAATGATGAAGCCACCTTGAAAGTTGTCTGAATTAGAGACCAGGTCTAGCTAAAGACGTTAAACTAAGAATTTTTTGAGAGGCAACCCAAGTGTTCTTGTTTTAATTCAAGTTTATTTTATTTTTTATTTGATTCGTTTGATTTTTTTAAAGATAGAGAGCCACCTCATGATTATTTTGTTTTGATCCTCAGGTTGGAGAGGATGCTCAAGTGTTTTCAAGCACCAGTTCGCCATCCATATTTGTGAATCTTTGCTCATTACCCAGCCTTGTATCACTCATATGTTGTGTGATTGTTTTAGATGTTATGCATTGGGGACAGTTTTTTAAGTTTGGGGTGGGAGGCGTACTTTGTGCTTGAATCTTGTGCTTTTATGCATGTTGTTTTGAGTTGATTATTTTATGCATGATATTGTTGATTTTGAGGAAAAATTGAATTTTTTTTTAAATTTTGAAAAGGTTAGGAAGAATACTAAGATTGATTGAATTGTTTTCTTTGGTTGTTTTCTTTTACTATGATGGTTGATGAGTCACTTAGGAAGTATGCCATGCTTTGAAGTAGAAATTGGATAACATAGTCTTGTCTTGAGTATTCTTTGTACTGAATCTCTCTTTGTATCCTTTGTTATCTTGAGCACAAACCATTTTAATTTAGAACCTCAAACTAAACAAAGCATTGATTTAAGTCAATTTGGTTATCACCTCGAAAGGCCCCACTGGTTAGAGAGTGTCTTGCATGATCGTTTGTAATGTTAGATTAAGAGGAAAGAAAAGAATACTATTATTGCTATTGAAAAAATAAATAAATAACAAGATGAGTATACTCGTGTGCTTAAAAGAAATACCTTTTTCTTATTGTAAACATGTAATGTGTATGCATGGATGGGAGTAAAAAGAGAAGCCTTTGCTGTGATCAGTTAGGACATCTGGGACTTGATTAGGTACGGTTCCCTGCAATGGATGTGCGAAAGCTAGTGCCTCTAGGTAAAATGATGCAAGTTTAAGGCCCTTTTGCTAGAGAGAGAGAGAGAGAGAGAGAGAGAGAGAAATAAGGCACCTTAGTGGACATATTACTTCCTTGAGTGTGGTGATGCTTGATTATTGGTGCTTGAGCTAGATTAAGGGGAAAACTAATGATGCTTAATTAAATCTTAAATCAGTTTTTAAGTTTTGAATTAAAGGAGGAATCACACAGACACAGAGCATACAAAGTTTTGGCTTTAGAAACTCTCAATGATTAGGATGTGTCTGAATTTCTCTGTGGATGACTGTTATATATGTTGAGAAGCTGATGAAACTGGAATAAGAGATTGCATGGCTTGAACCTTTTCATTTTAGTATTCATTATTTCTCCTACTTTGTGTTTCTTTCTTTTATTTGCTCGAGACTAGCAAAGTTTTAAGTTTGACATGGTGAAAAGCATCTAAAAAGTGCTTTTATTACCTTCAAGAAACTAATATGGCTAGTTTTGTTTAGTTTGACGTGGTTTATTGAGTAATTTCAGGAATCTAAGCATCAGGAGCAATTTGTGTGAAAATGATAAAAAAAATATGGGGCAAAACTCCAATTTTACGCAACTACGGTTGACTATGGAATTAAGAAGAAACCAACGACCCAAGATCAAGAAAAGAGGAAAATTCGGAAGGCAATTCGGGGGAGCCATCATTGAAAGAATGTTGCAACGCTGCTCTCTGACACTGTAGGCCCGAGAGCAAGTTGGAACAGGGTAGAATTGCAACGCTACGACTTTAACGTGCGGCTGGCATGTCAACAGCGTTGCAGTGTTGGAACAGGGCACTGCAACGCTGCGAGCATTTTATAAATATCAGTGTGCACCTCCAGGTCTGAAAAGAGGAGAAAATAGAGAGTCGACTTGATAGATTCTAGTCCGTACAAGAGCCAAAACAGAGCATTTATGACCATTTTTGGTTGAAGACTCAAGATTTTAATTAAAAGTTGATCTGAGAGTGTTTCTGGATTAATCGTGACATGAAGATTGATGATGATTGTGTAGTGTTATTGAAGAACAATCCGGTATTCTTGATGAGAGTTAAAAAGATTATGATTAAGATTCGAACCTATTGATGGGAGATCGTTCTTCTTTGTTAATTTATTTTTCGCCATAATGATTGTTTGTTTATTGAATACTGTTATCGGAATCATGCGTGACTAAACTCTTTTATTCTAGGGTGTTTGTGGATTTTAGGGATGTTACTTTGAATATTGAATTTACAGTTGATTGATTTTGCATAGATTTCTGAATTATTTATGCTTAATACTTTTGATTAACTGGCCACTAATTAAATGAACTTAAGTTAATTAGATGTCTCGAGAAAGAATTTAATTCGTTGGACCCAATAATTTAGATTGTTATTCGAAATTGCAAGAGAGTGATTTTAGAATAATAAGAGGTGCGATTGAAGGGTCTTAATGTTGTAACTATTCAAGCGGTAGAAGAGATTTGGGTTGATGGGTAGTTATCAGTATGGTTTGAGCTCGAGAGAGGATTTCTTGATTTTAGAACTTCTATCCTCAATCTATCAATTTCAATCAATTGCATGTCATATTCATTGTATTCTCTAAAAGAAACAATACCCTAGAATTGTTTTGCTCGAAATTGTTCTTACGTGTGACTGAATTTTTGTTATCCGTAGTTATAGATAGAAATCATCTTTTGGTTGCCTGGATAAAATTGACGAAGAATTGTGATAGCTAAGTTAGGAAAATTTTGCTCATTCTTGTCCCTGAGGATGATACCATGTTTAGGATTTATTACTTCGATTGCGTGCCCTTGCACATACCGTTAGGTACACGTCCTCCACATTGCGGCATCAACATGCAACGCTTTTTCCAAAAGCACAGATTCTAGCACAGCACCGCGATGCTACATATTTTGACGAACATGGGTATGTCTTAGCGTTGCAACACTATCCCTAGTGTCGCGGTGCCACTGTGACTGCTATATAAAGGATTCTTTGTTTTAGGGTAAAAGAATCGACCCCCCAATCGGCCTTCAACTGATTTCTCCACCTTCTTACCTTTTCTACTTTATTTTTCTCTAATTTCTTCCTTCTTCTCATATAATTAGTGGAGATGGAGCCCTGATTTGTCTTCTTCATCCCATGGGTAGGTAAGTTCTAGGGGTTTTTTTTCCCTAGTTTAGGGAATTTTGGAACAATGTAATTTTGGGAGTTTTGTTTAATTGTAATTTTTATAACTTGGCCATGGATTTGCCTCTGTTTATCTTGCTTGTTCAATTATATTATTTCTTATTTGTCTTATAAACTACTTGAGATTTTGTAATTGCATACTTAGCATTATCTAGAAATATGGATTGTGAACTCTTAGAGACGTGAGATCTAAAAATAATGTATCGTATATGTTATTAATCTCCCACTGAAGTTTTCTAATAACTCTATCATATAGAAGTTATTAAACTGCCACTGAAGTGTTCTAATTGGGTATATTTATACTTACGTTCTTTTCGGCTAATAAAACAACCCTGAGTCTATGTGGTTTATCCAAGTACAACTCTTTATAATTGGATTTTAACCTACGATGTCTAGGTGATAAACCATTTTATTACCTCACATCACTCACGTATGCTCATAAAATTGGTTACCAACGCTTAATAATTCAGCCATAATCCCCAAGTAGGAGGTGTTCTGTAACCCGTCAACTTAAGTACCCCCAGCCTTAGACAGGATTATATATCAGCTGAGTTTGTAACCTTGGTTTTATAAGTTTTAACAAATAAAACAGGTGGTCAACCTACGTGAGCATGCAACTGTTGTTTATGGATTTTAAATGTCTAACTCAATTTTATAACAACTTATAAAACTTTAGACATGATAAACATCCACAACATACATGAGACATTCAACATTTATAATATTTATATTAAATACTAGAAACCCTAACATGCATACTATATATTATAACAATTATAACTTACTTTCAATGCATGTTACATGCTTTCTATGGTGGGATTTTAAATCTAAATGGCATACTATATGAACATACAAGATTTATTTATTATAACATACAACAAATGCATAAATAATTAAACATAGACTGATATGGTTTTAGTTTTTCCAAAAACAAGCAAATAGAAGCCTAACTATTACAAAACAGCTTCCAAACTGCTCCCGGACTGTTCGAACCGCTCCAAAATGAACTCAATTAGCTTGAACCGGACTCGAACCGTCTGAACCGGATCAGCCAAGAACCATTCGAAGCTGAACGGGACTAGACCACAAGATAATCGGTCGAACCGACAGCCCTTGCACATGTTCAACATCTTGCTAAGTCTCATCGTTTAGTAATGACGACCATCGTCTTACATTTTGCCAGATGTTTAGTAAATGCTTGATCATTAGCACACGCAAAAGGTAAACGATCGTTTTATGCCATTGTATAGCCTTCAACGCATTGCCCAGCTGCCACACGAAGGTATGTGATCGTGTAGTGCTATCACATAGCAACTCGTCGAATCGCCTAGCTCCCGTATAGACGTAAACGATCGCGTAGTGCTATCACATAGCAACTCGATGCATCGTTTAGCTCTTAATCAAAGATAAACGATCGTAGTAGGTGATTGCTCAAGGCTATCATATAGCTCTTCATTGAATCACTTAACACCATCATCTAGCACTTCATGTCATCGTTTTAGTACATCATCGTGTAGAACGCTTAGCTCTAGCTAAATGATCGCTTAGCTCCATCGTATAGAACATCATCGTGTCGTTCAACATCGTAGATAAGCGATTTGTTTAGTTCCATCGCGTAGAAACTTCAACATATCGCTTAGCACTTCGTCTATACGATCGCTTAGCTCCGCATCTAAACGATCGCTCAGTGCTATCGCGTAGCACTTCATCGTATCGCTTAGAGCACATAGTTGCTAAATGATCGGATAGTACCATCGTATAGTAAATTCAACGTATCGTTTAGTTCCCACGCCAAAGTTAAACGATCGCTTAATGCTATCGTATAGAAAATTGAACGCATCATTTAACTCCCGTAGGTACATGATCGTCTAGCCTTTAAAATGACAACGACCAACGCCGATTGCTATACGATCATCTAGCTTTTCTTCACATAATGTAGTGTCTAGAGCTAGATGATCGTTTAGCAACTGGAACCTCAGCGCCGATAAGAACAGAGGCTAATTTTTTAGAACTGCAACTTCATCCTTTCGCTTATTTCTTCGATTTACAGCTTAATTTCAACTCTTATGACTCCAAATAAATTACAGACTCTTAGGAACACATTAAAGCTCATCAAGCAAGAGCCAATTACAAATTTAAATGAGAAATTAAAGAGAATTAAATAGCCAAATCTCATAAAACCATATCAGTGCACCAGTTTCATGTTTCTCATATAAAACACCCACCAAACAAAATTAAACCGAATTGAATGCTTATTTGATACTCTGACACCAATTGTAGGATTGTATAAATAGCAGCAAAAGCACAAGGATCATCTAAGCATTCAAATTCACTAAGTTTTCCATAATATTAAAGCATGCTTCTGAAGAAAAAGTGAGTTTCAAGACATACCTCTTGTAAAACTTCTTCAAAGCTCCATCTCCAGCTGCTATCTTCTCCATATCTTATTATAGACCACCTCAAGATCTTTCCCACTATTTTCTTGGTGTTCTAGATTGAGTTGTGGGACTCAAAACAAGCATAAATCAAGGAATGAAGGAGAAAAGCTCATTGTTGCAACCTTGTTGAAGACCTTTCTTCAAACCAGTTTTTCTTTCAAAACTCTTTTGATTGCATGCCCGATTTTCACTCCAATCTTCTCATTATATTGAAGATCAACATGCAAAGAGAAGAGCTGCATGAGTTGCAGCTTATGCTTGGAGAAGACAAGGCTAAGATAATGCAATATGTGTGAGCTACTTGATGATGGATAATGGAAAAATTCATTTTTCCATTTTGTGTTTTTGTTTTCCAATTTTTCCAATTTTATCTAAAAATCAAATTTTGATTTAAAAAATCTATTTAATTTTAAAAATGAAAAATTAATTAATTTCATAAATTAATTATTAAATAGAACATAATTAATTTAATATCAAATATTAAATTAATTTTAACATATATTCATCTTTATATATTTAAAT
>NC_052360.1:51536462-51644917 GCF_009727055.1 Benincasa hispida | reverse complement strand
CATCTTTATATATTTAAATTATATTTAAATATATAAATTCTCCTATTCTGTTTAATTCTAAAATTAAACATAATTATATCTCATATAATTACTAATTCCCTTAATTCTAATTTGAATGGTTGAAATTAACTTATCATGCTATTTTAAAGCTAGTTCGTTACGAGCTAGTAGGGGGACCTCGCGGACCTACAGATCATGGGCTCCAAAGATCCGATATTAATTGGCTAAACTCATTAGACTAAATTAATCTCCATTCGTTAACTAATGGGTCACCCCACTAAAATCCATAGTTGCACTCCCCTCACTGTAGATATATTATGTCCACATGATTTAACCATAATCAGGAAGTCGACCCTTCACAGGTTGTTCGTAACAACGGCTGGGTCAAATATATGTTTTACCCTCCGAGATTACGTCTTATTCCTCAAGTCCGTACTGATCCTCTAATGAATAACTGGTTTGTGATCCAATCACCAAACCAAACTCTTTCAGCCCAGTGAGAGGGTGGGGCCCCTTGTTCAAGACCTGGATTCAGTACCTGAGAAAACAACCTTTCTCCTATCCTTAAATCGGGTAGGTGTGAATTCCTTCTTGCACCCTATGTCCCCAGCTATCTATCCGATCTTACCCTTGAAATGGGAATCTTATTGAGTCGGCGCTGTTGAGCCAACCCTCAACTATGCAAATCTAAGGGCAATCCTGAATAAACAGGAGTTGATAGAGCTCAGGATTAAGATTGAGTTACCTAGGTCATCTAGGTGAAATAGGCAGTCTTAAACAGTAAACAACGTTATAAAGTAAGAGTGACTTATTTCTTGGTCCTGATCTTACGCAAAATCATTGCATAGAACGTCCCCACTCCACATGTCATAACATGTACGAATTAGGATCACATCGTATGTAGCACTTTACAACTCTTTGTAACAACTACAAAGTAGGCCGCATTCAATCGTGTTACCAGAATAAGGTACCCAACCTCATGATGGAACACGAGACATACGCAGCGGAAAACGAACCTAATTACACTCTAATTTCTTTTAATTTAAAGGAAAAAATGCATGCAATTGAAGGAAAAACAGTAATTAATAATTACCTTTGAAGCTCCCAAAACCGCTTTTCCTCGCTGAATCTCGACCAGAACACGAACAGACCACCACTAGAGTTGACCTACAATCCTCTGGACACAGAACCAGGTTGTGGGACCCGGTGGATGAAGAACCCGAGAGAGAGAAAGAGATTGAAAAGAAGATGGAATTTGGGTAGGGGTTTGGGTTTGTTTTTCCAGCCCAATTTTGAAAACAAAAATTGGCAAATTGTCAAAACTTTTTCATCCAAATTCAAAAGCCTATATTTATAGAAAAGAACCATGCAACAATTGCATGAAATCAATTCATAAAAATTCAACATCTAGAATCCACTATCTAAGTGGGCTTAATGTCTCCACTATAAGCCAACACTTAGTCCACTATTTTGTTAGTGGAATTATCCAACAAAAGTTTGGATTTTTCCACTAACTTTAGTCAAAGAGCAAAATAGTCATTTGGTCAAAGTCAAACTTTGACCAAAAAGTCAACATTTTGACTTTTTATGATTTTTTCCATGTTGACTAACTTTGACCTCCCGAGCATGAATCCACATTCATTTTCTCGAAATTCAAATCATATTTGAATATAAGATTGGTCAAAGTTTGACATTTCAAAGTCAAAAGTCAACTCTTTGACTTTTTACATCTTTGACCATTTCCATTATTTTCGAGCTTCCGAATATGAACGTATTCATATTCTTGATATTTAAATCATATTTAAATATTAAAGCTGTATCTCTAAACTGAAAAATTCGATTACTATATCACATATACTTGACGGTTTCTCTCTCTTCACCTAATTCGAACAATTCGAATCATTCTATCATACTGTTCTAAGTTTATTCCATATGAGCTAGTAAGGGAACCTAATGAACCTATAGATCATGGGCTCCAATGATCCGAGATTAGCTGGCTAAACTCTTTAGATGGAGCTAATCAATATTCGTTAACTAACGGGTCATTCCACTATAGTCCCGTAGTTGCATTCCCCTCACTATAGATATATTTGTGTCCATTTGATATAACTATGCTTATTGGGCCAGCGATGATGAGCTGCCCTCACCTATGCAGATTAAGGATAATTCCGAGTAAACAGGAGTTCATAGTTAGCTCAGGATTAAGATTAAGTTACTTAGATCATCAATTAACGATATAGTCAGTTTTATACATAAAATGGCATTTAGAACGTTAAAAGTGACTATTTCATGGTTCAGTCTTATGCAAACTCATTGCATAGGATGCCCCCACTCACATATCTCTATATGAACGATTCAGGATCACATCGTTTGTACTAACTACAAAGTGGGTCGCATCCATAGTGTCCTTAGAATAAGGCGCCCAACCTTATTTATATACTATAGACCATTTTGGCTATATATTTAAACTTGATCCACATTTATGTCACTACATAAAGTTCAAACTACAATAAATAGCCTCAGGACCTTAGTTTATTGGATTTAAGATTACAATTTCAATAACAACTTTATCGAAAAACAAAACAGAATATGTTTATTAATTTGCAAACTACGAGTTTTAAGACATAAAATCCAACACTTCATTCATGTACCATAGATCATTTTGAATATTTACTCGAACTCAATCTACTCTCATGTCTCCACATAAAGTTTAAGTACTCATACAATAGTCATGGGTCTTAGTTTATTGGATTTAGACTTTCATACAATTTATGAGATCAATAACAAGTATATTGATTATAGAAAATGTTTATCATTTTACAAATTGCGAGTTTTTTAGGACATAAAACCCAAAAATACTCCTACTTGGACTAAAACTCCAGTGGATTAATATATACAAATATATACAATGTTAAGTTTACATGGAAAGAATAAAATGTACAAATACAATAAACTAGGGCATCAATATATACAAATACAATGTTGAGTTTACATGGAGAGAATAAAATGTACAAATACAATAAACTAGGGAATTACAATACCCATAAATTCTTCCACTTGCCCTAGTGATACAAAACTCGTAGACCTAGTCCTACTAGGTGACCCTCGAACACTTTAGGCTGGAGGGCCTTCGTAAATGGATTAACTAAGTTGTCTTGGGAAGCAATTTGAGTGACAATGACGTCTTCTCTGTGTACAATCTCTCTGATAAGATGGTACTTCCGTTCGATATGCTTTCCCCTTTTATGGCTTCGTGGTTCCTTTGAATTTGCAACTGCTCCATTGTTGTCACAATAGAGAGTGATAGGCATGTACATGTTAAGAACTACTTCAATATCTGTCAGGAACTTTCTAAGCCATAGTGCTTCTTTTATTGCTTCGCTTGCAGCTACATACTCGGCTTCCATTGTGGAGTCTGCAATACAACTCTGTTTGATGCTCCTCCATTCAGAGTGAATACTAACCCCAAAGTTGATTTCCTCGAATCAATATTGGTCTGAAAGTCAGAATCAGTGTATCAAGTAAGAATCAGATCCTTAGGACCATACACGAACATATAATTTCTCATTCTCCGAAGATACTTGAGAATGTTTTTAATAGCAGTCCATTGGTTATGACCAGGATTGGACTGAAATCTGCTGACAATTCCTACGACATAGCATATGTCGAGACGAGTACACAACATTGCATACATCAAACTCCCAACTGCAGATACATATGGAATTCGATTCACCTTCTCAACCTCTTGAGGTGTCTTAGGACTCTGCTCCTTAGACAAGTGAATTCCATGCCTAAAAAGTAAAGATCCTTTCTTGGAATTTTGCATTTTATATCTAGACAAGATCTTGTCTATATAAGATGCTTGAGATAATGCCAATATTCTGTTCTTGCGATTCCAAACTATTTTGATTCCAAGAATATACTGTGCTTCTCCTAAATCTTTCATTTGGAATTGTGAAGCCAACCATCTCTTAACGTCAGCTAGATATTCTACCTCATCCCAATTAGTAGAATATCATTAACATACAACACCAGAAAAGTGACAGTTTTGTTGACGATTTTCAGAGACAAGGTTCGTCAATATTTTGTTCAAAGCCATAAGATTTGATCGCAGCGTCAAATATCATATTCCAAGATCTAGAAGCTTATTTTAATCCATAAATGGATCGATTAAGCTTGCAAACTTTTTACTCTTGACCCTGCTGTATAAACCCTTCTGGTTGAGACATATAGATACTCTATCCAAGATAGCCATTAAGAAAAGTTGTCTTAACATACATTTGCTATATTTCATAATCATAAAATGTGGCTATGGATAAGAGTATTCTAATAGACTTTATCATGGCAACTGGAGAGAAGGTTTCTTCAAAATCTAACCCCTCTCTTTGGGTAAACCCTTTTGCCACCAGTCTAGCTTTGTAGGTCTGTACCTTACTAGCTTGGTCTCATTTTCTCTTGTAGATCCACTTGCAACCGATGGGTTTTACCCCTTCCGATTGATCTACAAGATCCCAGACAGAATTGAAATACATAGATTCCATTTCAAGGTCCATGACTTTAATCCATTGGTCTTTGTCCACATCGTTCACTGCTAGATTTAAAGACAACGGATCCTCTAAACCATCATTTGGTATGATGACTTGAGTTTGAGTTAAACCCATGTACTGGTCAGGTTGTTGCACAACCCTCCAACTACGATGAGGCATTCTCAACTCTTGAGAAGGATTTGAAGTATCAGTTTCATCAACATCTCTTGTTGATGGACCTGCTCTATCAAAAACTCTTGTTGAAGGACCTACTCGATCAACAACTCTTGTTGATACTTTTGTCGTTTCTCTGGACATTTCTTCTATTACTAGCTTACTGCGAGGTTGATGGTTCTTTATATAATCTTCCTCTAGGAAGGTTTCATTTGTCGATACAAATACTTTATCTTCCTAAGGATCATAAAAGAGACCACCTCTTGTTTCCTTCGGGTAGCCTACAAATAGACACTCTTTTGAACAATGTTTCAACTTTTTAGGATTTTGCACCAACACATGTGCTGGACAACCCCAAATCCTAAAGTATGTCCTCTCCAAACCTCGTAAGGTGTTTCAAAAACACTTTTCGAGGGAACCATGTTCAAAATATACACTGCAGTCCCAATTGCGTGTCCCCAAAAAGAATTTGGTAATTGAGCGTAACTCATCATGGAACGAACCATGTCCAACAAGGTTCTGTTTCTCCTCTCTGCCACACCATTCTGCTGAAGTGTGCCAGGGGCTGTGAGTTTGAGACTGAATTCCATGTTCTATCAAACAGTTTTGGAATTGTATGTCCATATACTCACCACCTCGATCCGATCGAAGTGTTTTAATCTTTTTACCTAATTGGTTTTCAACCTCAACCTTATACTCTTTGAACTTTTCAAAAGTTTTAGACTTTTGGTGTATTAGGTAAATATGGCCATACCTTGAATAATCATCTATAAAAGTAATGAAATATTCATACCCTCCTCTTGCTCTAATATTTAGAGGCCCACAGAGGTCTGAATGAATCAGCTCTAGGGGTTCTTTGGCTCTAAGACCTTTTCCAGAAAAAGATCTTTTTGTCATTTTACCCTCAAGGAAGGACTCACATGGTGGTAATGAACTGTCTTCCAACTTGTTTAAAAGACTGTTCTTAACCAATCTCTCAATCTTGTTGAGATTTATGTGACCCAGTCTTAAGTGCCAAAGATAGGCATTTGGAGAAATCTTCCTTTTCTCCCAGCAGTTTTAAACATCTCTATGTTCAAAACAGCTTTGACCTCAATTGGTTTTAACATATACAAGTTATTTTCTAATTTTACAGAGTAAATATGTTATTTCCCATATTGATGAACACTTCACCATTTTCGAAATAAACTTTATAATTTTGTTCTAGCAAATAGGGATGGATATTAGATTTCTTTTCATAGAAGGAATATAATATACATTTTTCAAATAAATGTACTTATCTCCTATAAATAACTTCATATCTCCCACTGCTTTGGTCGAAACAATCTCCCTGGTCCCTACCTTAAAGATTGTTTTACCTTCTGTCAACTGTCTCTAGGAACTTGTTTCCTGTGAGATAGTACATACATGATTAGCGGCACCTGAATCAATTATCCAGATTTTATCGTTTTCTACTAAACATACTTCGATAACAAATAAATCATATTTATCTTGTTGTTTGAATTCATCATCCTCATCTACATAATTCATAATTTTAGATGAGTTGGGAGATAGAGGACAATCCTCTGTTAAAACTCTTTTGGTATAATCAACTGCTAGTAATTTGTTTGTTGATTTGATTTTACTGTTATGTACATCGGAAGCGAGTATTACAGAATTTGACATACTGATAAAATTCAAAAAAAATCTAATTAGCAAATTGTAACTAAATCCAAAATCAAATTTTAGCAAAAGCAATAATGTACCCATAACCATTATTTATTTGCAACGATATTTTAGTGAGTCAGAATATGTGCTACCGAGGGGCAGTCATATACTCCTTCACTAAAACAAACAATTTTAACCAAACACTATTCCCAAAATAACCATTATTCCTATTGTCTTCAGAATAACTCTTATTCCTATAGTCGTTTCGTTATCATTTTCGGCCAAGATCTTTACTAACAACTTAGTAATTCTTGTAAGTGTGACCCGTCATTTTCAGATCCTATAGGATGGTATGAATTTGTCTCCGAAATAGAAGACAACATCCAAAACGAAACTATAAGACCTTATTCATTTTACTGAAGCCTATGTTACAACCCTACGAAAGGATAGTCGTCGCTAAACGACTAGCAAAGGGCTGCCTAAAGCAAACCAACAGGCACGGCATAGGAATCTCATGGTTCAGATTAATGGAGGAGACCATAAGATATATTGCCACATATCCTTCACCCACTTACTTTGAACTACTTCATCCGCTTACCTTGATATTGACTCATACAAAACACTCTCTGAAGGGAGGCTACTTCCAGGGAGACACGAAGCGTCATATGAATCTCACGGTGTAAACTACGTGAAAACATGGCAGTTGAAATTTATATATCGTATAATAGACTTATATTTGAACAACTTTCTCTTATTCACCAAAATCTAGATCTAAGCTAAAAAATACTTTCCAAATGGAGGTCACTTCAAGGGTGACATGAAGTACCACTTAAATATAGATTGTGAACTCTTAGAAACGTGAGAGCTAAAAATAACATATCGTATATGTTATTAATCTCCCACTAAAGTTTTCTAATAACTTTATCATATAAAAGTCATTAAACTGCCATTGAAGTGTTCTAATTAGGTATATTTATATTTAGGTTTTTTCTGGCTAATAAAACAACCCTAAGTCTATGTGGTTTATCCGAGTATAACTCTTTATAATTGGATTTTAACCTACGATGTCTAGGTGATAAATCATTTTATTACCTCACATCACTCACGTATGCTCATAAAACCAGTTACCAACGCTCAATAATTCGGCCATAATCCTCAGGTAGGAGGTGTTCCGTAACCCGTCAACTTAAGTACCCTAGCCTTAGACATGATTATATACCGATCGAGTTTGTAAATGAACTCAATTAGCTTGAACCGAACCCATACTGTCTGAACCGAACCAGCCAAGAACCATTCGAAGCTAAACCGGACTCGACCACAAGAGAATCGGTCGAATCAGCAGCCCTTGCACATGTTCAACATCTCACTAAGTCTCATCGTTTAGCAACGACGATCATCATCTTGCATTTTGCCAGATCATTTAGTAAATACTTGATCGTTTAGCATGCACAAAAGGTAAGCGATCGTTTAATGCCATCGCATAGCATTCAATTCATCGCCCAGCTATCACACGAAGGTATGCGATCGCGTAGTGCTATCGTATAGCAACTCGTTGCATCGCCTAGCTCCCGCATAGACGTAAATAATGGGGTAGTGCTATCGCATAGCAGCTCGGCGCATCGTTTAGCTCCTAATCAAAGATAAACTATTGTAGTAGGCGACCGCTCACTATTGTAGTAGGCGACCGCTCAGGGCTATCGTATAGCTCTTCATTGAATCACTTAACACTATCGTCTAGCACTGCATGTCATCGTTTTAGTATCCACCGTAGCTAAACGATCACTTAGCTCCATCGTATAAAACATCATCGCGTCGTTTAGCATCGTAGATAAGCGATTTGTTTAGTTCCATTGCTTAGAAACTTCAGCATATCGCTTAGCAGTTCGTCTATATGATCGCTTAGCTCCGCATCTAAACGATCGCTCAGTGTTATCCCGTAACACTTCATCGCATCGCTTAGAGGCATCATTGCTAAATGATCGCATAGTACAATCATATAGTAAATTCAACGTATCGTTTAGTTCCCACGTCAAAGCTAAACGATCACTTAATGCTATCGTATAGAAAATTGAACGCATCGTTTAACTCCCGTAGGTACATGATCGTCTAGCCTTAACATCACAACGACCAGCTCCCATTGATAGACGATCATCTAGCTTTTCTTCACATCGTATAGTGTCTGGAGCTAGACGATCGTTTAGCAACTGGAACCTCAGCGACGATAAGAACAGAGGCTGATTTTCTAGAACTGCAACTCGGCCTCTTCGCTTGTTTCTTCGATTTATAGTTTAATTTCAACTCTAATGACTCCAAATAAATTACAGACTCTTGGGAACACATTAAAGCTCATCAAGAAAGAACCAATTACAAGTTTAAATAAGAAATTAAAGAGAATTAAACAGCCAAAACTCATAAAATCATATCAGTGCACCAGTTTCATATTTTTCATATAAAACACCCACCAAACAAAATTAAACTGAATTGAATGCTTATTTGATACTTTGATACCAATTTTAAGGTTGTATCAACAATAGCGGAAGCACAAGGAATATCTAAGCATTCAAATTCACTAATTTTGGCATAATATAAAGCATGCTTCTACAGAAAAAGTGAGTTTCAAGACATATCTCTTGTAGAACTTCTTCAAAGCTCCATCTCCAGCTGCTATCTTCTCCATATCTTGTTGTAGATCACCTCAAGATCTTCCCCACTCTTCTTTTGGTGCTCTAGATTGAGTTGTGAGACTCAAAACAAGCATGAATCAAGGGACGAAAAAGAAAAGCTCACTGCTGCAACCTTATTGAAGAACCTTTCTTCAAACCATTTTTTCTCTCAAAACTCCTTTGATTTCATGCCTGATTTTCACTCCAATCTTCTCATTATATTGCAGATCAACATGCAAAGAGAATAGCTACATGAGTTGCAGCTCATGCTTGGAGAAGACAAGGCCATGACAATGCAATATGTGTGAGCTACTTGGTGATGGATAATGGAAAAATCCATTTTTCCATTTTGTGTTTTAGTTTTCCAATTTTTCCAATTTTATCTAAAACTTAAATTTTGATTTAAAAAATCTATTTGATTTTAAAATTAAAAATTAATTAATTTCATAAATTAATTATTAAATAAAACTTAATTAATTTAATATCAAATATTAAATTAATTTTAACACATATCCATCTTTGTATATTTAAATCATATTTTAATATATAAATTCTCCTATTCCATTTAATTCTAAAATTAAACATAATTATATCTCATATAATTACTAATTCCATTAATTCTAATTTGAACATTTCAAATTAAGTTATCACGCTATTCTAGAGCTAGTCCGTTACGAGCTGGTAGGGGGACCTCGCGGACCTACAGATCATGAGCTCCAATGATCCAAGATTAATTGGCTAAACTCATTAGACCAAATTAATCTCCATCCATTAACTAATGGGTCACCACATTAAAGCCCATAGTTGCACTCCCCTTACTGTAGATATATTTGTCTACATGATTTAACCATAATCAGAAAGTCGACCCTTCACAGTTTGTTCGTAATAACGGCTGGGTCAAATATCTGTTTTACCCCTTGAGATTATGTCTTATTCCTGAAGTCCCTACTGATCCTTTAATGAATAACTAGTTTGTGATCCAATCACTAAACCAAACTCTCTCAGTCCAGTGAGAGGGTGGGGCCCCTTGTTCAAGACTTGGATTCAATACTTGAGAGAACAACCTTTCACCTATCCCTAAATCGGGTAGGTGTGAATTACTTCTTTCACCCTATGTCCCTAGCTATCTATCCGGTCTTACCCCTGAAATGGGAGTCTTATTGAGCCGGTGCTGTTGAGCCAACCCTCAACTATGCAAATCTAAGGGCAATCCCGAATAAATAGGAGTTGATAGTTAGCTCAAGATTAAGATCGAGTTACCTAGGTAATCTAGGTGAAATAGTCAGTCTTAAACAGTAATTAGCATTATAAAGTAAGAGTGACTTATTTCTTTGTCCTGATCTTATGCAAACTCATTGCATAGAACACCCCCACTCCACATGTCATAATATGTACGAATTAGGATCACGTCATATGTAGCACTTTACAACTCTTTGGAACAACTACAGAGTAGGCCATATCCAGTGGTGTTACCAGAATAAGATACCATACCTCATTCATGTACCATAGATCATTTTGACTATTTACTCGAACCCGATCCACTCTCATGTCTCCACATAAAGTTCAAGTACTCATACAATAGTCATGGGTCTTAGTTTATTGGATTTAGACTTTCATACAATTTATGAGATCAAGCTTGGAAAATGCCACTTCAATGTCCACTTAGTTAGTGGGAAAATCCAACAATTGGAATTTTCCACTAACTAATTTTTTTTGTTAACAGAATGTAATGAAATTTTCAAATTTTGGAAATTATTTAATTAAAAAAATTTCAATTAAATAAAAATAAACAAATTTAATATCACATATTAAATTATTTAAGACGCCTTGCTTTGATTAATCATATTAATCAAGTTTAAAAAATACTTTCATGCTAATGATCAAGTATACTCTAAAAAATAATTAATAAATTAATTAATTATTTAACTTTAAATTATATCTCATATAAAATATAATTTTTCCTTAAGACCGATTTTGAACATTTCAAATTCTCATTTCACCTAGTTCTTCAATTTTGTCCTTATTGAGCTAGAAAGGATACCTGATGAACCTACAGATCATGGGCTCCAACGATCCAAGACTAACTAGTCAAACTCTTTAACCTCGTTAATCAACATTTGTTAACTAATGTAGATATATTATGTGTCCATTTGATATAACAATCATCAATAAGTTGATCCTTCATAGGTTGTTCGTAACCTCAGCTAGGTCAAATACCAAAATACCCCTGAGTTACATCTTTTCTACTTAAGTACAACTGTCCCATTAATAAACAATTGATTTATGATCATAATCACTAAATCCATTCCCTCTCAGGCCAACGAGAGGATGGGGCCCTTTATTCAAGTCCCGGGATCAACCCTTAAGGGAACAATCTTTCTACTATCCTTAAAATGGGTAGAAGTGAATTCCATCTTGCAAATTCTATGTCCCCAGCCATCTACCCAGTCTTATCCATAAAATGGGAGGCATATTGAGCAACGACGCTAGGCTTACCCTTACCTATGCAGACCAAGGGACAATCACGAATAAACAGGAGTTCATAGACAGCTCAGGATTCAGATCAAGTTATCTAGGTCATCAAGAAGTGAAATTAATCAGTGTTAAAAGTAAATGGTGTTAATACGTAACAGTGATTATTTCGTGGACTGACTTACACAATCTCATCATGTAGAATACCCTCGCTCACATGTCTCTACATGAACGAACTGATCACATCGTTGATAAACTTTACAACATTTGTAACAATCATAAAGTGGGCCATATTCGATAATGTCTCCAGAAATAGGTACCCAACCAAATCCAAGTACTATAGACGGTTTGGGCTATTTTACTCGTACTTGATCTAGTTTATGTCTCTACATAAAGTCCAAGTATTCATAACAATAGCCAAGAGTTTGTAATTTTTTGGACTTAGAGTTATTAAACAATCAAAAAAACTTATCTGAATAAACTTCATATATGTTTACTATTTAAAAAACTATGAGTTTTAGGACATACAGCCCAACAAACTCTCACTTGGACTAAAACTCGTAGTGCGATACTGAAGGAAATCGGAACTCGAAATTTCCATGAGCAGCGGAATAAGACTATTCCAAATTACAATCATGAATGAACATATATTTACAGTCGACTTCAAACATAAATGGTTATGCAAATCATAAAGAAATTACAGTATGAAAGTCTCAAAAGTACCGAGGGAAAAACTATACAAATATATGTAGCAGCGTCTCCATGCTCCATTGCGCGACCGCTCGAACAACAGCGACCATGAACACTCGATCTACATGACCTCAACACCACACGAATATAGCACCAACCCTTGGCGCTCGTCCTCAACGATCTCCTCGATCATGAACTCCTCTGCAACCCGAACGACCTCTACAGCACCACGAACGGCCTCTAATAAACCTCGACAGTGACAAGTTGAGTCTGACACCACCAACAAGGTGACCTTGGTATTCTTGGTGTGAGAATCTAGAGGGTGGGCTTTGTTCAGACTTAGTATGAGGCAGATAGATGGAGGAAAGAATGGTCACGTACATGATTGGGCAAGTGGGAGATGGCTGAGACCTATCATATAGGTCGATGCCCAATCGTTTAGATAAAGCTAAATGATCGTCTAGCAAAAGCTATGTGATCGTTTAGCTCTATCGTTTAGCTCAGCCTGTTACCTACAGACTTTACATGATCGTTTACCTTTGGCCAGCAATCGTCTAGCAAAGCTATGCGATTGTTTAGTAAATACTACATGATCATTTAGCTCACACCTGCACGATCGTTTAGCTCACCCAGCCGTCGTTTAGTAAATCCGAATTTACTTGACGATGCCTGAGTTTTTTTTTTCGTGAGAGAAAACTCGAAAACCTTTTCAAACTTTTGTAAGAAAACCTCATTTTCAAAAATAGGAAACCACTTTCCTTTTAAACTCACGGTTACCATGATCCAATAACCATCCACTACTTTGGTTATTTAAAAGAAAAAGAATTAATTATCCAATAATTAATATCATTATAAATATAAATGATAACCAACTTATCATACTATATTTATAACCTATAGTTTTAATATTTCATCCCACGAAACATATAAACCATAGTTCTTTTTCTATTCCATGGTACTTAATGTAAATCTCATTTACATCAATCCTTCACTGGATGTATCTTATACATCATACCAATTATATCATATATAATCAAAATACCTCTTGTCAATTTGAACATTTCAAATCAACACCAAGAACTGATTCTCAACTAAATCCAAGCTACCAAGGGGACCCATGGACCTGTAGCTCCGAAGTTCCAACGGTACGTGAATAACTGACTAAACTCTTTAGTCACGGGATCCACCATCCGTTAACTACTAGGCACTCCACTAAAGATCGACAGTTGAACTCTTCTTACTACAGATATATTATGTGTCCATCTTAACCAATCAGCAGTGCGACAACCCTTCACAGATCGCTCGTAAGTACAGCTGGGCCAATAACCATTATGCCCCTGTAATTACATCTGTCTCCTTAAGTACCACTGATCCCTCTAATGAACATAAGTCATAGTCCTACTATGACTGAGTCTTCTCTTCCAAAGAGAAGTTGTGGCCACTATGTTCAAGCTCCGAAATCAGCCCTTAAGGAAGAAATCTCTCTACTTATCCCTGCTTCGGGAAAGGATTGAATTCCATTGTGGATTGAGTTCCTAGCTCCCAGATCAAACAAGTCCCCAAAAAGGTAGGCATGTTGAGTTGGCAATCTGGCCACTCTCACCCATACTAATTAAAGGACCATCCTCAAAGCCAGGAGTTCTTAAAACACTCAGGATTGAGGGCTTGTCACTATGGTCGTTTAGGTGAGATGCAAGTCTCTAGTATCAATAGCATTATATACAAAGTCTAGTCATCTCGTGGTCCAGGTCTTATACAAACACTTTGTATAAGACACCCCTGTTCCACGTCTCCACATGAATGGTCAGGACCTACCATCTGTAGTAGTTTACAACATTTGCAAACCTCTACAAAGCGGGCCATATCCGTAGTGTCACCAAGATCAGGTATCCCACCTTAATCCTTATACTACAAACCAATTTAGGTTATCATTTAAGGCATGATCCACTTGTATATCACATATACATGCTTAAGTTCACATAAGATAACCAAGGAGTTTTATTTATTGGATATGAGTAAATGCCAGAATTAAATAACACTTATTTTATTCATTGAACAATGTGTATCTTTACAGAACAACGAAACTCCAGGAGAATTAGGACACTAATCCCAACAGTTACAACAAAGTCGAGTGTTGTTAGAGAAAACTAAATACAATAAACTAGGGCATCTCATACCCATATTTTCTCCCACTTGCCCTATTTATTTTACCCGTAGTCCTAAACTCTTTAGGTGACCCTCGAAAATCTTAGCCAGTAGGGCCTTTGTAAACAGATCAGCAATATTCTCCTCATTCTTAACAGCAGTCCAATGTTCATAACTAGGATTGGACTGATACCTAGTGACAATCCCTACTACAAAGCATATGTTTAGATGAGTACATAACATTGCATACATCAGACTTCCGACTACTGATGCATAGGGAACCCATCTCATATCCTCAACTTCTTGAGGTGTCTTAGGACATTGTTCCTTTCACAAATGTATTCCATTCCTAAAAGGTAAAAGACCTCTTTTGGGATCTTGCATCTTAAACCTAGACAACATCTTGTCTATATAAGATGTTTGAGACATTGCTAGTGTTCTGTTCTTTCGGTTTCGAACTATTTGAATCCCAAGAATATACTGATGCATTGTTTTATGAGATGAAATAATGGAATGAAATACGGTGGTGGAGATGCGTTGAGCAACAAGTTTTCTCAGTGGAATCCAAGTATAAATTCCAATGAGTTTCCTGGTAAGTCCAGGGTCGAACTCAAGGACTAGAAAAAACAGTATACGGTGGTAATTTTCAAGAAAACTTTGCGGTAACCAAGAAATCAAATAGTTGTTTTGGGTTGTTGTTTGCAATAATAAAATAAACAAATGCGGTAGAGTTACGAAAAGAGTTGATAATACGAAAGATGCGATGAGTATGCGGTGAACGGGTTGAGAAGGGGTTCGGGTAACACTTCCTAGGATGCGTTCATGTTATGCGATCATGCAACACAGAAACAATAGCAAATCATCTCTCGACGCAAATGCTACGACTTCTAATACTAGAACGCATGTGATATATGCGATAAGTCTATAGGACCTACACATAAACCTCTATTCTTATTTATGCGATGACAAAATGATAACACACAAATAAGGCAACCACATAATATCATAACCTATCTCTAGGGTACATGCAATGCAGGTTGGCAAACAGAGCTTATCTCTAAGTCTCTATCTCTTGCTTATGCAGATCTAATCTTGCTCTCTCGAGTCTAGATTCTAACCTAGCTCTCTCAAATCTTAGGTTCTTTCTTTAGACTCTCTCTCGAGTAGCTCTAAATGGGTGTTGAGCACAACATAAAACAAGATAACCGCATGCAATGAGGATCCTAGGTCATGTAAACTTAGTTCTTCTCAACCTATTCGAAAAATTTGTCTACTCATGCATGTTTGTAAGAGAGTGAACAAATGTAGATAAAGAAATTCCATTGTAAAGATATAGATTTGAAATAAAAAATAACAATGCAAGATGAGTAAAAAGAGCCTAGTAGCAATCTCTTGCTTCCCAAGGCTTTTACACTGTCTTTTCTACTCTGTTCAAAAGATAGTCTTGCTCTCTCGAGAGTCACCCCGCTCTCTGCTTTTCCACGCCTCTGGATTCTCTCTCGAGTTGCCCTAAGCGATCTTCTGGCCTCTCTTCCCTTCTCTCGCTCTGCCTTCTAAATAAAAAGGAAAACTATGAACAAGGCTATTCTATCTAAGGGAAAATTCTCTAAGTGTTTGAACTTGCTGAACCCTTTTTCTGAAGGTTGCCTTCGATATTTATAGAGCTTCGGGGTGAAAGGCGGCTTCTCTCTTATGATTACACAGATGGGATGGCTTTAATTCTCTGACTGATGCACCGAATATTTGTCACCGAAAAGTTGAGTGTACTTGTTATCATTAGCGGCTTGTCAACTTAATTCGGATTCGACCTCATCAGCTTTTTGTCCCATCGTGATTAATTATGCTTTTAACCCAGATGCGTCCACCAAGTTGCGCTGGCTCTATGCGGTAATCCTTCTTGAGCAGATGTTTGCGATCATAAATCATCGCAAAGCCTTGCAGTAATACTGCACTCGTCCGTTGATTTCTTGTGATCGTGCATTCTACCTTGCGTTAATGCATATTCTGCATAAAAATACCAAAGTTAATTTTTTTGGTATTTTTATGCGATAAACACATGTGACCGCAATGTTACAAACTTAATGCTTTTTTGAACGCAATCTTATATATTTTATCAATGCAAACCTGCATTGTTTAATAACTTAGCACTATAATAACGTGCATTTCTGCCTGTTATTATACCCCCAAATTTAAACAATGCTTGTCCTCAAGTATAAGCTAAAGATTTCCTTTAGAAAGTCGACCGCACATTCTTTTCCTAGATTTCTCAAGTATACTTCATTCAAATCCTATACACCTAAATTTCCTTAAGTCTTATTTACTGGACTTCACGACATCGCATGATTTATTTCAAAAAAACTTTTTCACTGGGTGTTAACTGATTTTTTTTATCCTTGCATATTTTTTACATTGTTATTTTTTTTTTGACCTTGCACTGATCCAAGTACCTTGCCTTCGTTTTGGCTTGCCCCCATGTGTGTCATGCGGACATCCAGCTATGAGCAAGGTGCTCTTTCTCAGACTAAACTCATTCCTACTTGGCAGCAGAGTTGCTGTCATTTATTTATGCGTTGATCCTGACGACTTACTTTCGTTTTGGCTTGCCTCCACGTGTGTCATTTGGTCATCCAACTACAGGTAAGTGCCCTTTACAACTTAACTCTTATCAACATGGGTTTCCCCATTGCATTGACATTGGAGTTGTTATTCTCAATTTTTTTTAAAGAGCTAAAAATAGAAATGTCGAAAATGAATACCTCACCCCCAAATTTAAAATGCGGCAATGTCCTCATTACCAATAGATTGAAAAAAGTCATGTGATGTTCTTAGGAGGCTACATAAAGAGTCAATTTGAAAGAAATCTAACAGACCACTAACTTCTAGAGATATTTCATAAGGTGACTGTCCTAAAATTAAGTTGACTCTAGTATATACGAAAAAAATAGAAACATGTGTTTCATCATTGAAATCATAATTGGCAAAGAGAAGTCATACGGTTACTTACTAAATTTATCAATATTAAATGATTGCGGTAATCAAAGAGGACGCGGTGATAAAACTTTCAAAATTAAAATGCGATGAGATAATACATAATTTAGAATAAAGTCAAGGAAGAATACAACCCCCAAATTTGCGTTGTCGCCCGCATTATTTGTTGACGCATTCTGCTTTGTGGCGATCTACCTTCTTTGGATTGTAGTGATGGAATAAGATAAGTTGCTTCTTCATGTAGCACCTCTGCAATCGCTCACCTCGATCGTTACAAGAAAAACATTGAGAGGGTCAAATAATATTAAACAAAACAAACTCTTTTACCGCAATCATTCAGTACGATCGCCCTTTTTTTTGTTTTTTTTAGATAAGCAAAAGGATAATGAAATGCAAATACTAAGGAGTAGGGATAAGTTGAAGAGTTAAAGGTTACAACGGATGCTTCACAAAACTTGCGTCCCTGATGAATTTAAATCACTTGATCGTGCAGGGACCACCCACTTCATTCAAAATCAGAGTTCCTCAGGTCCACGGAGTCAACTCAGCGATGCCAGCCTTCTCCGTGATACACTTTTACTCGCTGCCATTAACTTTGACTATGTTGGTTCCATCATCATTAGATAACTCAACCGCACCATGTGGGAATACCTCTCTGACCATGAATGGTTCGGACCAACGTGACTTTAATTCTCCAGGGAAGAGCCGTAGTCGTGAGTTGAATAGTAAGACCCTCTGCCCGACTTGGAGGTTCTTGCTGCATATGTGTTTGTCGTGCCAGCGCTTTGCACGCTCCTTGTAGATCTTTGCATTCTCATATACGTTGACCCTTCATTCCTCCAACTCGACCAATTGAAGTTTTCTCGCTTCTCTTGCTGTCTTCAAGTTAAAGTTTAGCTTCTTCACCGCCCACAGCGCTTTGTTTTCCAGCTTCAATGGAAAATAACATTCCTTACCAAATACCAACACATACGGGGACATACCTATGGGTGTCTTATATGCAGTCCGTAAGCCCACAACGCATCATCAAGCTTTGTTACCCAATCCTTTCGCGAAGGCCTTACCACCTTCTCCATTATCAGCTTGATCTCTCGGTTGGACACTTCGACTTAACCATTCATCTACGGATGGTATGCGGTAGCCACTTTATGGAGGATATTATATTTGTGTAGCAACTCCTTGACCGTATGATTGAAAAAGTGGGTCCCTTCATCACTTATTATGGCACGTGAAGTGCCAAAACGAGTGAAAATATTTTTCTTCAAGAATTTAGAGACTACCGACGCATCACTTGTGGTGCATGCCACTGCTTCTACCCATTTGGACACGTAGTCGACGGCTAACAAAATATAATTTTTATCATTTGATGGTGGGAATGGTCCATGAAATCGATACCCGAAACGTCGAACAACTCTAGTTCCAAAATGGTGTTCATAGGCATTGCATGTTTCCATGAAATGTTACCTGTGCATTGGCACTGGTCAAATTTCATCACATAGTCAGTTGCATCCTTAAACAGTGTTAGCCAATAGAATCCACTTTGCAATACCTTAGCTGCAGTGCACTGTCCTCCAAAGTGCCTACTATATGGTGAATCATGACATTGCAATAATATGCGTTGTTGAGCAGCATTCGATACACATAATCGCAAAATCTGGTCTGTCCTCTATTTATACAAATTTGGCTCATCCCAAAAATATGATTTGCATTCGTACTTGAGCCTCCTCTTCTGGTGGTCAGTATAATCCTCTGGAAATTGCTCGCAAACCAGATAATTTACCACGTCTGCATACCATGGCAATTCTTCAATATGACATAGCAGCTTGTCTAGGAACATCGTACTCACTTCTGACTGATTCCAGTCAACCTCTGGGTTTTCCAATCTGGATAAGTGATCCGCAACATGGTTCTCCGTCCCTTTGTGATCAATTATTTCTATGTCAAATTCTTGGAGGAGGAGAACCCATCTGATCAACATCGGCTTCGCATCCTTCTTTGTCATTAAATACTTTATCGCCGAGTGGTCAGTGTGGATGACTACTTTTGTTCCCAACAGATATGCTCTAAATTTTTCCAACGCAAAAATTATCGCAAGTAGCTATTTTTCTGTGGTGGTGTAGTTAGTCTGAGCAGGATTCAAAGTATTATTTGCATATGCGATAGGATGTAATATTGTTTTTCTCTTCTGTGCCAGAGCTGCTCCCATCGCATACCCGCTTGCATCGCACATTAATTCAAAGGGAAGTGTCCAATCTAGTGTGATCAATACGGGTGCGGTCAACAATGCATTCTTCAAAATCCTGAATGCATTGAGGCAATTGTCATCAAATTCAAATATTTTGTCAACCTTCATCAACGCACTCAACGGTCGTGCTATTTTCGAAAAGTTCTTGACAAAGCATCTGTAAAATCCGACATGCCCCAAGAAACTTCTTACAGCCTTTACACTTGTTGGAGGTGGGAGTTTTTCAATTGCTTCTATTTTTTCCTTGTCCACTTCCAACCCGTCCCGAGATACCTTGTGCCCCAGCACTGCCCCCCTTTTCCATAAAATGGTAGTTTTCCCAGTTAAGAATGAGATTCGTCTCCTCGCATCTTTTCAATATCTTCTCCAAATTGACAAGACAAACATCGTATTGTGCCCATAGACAGAGAAGTCGTCCATGAAGATTTCAAAAGAGTCCTCAAGATATTCTGAAAAGATGGCCATCATGCACCTTTGGAACGTGCTCGGTGCATTGCAGAGGTCGAACGGCATGCGGCGAAAAGCAAAAGTCCCATATGGGCAGGTGAATGTGGTCTTGTCCTGATCTTCTGGAGCAATCATAATCTGGTTATACACAGCATACCCATCCAAAAAGCAGTAGAAGTCATTTCCGGCCAGACGATCAAGCATTTGGTCAATGAAAGGTAAAGGGAAACGATTTTTCTTCATTACCGCATTCAGCTTGCGGTAGTCCATGCAAATACGCCACCCAGTGACGGTCCTTTACGATATCAGCTCATTATTTTCGTTGGGGACTACCGTCATGCCACCTTTTTTCGGTACGCACTGCACGGGGCTGACCCACGTGCTGTCTGCTATCAGATAAATAATGCCTGAATCTAACCACTTGATGCTTTTTAATGACCTCTTTCATCGCAGAGTTGAGTCTGCACTGATACTCGATCGATGCCTTGTGGTTTTCTTCGAGACGAATTTATTGCATACAATATGCGGGTTTAATTCCTCGAATGTTTGTGAGCGGCTAGCCAATCGCTCGCACTTGTTTCCTCAGAATGCTCATCAACGCATTCTTCTGTTCTTCATTAAGTTCAGAGGAAATAATGATTGGTAGCTTTTCATTCTGCCCCAAGAATGCATACTTTAGGTGATTCGGTAGGGTCTTCAACTCTATTGTTGGTGGTTCTTTTAAGGATAGTTGCGTTGTTTTTCTTTCTTCATTTTTTGTTGGCTCTTCTTCTCTCATCTTCCTTGTTTGTTTATGATCGCATTATATGTCACAATGGATGCGCTTGCATCCTCATCTTCATTTTCGTTGTCAATCTTCTCTTCTTCATTTAAACTCTGGCCGTCGTCAGATTCATGCAGGTCTTTCTTGTCAGGAAACTTCTTGGCACGGATGATGTTGAACTTGAGCTTCTGTCCATTTACGCTCAAAGTGATCTCTCCTTTGTGCACATCAATCTGGCATGACCTGTTGATAAAAATGGTCGTCCCAGGATGATGGGCACATCTTTGTCAGCTTCATAATCTAAGATGATAAAGTCGGCTGGTAATATAAATTTGTCGATGGTAACCAGCACGTCTTTCACCTTCCCCTTTGGATNTAATCTAAGATGATAAAGTCGGCTGGTAATATAAATTTGTCGATGGTAACCAGCACGTCTTTCACCTTCCCCTTTGGATGCACTAGAGATCTATCTACTAGTTGGAGAGTCACGATCATGGGTCCAAGTTGCCCCACATTCAGCTGCTTAAAGATCGACAGAGACATCAAGTTGATGCTAGCTCTAAGGTCACACAATGCTTGCCCGATGTACAGTCTTCCAATGGAGCAAGTTATAGTAAAGCTCCCAGGATCGCTCATCTTCGATGGGATTATTGATTTTGAGCTCTGCGTTAAAGCCACCGTGGCAAACTTACCAGTACCCCTCTTCTTGATTACCATATCCTTCAGAAACTTCGTGTATGCAGGCATCTCTTCAATCGCTTCACTGAACGGAATATAAATGTGCAATTGTTTTAACATATTCATGAAGCGTTGGTACTGTACCTCGTCATTCTTTTTCTTTCTGAATCTCTGTGGGAAAGATGGCAACTGCACTCTCACGGTCCTCTTTTCTGTCGACTTAGAGGTGGACGCAATTTCTGGCTCTATCACTTCTTTTTCTTCTTATTCTTCTTGAGTCACTACAATCTCAAGTTCCAGCGCAATTGAAGTCGCCCGACTAGGCTCCTTCCTCTCTCCCTCCACAGTTTTTCCACTCCACAATGTCACGACTTGACATTACACTTTACCTGTTCCCCCTGGGTTGCGTGGGAGTTCTGTTGAACTCAGCAGAGCCCCTTGCGGTCTATTCTTTAATTCGCTCGCAATCTGGCTCATCTGTAATTCTAGGTTGTGGATGGACATTGCCTGGTTTTGAAGCATAATTTCATTTGTCTCGATATATTGCTTCAATAAAATTTCCAAGGAGGAAGATTGCGACAGTTGCGAGTTACTAGCTTGACTGCACGTCTGACTTTTGTTTCGCGGGAAGAATCTGGGTGGCCCTTTATTTTGTGCCACATTGTGGAAATTTTGCTACTGATTCTTCCACGCAAAGTTGCGGTGGTTTCTCCACCCAGGGTTGTAGGTGTTAGAGAATGGATTGTTTTTCACAAAATAAATAGACTATGGGTTCTGTGGACATTCTTCCATTGTGTGCCCTTCACCGCAAGTCGCATACCTTGAGACATTCTGATTAATTGCATTTACTTTCCCACTATGCAGTGTTGGGTAGTTGATCGTAATTCCCTGAATTAGGCTCATTATTGCGGTCATCTGACTCTAAAGCAAAGCGATAGCACCATTGTTTGCGTCGTTATCCTTTATTCTCAGTCTCTGATTGCTCTCTCTCCAATCCTCGTGATTTTTAGAGATGCAATCCAAGATGTTCTTAGCCTTGTCATACGTTTTGTCTAGCAGACCATCAGCGGTTGCCGCTTTGGCAGCGGTCTGCAAAGTGGGATTTAAACTGTGATAAAAAATTTCCATTTGCAAGTAGTCTGGTAATCCATTGTGTGGACAGTCCCTTACCAACCGCTTAAACCTTGCCCAGGCATCACTGAGCGATTCATCCATGTCTTGTTCAAAATCGGTTATTAGTTTCCTTCTTCTACCATTCTTAGTAGGTGGGAAATATTTTTTCCTAAACTTCTCCACGACCTGTTCCCATGAAGTGATCTCTCCCGACTCGATGGAATACGCCTATTTTCTTGCCTGATCATACAGAGAAAATGGAAAAAGAGTTATTCGAACTTCTTCGGCAAAGATATTCGGGAACACAAAAGTGTTGCAGATTTCTATAAAGCTACAGAGGTGGGCATGCGGGAACTCGCACACCTTCCTCCGAACTGTCCTGCAGTTTGGATCATCGGTAATATCACTGGTTTCATTTCGAATCGACTTCCATCAAGGGTAGGCCTTGTGATTCCTAGGGAGAAATCGTAGAGGTTTGGCGATGCATAGTCCCGATTGAGCCTATTACGATCGTTTGCTAGTAGGATTGGATTCGCCATGACATTGTTTTCGATTGGTGCTTCGTTTTCAGGCTGCTCTGCCATATCGTCTTTATCTGGTTGTTGTTGTTAGTGGTTGTATCTTAATCATCTTCGGAACGTCCTCTCAATCTTTGGGTCGTAATTCGCCAAAGATTGAGAGCTATAAAGAAATCATAAAAATTACCGTTAGCACACTGATTTGCCAAAGTCCCTGACAACGGTGCTAAAATCTTGATGTGTTGTTTTATGAGATGAAATAATGGAATGAAATACGGTGGTGGAAATGTGTTGAGCAACAAGTTTTCTTAGCGAAATCCAAGTATGAATTCCACTGAGTTTCCTGGTAAGTCCAAGTTCGACCACAGGGACTAGGGAAAACGGTATGCGGTGGTAATTTTCAAGAAAACTTTGCGGTAACCAAGAAATCAAATAGTTGTTTTGGGTTTTTGTTTGCGGTAATAAAATAAAAAAATGCAGCGGAATTATGAAAAGAGTTGATAATACGAAAGATGCGATGAGTATGCGGTGAATAGGTTGAGAAGGGGTTCGGCTAACACTTCCTAGGATGCCCTCATGTTATGCGATCATGCAACACACATACAATAGAAAATCATCTCTCGACGCAAATGCTACGACTTCTAATACTAGAACGCATGTGATATATACAATGAGTCTATAGGACCTACACATAAGCCTCTATTCATATTTATGCGATGACAAAATGACACACATACAAATAAGGCAACCACATAATATCATAACTTATCTCTAGGGTGCATGCGATGCAGGTTGGAAAATAGAGCTTATCTCTAAGTCTCTATCTCTCGCTTATGAAGATCTAATCATGCTCTCTCGAGTCTAGATTGTATCTTAGCTCTCAAGTCTTAGGTTCTTTCTTTAGACTCTCTCTTGAGTAGCTCTAAAGGGGTGTTGGGCACAACATAAAACAAGATAACCGCATGCAATAAGGATCCTAGGTCATGTTAGCTTAGTTCTTCTCAACCAATTCGACATATTTAGCTACCCATGCGTGTTTGTAAGAGAGTGAACAGATGTAGATAAAGAAATTCCTTTATATAGACATAGAGTTGAAATATGAAATAACAATGCAAGATGAGAATAAAGAGCCCGGTAGCAATCTCTTGCTTCCTAAGGCTTTTACACTGTCTTTTCTACTCTGTTCAAAAGATAGTCTCGCTCTCGCGAGAGTCGGCCCGGTCTCTACTTTTTCATGCCCCTAGGTTCTCTCTCGAGTTGCCCTGAGTGATCTTCCGACATCTCTTCCCTTTTCTCGCTTCGCCTTCTAAATAAAAAAGAAAACTATGAACAAGGTTATTCTATCTAAGGGAAAATTCTCTAAGTGTTTGAACTTGTTGAACCCCTTTTCTGAAGGTTGTCTTTGGTATTTATGGAACTTCAGGGTGAAAGGCGACTTCTCTCTTATGATTGCATAGATGGGATGGCTTTAATTCTCTGACTGATGTGTCAAATATTTGTCACCGAAAAGCTAAGTGTACTTGTTATCGTTAGCGGCTTGTCAACTTAATTCGGATTCGACCTCATCAGCTTTTTGTCCCATCGTGATTTATTATGCTTTTCACCCAGATGCGTCCACTAAGTTGCGCCAGCTCTATGCGGCAATCCTTCTTGAGTAGATGTTTGCGAGCACAAATCACTGCAAAGCCTTGCGGTAATACTACGCTCGTCCGTTGATTTCTTGTGATCGCACATTCCACCTTGCGTTAACGCATATCTTGCATAAAAATACCAAAGTTAACTCTTTTTATGCAATGAATGCATGCGACCGCAATGTTACAAACTTAATGCTTTTTGGACGCAATCTTATATATTTTATCAATGCAAACCTGCATTGTTTAATAACTTAGCACTGTAATAACGTGCATTTCTGCCCGTTATCACATACTACGTCTCTCCCAGATCTTTCATCTAAAATTGGGTTGCTAGCCAATTTTTAATGTCAGTTAGGTATCTTACATTATTCCCAATAAGTAGGATATCATCTACATACAAAACTAGAAATGCTACAGTAGAGTTGATGATCTTTTTGTATACACAAGGTTCATCAACATATGTTCAAAGCCATAAGATTTGACTTCAGTTTCAAATCTTATATTCCAGAATCTAGATGCATGTTTCAATCCATAAATAGATCTCTTCAGTTTGCAAACGTTTTGCTCTTGACCCTGTCCAATGAACCCTTCTAGTTGGACCATATAAATACTCTCTTCAAGATCTCCATTTAGAAATGCAGTATTGACATCCATTTGCCAAATTTCATAATTATAAAAAGTGGAAATGGACAAGATTATCCTGATTGATTTTATCATAGTAATAGGTGAGAAGGTTTCTTCATAGTCCACCCCCTCAACCTAGGTATAACCCTTTTTCTACTAATCGGGCTTTATAGGTATGTACCTTCCCCGTATAGTCTCTTTTACGCTTGTAGATCCATTTACAATCAATAGGTTTTACCTCATCAGGTTTATCTATAAGTTCCCTGACTGAATTAAAGTACATAGACTCTATTTTAAGATCCATGAATTTGATGCACTGATCTCAATCAAAATCATCCATTGCCTGTTTATATGTTAATGGATCCTCTAAGCCATCATCAGGTACGTTGACTTTGGTTTTAGTTAAACCTATATAGCAGTTAGACTGTCTCACAACCCTCCCAGTAGGTCGAGGCTTTCTCAACTCTTGAGTAGGATGTGATGGACCATACGCCCTTGATCTATCTACAACTCTTATTGATGAGCAAAGCTGATCAACAACGTTTGTTGATTCGTCTGTAGCATTATTTGAAATCTCTTCCAATACTAGTTTATTGCAGGGGTTTATGATCTCGAATGTGGTCTTCCTCTAATAATGTGGCATTTTTCAATACAATTATCTTATCATGCTGAGGATCATAAAACTGACCACCTCTCGTTCGTTTAGGGTAACCTATAAGCATGCATAATTTTGAACCATGTTCCAATTTCTTAGGATTTTGCACCAACACGTATGCCGGGCAACCCCAGATCCGAAAATGATGTAACCTAGTTTTACATCCTATTCATAAATCATAAGGTGTTTCTGAAACACTCTTAGAGGGAATTTTATTCAAAATTTAATACCCCCAACGAGTTAGACAACCGAGATTAATTCATCATGGACCGAACCATGTCCAACAAGGTTCGGTTTCTCCATTCAGATACATTGTTTTGCTGAGGCGTTCCCGATGCAGAGAGTTGTGACTGAATTCGATGTCTATCATGTAGTCTTGGAATTTCAAGTTCAAATACTCCCCACCTCGATTTGATCGAGATGTCTTAATAGATTTACCTAATTGGTTCTCAACCTCGGTATTAAACTCCTTGAACTTTTCAAGAGCTTCAGACATAAAACAAATTAGGTAAATGTAACCGTACCTTGAATAATCATCTATAAAGCTAATGAAATATTCATAACCTCCCTGCGCTTTAACACTTATCGGTCCACAGAGGTCTGAACGCATGAGCTCTAAGGTTTCTTTGGCTCGAAGACTTTTTCTAGGAAAAAAGATCTTTTTATCATTTTTCCTTCAAGACATGACTCACACGGCGGTAATAAAACATCTTCTAACTTGTTTAGAAGTCCACTTTTAGCCCGTCTCTTAATCATATTGAGATTAATATGGTCAAGTCTCAAGTGCCAAAGATAGGTACTCTGAGAAATGCGTTGCCTTTTTCTTTGAGTTTTAGCTATTTTAAACATTTCTGTGTTATATACAGCTGTTTTGCTGTGGCGTTCCCGGTGCTTATATATGTTACTTTCTAAGTTTGCAAAACAGATTTGTATACCTTTTTATGTAATGAATGTTTTATTAAGACAAAAATTTACTTTGTACAAATCTTCCAATAAACAAGAAATAGATATCAAATTTCTTTTACAAGAAGGTACATAAAGAACATTTTCTAAATACAGATATCTATTTTCAAAAGTTAACTTAACAGCTCCAACTACTTTTACACAGATACGCTCCCCTGATCCAACCTAGAGTGTAATCTCATCTTCTTCAAGCTGCCTCCAAGAAGTAGTTTGCTGAAAAGAAAAACAAACATGATTAATGGCCCCTGAATCCAGTATCCAGGTAGAACCTTCATTCTCCACTATACATGTTCAAATTACTAGTAAATCTAATTTACCTAGTTTTTCTTTCTCAACTTTCTATGCAGTTGGAGCCTTCCCCTTCCCAGTTTTCTTTTTTTTCTTTTTAATACCTCTATTCTTGGAGAAAGAAGGGCCAGATTTACTCCCAAAGACGATTTGTTCTGGGGTTTTCTCTTTAAGGTGGAAGTTGAAGGAACTCTTATCAAAGAGCACCTCTGAGTGGAAGCAAGATCGTTCCAAACTCATTGTGATAGAATTACCGCATTCACAATCAGACAGGCTAGTTATGCATTAACAGCAAATTACAGGCATGCTTTGAACTTTAAACTACAAAGAGAACAGAATACATACTAGTTAAAGAACCCTTCTTAGCCTCAAATCTCATTCTCGTTCAAGGATTGCTCCTCTCGCTCTCGCTGAGATTGTCCAAACAATCGTCCACCAAATCGTCTACCCACGAACGGACATCTCACGAACTCGTCAGTAAGAAAGACACGTCCACTTAAAACCCTCAGTATTCTCGTAGTGAGAATCAAGAGGTGTGGGCTTTGTTGAATTTGGTAGAGGGAAGGAGGAAGAGACAATCGTATACCATGACCATGCAAGTGGGAAATATCGAGTGTCTATCGTATAGACGATGCTTGATCGTTTAGGTAGAGTACACAATTGTTTAGTAAAAGGGGCGCGATCGTATAGAAGATCGTTTACTAAATGCTCGGACGTGTGATTGGTTAGAAAGAAGCTAGATGATCGTTTATCAAAACTTATGCGACCGTTTAGTAAACCGTGCTTGTGTATACAATCGCTTAGAAACTTTGAGCTGTCGTGTATGCTCTCGGTTTGCTATGCGATAGGCAGTAGACAATTTTCATTTTATCCTTCACTTTTGAGCGAATGTCTGATCCTTTGCAAAAAGAAAACAATTTTCATTTTATCCTGCAGTTATGAAAACTGTAAGCAATCTCCCACTAAGTCATTCAGTTAAGGAGAAAAAGTCGGACAACAATTATCCCATATCATATATAGTTAACTAGTTCAACCATATCATATATAATAGAACACCCTCTTGTCAATTTGAACACTTCAAATTGACCTAAAAATTGATTCTCGACTTGAATCTATTGAGCTACCAATGGCACCTTATGGACCTACGGCTCGAAGCTCCAACGGTACGTGAATAGCCAAGTAAACTCTTTAGCCACGAGATCCACCATCCGTTAACTGCCAAACATTCCACTAAAAGACCGATAGTTGTACTCTTCTCACCATAGATATATTTCTGGTGTCCATCGGATATAACAAATCAACAATATGATAACCCTTCACAGATGCTCGTAGTACATCTGGGCCAATTTACTATTTTGCCTCTGTAGTTACATCTAACTTCTTAAGTACCACTGATCCCTTTAATGAACACATATAACATAGTCCTACTACGTGTGGACACCTCTCAGGCCATGAGAATGTGTGTGTTGCCACATCGTTCAAGCCCCGGGATCAGCTCTTAAATGAGCAATCTATCTACTTTTACCTCTTACTTCGGGGAAGGAGTGAATTCCATCTTGTGTAGCTGAGTTCCCAGCTCCCAAATCAGACAAATCCCCAAAGCGGTAGGTTTAAGTTGGTGATCTGGCCACTCGTACCCATGCAAATCAAACAACTACCCTCAAAAGCATGAGTTCCCAATACACTCAGGATTAAGGTCATGTTACCTATGGTCATCTTAGTGAAATGAAGTCTCTGTCATGAACGGCGTTATATAACGAGACTATAACACTTCGTGGTTCGGTCTTATAAGAACTCCTTTCTATAGGACGCCCCCGCTCGCATGTCTCCCTATGAATGATTAGAATCAGACTATCTGTAGCAAGTCACAACACTTGTAATTATTCTAGAAAGCGGGCCACATCCGTAGCGTTACAAGGATAAGGTTTCCCTCCTATATGCATATATTACAGACCATTTTGGTTATCACTTAAGACATGATCCACCTATATGTCTCCACATACATGTTTAAGTTACAAACGACAACCATGGATCTTAGTTTATTGGTTTGTGGTAAAGAAATTAAAACTTCCAATGTTCCATTGACAAAAGTGAAGAAAATATCATATATTGTTACATCATAAGCATTTGTTCAAAACTATGTTTACAAACTACAAGACCCAACGAGAGTTTAGGCATCATCCCCAATAGAAACAACATTTTCTTCTGCCTCTGAACCTTTATTTTTCAATAAAGATTTGTAACTCTAAAGTACGTTGACAAATGTGGATTGTTGTCCAAAAAGGCCTTGCAAAGAGTCCATGATCTCTTTTTCAGTAGCTAAATTCTCGTGTTTCTTAGACAATACATCATATATACTGACTAAGATATCAACTCAAGCCTTCTCATTAGATTTGACCCATCTGTCATATGCTTCTCAAACTGTTTGGTTTGCATTGGGACTAGAGGATGGAGGACAATCCTCCGTTAAAATGAATCGATGATCATCTATTACTAGTATTGTGTTGATATTTGATTTCGAAGTTTCATAATTATCGCTATTAAGTTTTTCAGAAGCTAGCAGTTGTATAATGGATGATGACATTGTTGAAAAAGTAAACAAATTTATTAAAAAATTAATTTTAACTCTTTTTAATCCAATTTATTTAGCAAAAAAGAAATGTACCCATTTTCATTATTATTTTGCTAAGATACTTTAGTGAGTCAGAATAGCCTCCACCGAAGGGCAGTTGACTACTCCTTCACTGAATCAAGACATACTTGACTAAATACTAATACCCAAATAAATCTTATCCTTATAGTACTTAGTTACCGTTTATTTGGTCAAGAACTTGTAAGTATATAATCGCCACTTTCGAATTACAGAGATCGGAATCAAGCAAACCCTCGAAATGAGAAACAATTGTTTGAAAATGGAACTAAGCAACCCTATCCATTTATAGAGTTCACGGTGTTACGAATCCTATGTTACAACCTTCTGAAGGGATAGCCATAGCTAAACGACTAGCAAAGGGTCGCATAAAGCCAACCAGTAGGCGCAACATAGGAATCTCACGGTGTGACCTAATGGAAGAGACCGTAGGACATGTTGACATACACCCTTCACCTACTTACTATGAACTACTTCCCTATTCACCTTGTTATTGACCCATGCAAACACTTTTTGAAGGGAGGTTGCCGCTAATAGCAACTCGAAGCCGAGCATGGATCTCACAGTGTGAACTCTTAGGGACGTGAGAGCTAAAAATAATATATCTCATATACTATTAATCTCCCACTGAAATGTTCTATTTTATAAAAGATTTGGTATTTACTTGCTTATTAATCAGCTAATATTTAACAATCTAAGTCTAGGTGATTTTTCCTAGTATAACTCTTATACCAGGATTAACCTATGATGTCTAGGTGATAAACCAATTTTATTATCTTACACCACTCATGCATGCTCATAAAACTAGGGTTATTTACTTAGACGCCAGTTTGATCTCCAGATAGGAGGTGTTTCGTAAACCATCAACTTAAGTACCCCCTGAAGGAACTCTTATACAATAGTACCTATGAGCGGAAGCAGATCTTTCTAATTCATTGTGACAGAATTTCCACACATACATTCTAACATACATATATGCATTGAAAATATTAATTACTGGCATGCTTTAAAAGATAAAAACAAAAGACCGAGAGAATGTACCATTTGAAGACTTTCTTCACAAGGACTCGGCGTGCTAAGCAATCGTCTAGGAAAGGTAAGCGATCGTTTAGATAATCACGAGTGATCGTTTAGATAATCGCGAGCGATCGTTTAGGAAACGCGGGTGTGTGATCATTTAGTAGGTGGGCATTATCATACAGGCTCTCAACATTAAGCGATACAAGGATTTCACACCGTGAGCAATTTTTCACGTCTTTTGCAAAATGAAAACCATTTTCATTTTATTCTTCAGTTACTAAAACTGAATTGAACTTCCCACTATCGCTTGAAATCGAAGAAAACTTCGACCAAATATCTCATAACCGCCTAATTAATAAATTAATAAAATAATGAATATAATCATATCATTTTCTTAACCTATAGTTTGATATCATATATCAACTATAATGTTTTCTCCTCTACTTAATACAAATCATATTTATATCCAATTTCCTCCAAAATAATGTATCTCATACATTTAGTCAATCATATCATATATAATTAACCAGTTCAAGTATATCATATATAATCGAACTCCCTCTTGTCAATTTGAACATTTCAAACTGACCCAAAAACTGATTCCTAACTTGTATCCAAGCTACCAAGGAGACCTTATGAACCTATGGCTCAAAGCTCTAACGATACGTGAATAGCTGACTAAACTCTTTAACCACGAGATCCACCATCCGTTAACTGTCATGCATTCCACTAAAGACTGACAACTGAACTCTTCTTACCACAGATATATTTCTGTGTCTATCAGATATAACCAATCTTGAGTACGATAACCCTTCACAGATGCTTGTAAGTACAGTTGGGCCAATTTATCGTTTTGCCCCTGTAGTTACATCACACTCCTTAAGTACCACTAATCCCTCTAATGAACATTACAACATAGTCCTACTATGTGTGGACACCTCTCAGGCCATGAGAAGATGTGTGGCACCACATTGTTTAAGCCTTGGAATCAACCCTTTTAATGGAGTCTATTCTACTCTATCTTACACCCATACTTCGGGGAAGGAGTGAATTCCATCTTTGTGTTAGCTGAGTTCCCAAGCTCACCAAATCAGACGAATCCCCAATGTGGTGAGGTTTGAGTCGGAGGCCGGCCACATGCACCCAGGCAAATCAAAAGAACCACCCTTAATGGCAGGAATTTCGTACTCACTCAGGATTTGAGGTCATTATTACCTATGATTATCCTAGTGAAGTGAAGGTCTCTGTCTATGAACGACATTATATAACGAGATGTTAACACTTGGTGGCCAAGTCTAATACAAACTCTTTTGTATAGGACGCCCCTGCTCGCATGTCCCCTACACGAATGATCAGGATCAGACTATCTGTGACAAGTCACAACAGTTGTAACTATTCCACAAGTGGGCCACATCCGTAGCATTACAGGATAAGTTTTTCCCTCCTATATCCATATACTTCAGATCATTTTGGTTATCACTTAACACATGATCTACTTGTATGTCACCACATACATGCTTAAGTTACATAAAGATAACCAGAGATTTTAATTTATTGTTTTGTGGTAAAGTCAATAAAACATCCGGATGAGCAAAATCAGATGGAAATTAGTAAATCAAATCATGAAGGACTTGATCACTAAAATTAAGTGAACGCAATATGTGATGCATGTCTTAAAATATGCATTGATTATTCATGCGTCGGTGGTCATACGTTGGAATGAACTATGCGTTAACGAATGTACGCGATGACTATGATTCCTGTCACAAGTTTTCTTGTGCTCACGCCAAGTATAACGTGAATGCAAGTTTCTCGGGTGATCCGAGGTCAAACTCAGGGACTTGTAGCTAGATGTATGCCAGTAATGTGCATGCGGCGGTTGAATAAGAGAATGATGGAGCGGTTTCTGTGCTAACACTACTGCTACTCCTAACTAACAGACAATGCAATGAGAAGTATGAATGAGAGATAGAGACACGACAACTATTGACGTGAAATAAATGGATAGAAAAATAGATAAAATGTGAGGATTTCTTCACTGCAAGACTGAGCTTGACCGTAAGGGCAACCTCAACCAACACAAGCAATGCGATTATGCTACACACACTTGAGCCTAATCTAGGACGCATGCGATGTATATGCGATAGTGCCGAGAAGCCTATGCCTGCCTAAACCTCCATAACCCATTCACGTGCTCTCGCTGCATGAGCCGTGTAATAACACATCCACCCATTATCCCTACTTCTGGACGCATGCAATATCCTATCCGTAGGGTGCATACGCTGTGTAATAGCAAACGGAGTTTATCTCTAAGTTCCCCATTCTTACTTATGCTTTCCAATTTGCTCTTTCGAGTCTTAGATTTGGGTTTTTAGACTACTCTCTCAAGTATGCCTAAATTATGAATGATCCACTCATAAGACAAGGTAACCACATAAACTTGGCTGACATAAGATTATTCCTATCTCTAGTGAATACTTACTTACATTGCTTAATGCGACCAACCACTTACCCTCCCTGGCAGTTAGTTGTTGCTAACTTTATTCATAGACAAGCGTTGCGTCTGCCTATAGACAGATGTTGCTAACACTTCACACTAAGCAAATAAGGTTTTCTTGCACAATCGCACAACGCACACCTCTAGGTGGTTTGCTACATGCTTCATATCTCTAATCCACATGACTAAGTATGTGATACTCTAGCAATCTCACTAAGTGATTTAATGAAAGTTAAGGATGCTAAGTAAGAAGATGGAGATGGAAGCGGAGGAAACACATAAATGCATTGAACACATAATGTATTAATTCCTTAATCACAAAATTGTAATACAATACAATATAAGAAAAGGGGAGAAAATGAAATGATCAGCTGAAAGCAATGTAGCAATGTGTCAAGACTGCCGGTGGTGCAATGGATGGGCGGTGGAGTTGACTTTCCTGAGATCTAGCTCCGGTCGAAGGCTCCGGTTGTCACTCGGAATGGATAAGGGAGATGAAGAACTCTCAAGCTTTCTTCTCACGCATTAGTCTGGATCGCAGGGATAACCTGGATACGCCCTAAGGCGAACCTCAGGCGAAAACCTTAGATACTTGAATTTCTACTCATCGGCTTCTATTTATAGAGCTTGAATCGCCAACAGGCTTAATGGACTGCTCTGGTTTTGACATTCGTGTCGCGTTAGTCCTTTTCTGAATCTCTGCTGCTAACAGCGTGGTAGGTGAAATGTCAACATCATCTTTTGATTTTTCCGAGAGATGCATTGATGCGTTCATTCCACCAACCTTGCATTGATCCTTCTATTATCGTTATCGTGTAGCCGTAATCATTTAGTGACCAGATTCGCTTAATACCACAACTTCTACACGATGACCGCAATCACTTGACGATCGCAACCCCTATGCGATGGATGCATGCAGATAATCACCGTAACACCCATGCGTTGATCGTATGCGTTCGCCTATGCGATGGAAAGTTTCTCCACATGCGGTCGTCTATGCGGTAGTCCGGCTTCTGCGTTTGCATCCACTTCCTGCGTTAGCTACAAAAATAGGCAATTGAAGCATAATAACACATAATAATGGGTTAGCCAAGATTCTCAATGCTGAACGCCGCAAGCTCATTTTCTCATGAATTCCTAACATAATTGTCGCATATTCTGCTTAACAGCCCTCATAATTCTAAATAAAAGGCCCAAGATGACATGCATTTCTACATGTCATCACACCCTCAAACTTAGAATCATGCTTGTCCTCAAGCATGCGTTATACTCAAGAAATTCTAACTCACCTTCCGACTTTCCTTTGCGATGACCAGCTTTTCAGAATATAATTTACTCATACCTCTAACCATCGCTACAATGCTCTCCTCCACTTCAGCTGCTTCTTCAAAAAGAACTTTTCTAAGTTTAGATCCGGCAAGCCTTTGCTCAAAAAAATTTTCTTCATTCACTGCAACTTTGTGTTTAACTTTTGAGAATGCGTTCGTTCAAAATATTTCAAAAAATTGCGATGACTTAATCGAATGCGGTGCTGAACCTAGTTACGCTCTTCGTTTTGGCTCACCCTCACGTGTGTCATACGGGCATCCAACTTCGGTTGCATTCCATATTCAACTCAACTCTTGTCTTGCTTGATTTGGCTTTTGCCGGAATGAGAAGTTGCGCTTATGCGTTGATCCTGGCAATCTTACCTTCGTTTTGGCTTGCCCTCACGTGTGTCATGCGAACATCCAACTACAGGTAAGTTCCTTTCACAACTTAACTCTTATCAACATGGGTTTCCCCATTGTGTTGACAGTGGAGTTATTATTCTCAAAATTCTTTCTCTTTTTTTTTTTTTTTAAATGATCGCAATGTAATGAACACAATTCTCCAAGACCGCTGCCACCCCCAAACTTAGAGGTTGGCAGTGTTCTCATCGCAAAGCTAAAAACAAAATCAACAGGAATGCGGTAATAAATGTTTGAGCAAAGGTTTACACAAAATGAAACTTAAGACTTTCAAAATTTAAAGAAGCTATCAAAAGTAAGGAGCGTCTTGCGATGCTTAGTTAGATGATGCGGTGAATTATACATAACATCATAGAAACAATGCAAAGGAACGTGATTGGGAAAAAAAGAATTTCAAAAGGATAAAGCATACGAGATAACAAGAAAAGAACCTCAGGCGGAATAATGCATGCGATCGTGCATTGGAATCCACGTGATCGAAGCCATGCATTGAAGGATGAAAGGAATTCTTCCATTGTACTGCGCACCGAGGAGACTTATAATCGCACCTACAAAGAGCAAACGTACCACAACAAAGGATGCAGCCGCATATACAAAATAACAATAAAAATAAAAATAAACTAAACTAAGAAAGCAAGGTAAAGATAGAGTAGAAGACATCCCTGGAGAAATTGGAGTGTTGTCACCGTAAGGAGTCTCCCGTGCAGAAGATTACTCTCAACTTCTTAGGTCAAGATCTTGTCCTGACCATTGGAACTTCCGACAATTGTTGGGCTCATGTTGGCCACCATGTGCTTAGAATTACCTTCAGCTCATGCGACTGATTGCCCTTCTATCCTGGGGTCAATAGTGGCTTTCGGTGCATCGCCTACACTTCAATATTGGTTGCAAATTGGTCACATAAGCTGCAATACTCCTAAGATAAAAAGGTTGCCTGCAGAGACACAAAACTTAACAAACAATTAACTACCAAGTCCCCGGCAACGGCGACAAAAACTTGGTGACGAAAATTAGTAAATCAAATCGTGAAGGACTTGATCACTAAAATTAAGTGAACGCAATATGCGATGCATGTCTTAAAGTATGCGTTAATTATCATGCGTCGGTGGTCATGCGTTGGAATAAACCATGCGTTAACGAATGTATGCGATGACCATGCATTCATGTCACAAGTTTTCTTGTGCTCATGCCAAGTATAACGTGAATGCAAGTTTCTCGGGTGATCCGAGGTCAAACTCAGGGACTTGTAGCTAGATGTATGCAGTAATGTGCATGCGGCGGTTGAATAAAAGAATGATGGAGCGGTTTCTATGCTAACACTACTTCTACTCCTAACTAACAGACAATGCAATGAGAAGTATGAATGAGAGATAGAGACACGACAACTATTGACGTGAAATAAATGGATGGAAAAATAGATAAAATGTGAGGATTCTTCACTGCAAGACTGAGCTTGACCGTAAGGGCAACCTCAACCAACACAAGCAATGCGATTATGCTACACACACTTGAGCCTAATCTAGGACGCATGCGATGTATATGCGATAGTGCCGAGAAGCCTATGCCTGCCTAAACCTCCATAACCCATTCACGTGCTCTCGCTGCATGAGCGTGATAGACACATACCACCATATCCTACTTCTGGACGCATGCAATATCCTATCCGTAGGGTGCATACGCTGTGTAATAGCAAACGGAGTTTATCTCTAAGTTCTCTATTCTTGCTTATGCTTTCCAATCCACTCTCTCGAGTCTTATATTTGGGTTTTTAGACTACTCTCTCAAGTATGCCTAAATGATGAATGATGTGCTCATAAGACAATGTAACAGCATAAACTTGGCTGACATAAGATTATTCCTATCTTTAGTGAAAACTTGCTTACACTGCTTAATGCGACCAACCACTTACCCTCTCGGGCAATTAGTTGTTGCTGACTTTACTCATAGACAAGCGTTGCATCCGCCTATAGACAGACGTTGCTATAGCTTCACACTAAGCAAATAAGGTTTTCTTGCACAATCGCACAACGCACACCTCTCGGTGGTTTGCTACATGCTTCATATCTCTAATCTACATGACTAAGTATGTGATACTTCAGCAATCTCATTAAGTGATGCAATGAAAGTTAAGGATGCTAAGTAAAGAGATGGAGATGGAAGCGGAGGAAACACAGAGATGCATTGAACACATAATATATTAATTCCTTAATCACAAAATTGTAATACAATACAATATAAGAAAAGGGGAGAAAATTAAATGACCAACTAGAACCAATGTCTTGCTTCCAGCAGATGTGTGTCAAGGCTGCTAAAGGTGCCATGGATGGGTGGTAGAGCTAACTCTTCTGAGATCTAGCTCCGGTCGAAGGCTCCAGTCGTCACTCGGAATGGATGAGGGAGATGAAAAACATTCAAGATTTCTTCTCACGCATTAGTCTGGATCACAGGGGTAACCCTGGATCTTCCCTAAGGCGAACCTCAGACAAAAACCTTGGATACTTGAATTTCTACTCATCGGCTTCTATTTATAGAGCTTGAATCATCGACGGCATTAATGGACTGCTCTGGTTCTGACATTCGCGGCGCGTTAGTCCTTTTCTGAATCTCTGCTGCTAACGGCGTGGTAGGTGAAATGTCAACATCATCTTTTGATTTCCCAAGAGATGCGTTGATGAGTTCATTCCACCAACCTTGCGTTGATCCCTCTATTATGCGTCATCATGTAGCCGCAATCGTTTAGTGACCGTATTCGCTTAATACCGCAACTTCTACACGATGACTACAATCACTTGACGATCGCAACCCCTATGCGATGGATGCATGCAGATAATCACCGCAACACCCATGCGTTCATCGTATGCGTTCGCCTATGTGATGGAAAGTTTCTCCACATGCGGTCGTCTATGCGGTAGTCCGGCTTCCGTGTTTGTGTCCACTTCCTGCATTAGGTACAAAAATAGACAAATGAATGCATAATAATGAGTTAGCCAAGATTCTCAATGCTGAACGCCGTAAGCCCATTTTCTCATGAATTCCTAACATAATTGTCGCATATTCTACTTAACAGCCCTCATAATTCTAAATAAAAGGCCCAAGATGACATGCATTTTTGCATGTCATCACTTAACACATGATCTATTTGTATGTCACCATATACATGCTTAAGTTACATAAAGATAACCAGAGATTTTAGTTTATTGGTTTGTGGTAAAGCCGATAAAACATTCAGATGAACAAATCAAGAAGTGAAGTAAATATCATATATTATACATCACAAGCGTTCGTACAAACTGTTTACAAACTACAGGACACGAGACTTTAGAGCATCAACCCCAACACCCCTAACCTTAGATAAGATCTCCCCAGGTAAGTAAACAACTCTTGTTTTACAAGTAATCAACCTATTTTAACTCTTAAAAGGCGATTGAATTGCACCGGTTAAACCTAGATGAACATGCATCTTATCTTTGTTATAGATTTTAAAAGTCTAGGTTATTTTATAACAATTATAAAATATATTATAACCCTAGAACATTCATCTATAACATGCTTCTTTAAACAAACATGCTTTAATATAACACTTATATTAAAACCTAGCATGCATACTATATACATTATAACACTTATAATATATAACAAATGTATGCCACATGCTTATCCTATGGTGGGGTTTTTAAAAAACTATATGGCATACTTTATGCATACATAATCAAACAATATTATACATCACATGCATAATAAGTTAACAATACTAAAGTGGATTGCTTTTGGCATTAAAAGCAAACAATCAACTAAATTATTACATAAAACAACAAGTAGCTCCCTCGAACCGGCTTCAAACACTTTGACCCAATCCAAACCAGCTAAAAACCACTCGAACCGGCTTGAACACCAAAAACCAGGTTGAACTGGTCAAACTGGCTCAACTAGGTCAACTGGGCTGGTCCATACCATCTGGACCAACTGATCAACGCACGCAAGGGTCAGTTAATGGAAGGAGGCGCGTGGGTCGGGTCCCTGATGGACGCATGTAGAGCTAAAGTGAACCGGGTCGGGGCTCGGAGCTGGGTTATGAAGCGGATGGCCCGGGCGCGAAGATAGTTGGCACGTGTAGGGACACCCACGAACTGGGTCGAGTCTGCGGGTTCTCGGGTCTGAAGGTTTAAATCACGTCTTTGAGTTTTTCTTCACCAAAAAGAAGTTATCCTCTTTCCTGGAATCGAGCAATTACAGCCTAAAAACGACTCTAATGACTCTAGCAAATTTACAGACCCTTTGCCACACATTAAAGCTCACATATATGTGAGCAATTACAAATTTCAACAAGAAATTAAATGAAAACTAATGTCAAAACCGTAATGTTTCTACTTTAGTCAACCAAACATTCATCACATGAATAACACCCACCAAAATGCAATAGAACGTTATAAGCATGCTCTGATACCATTTGGTGGAACATAAAAAATGCATGCACAGTGGAAGCGATGAAATTGACAACATTCTAATTGCAATAAAAACAATAATAAGCATGCAAAATGGATAGAAAATACAACCTTTGAAGACTCCACCGCAATCTTCCTCTCCCAAGCTCGATCGACACCACCAACTGTAAATCTGTCTCTTATACACATCTAGATGTGTATAAGAGACAGACCATAAAGTGTTACAAATTACAACCTTTGTAGAATCTACCACAATCTTCCTCTCCCAAGCTCGATCGACACCACCAACTGTAAATCCCGCTATTCTCTAGTTGAAGAACACGGTTGTGGGACCATTATGTTAGTCAAAATAAGGGAATTTCACTATAGAAAGAAGGAGAGTAAAGAGAAATGAAGTGAAAGATTTTAGGTCAAAAGTTGAGGAAGCATTAGTCTTGAAAACAAAGCTTTTTGTAGAGAGAGATTTTGCATATCTTCCAACTCAAACTCCATTAGCATGTAATCTCTAGGTGTCAAGCTTGGGAAATGCCACTTCAATATCTACTTAGTTAGTGGGAAAATCCAACAATTGGATTTTTTCACTAACTAATTTTTTTTATTAACAAAATGTAATACAATTTTCAAATTTTAGAAATTATTTAATTAAAATAATTTTAATTAAAAAAATAACAAATTTAATATCACATATTAAATTGTTTAAGACACCTTGTTTTGATTAATCACATTAATCAAGTTTAAAAAATACTTTCATGCTAATGATTAAGTATACTCTAAAAAATAGTTAATTAATAAATTAATTATTTAATTGTAAATTATATCTCATATAAAATACAATTTTTCCTTAAGACCGAATTTGCACATTTCAAATTCTCACTTCACCTAGTTCTTCAATTTTGTCCGTATTGAGCTAGCAAGGAGACCCGATGAACCTATAGATCATGGGCTCCAACGATTCGAGACTAACCAATCAAACTCTTTAACCTAGTTAATCAACATTTGTTAACTAACAGGACTATCCACTATAGCTTGTAGTTGCACTCCCCTCACTGTAGATATATTATGTGTTCATTTGATATGACCGTCATCAATAAGTTGATCCTTCATAGGTTGGTCGCAATCTCAGCTAGGTCAAATACCGAAATACCCTAAGTTACATCTTTTCTCTTTAAGTACCACTGTCCCTCTAATGAACAATTGATTTAGGATCATAATCACTAAATCCATTCGCTCTCAGGCCAACGAGAGGATGGAGCCCATTGTTCAAGACCTAGGATTAACCTTTAAGGAAATAACCTTTCTACTATCTCTAAAAATGGTATGAGTGAGTTCCATCTTGCAAATTCTATGTCCCCAATCATCTACTGGGTCTTATCCCTGAAATTGGAGGCATATTGAGCAACAATGTTGAGCTTACCCTCACCTATACAGATCAAGGGACAATCTCGAATAAACAGGAGTTCATAGACAACTCAGGATTCAGATCATGTTATTTAGGTCATCAAGAAGTGAAATTAATCAGTGTTAATCGTAAATGGTGTTAATACATAACAGTGATTATTTCGTGGTCAGTCTTACACATAACAATAGCCAAGGATTCGTAGCTTGTTACACATAATAAACAGTGTTACATAACTTGATCTAGTTTATGTCTCCACATAAAGTCCAAGTATTCATAACAATAGCCAAGGGTTCGTAGTTTATAGAATTTAGAGTTATTAAACAATCAACAACAGTTGTCTGAATAAACTTCATATATGTTTACTGTATAGAAAACTATGAGTTTTAGGACATACAACCCAACACTCGCCTTGTTCTAACGCTTAATATTGCGTATATTTTTTATTTTTTCTCTCCTAGTCCATACGAGTTTGTTGAGTTTTTTCTTTCTTTCAACTCTTTTTGGTCATTTGAGTCTTTTTATTCTTTCTTTTTTCCTTTTTTTTCCTTATTAAAAAAAGTAAAAATTCAAACTATTTGGTTCTCTTCAAAATACGAAGATCCTTATAGCCTTACTAGGCTATATTGACTCATCTAAGAAGGGAATAGAGAAGTACGAGAATTTCTTTGTGTTTTGACAGGGGACATGTCACGTTGAGCAACTGAAGTTAAAAATTTGTCCTAACTAGAGGGAGCTAAGTGAAAAAAAATTACTACTTTCCTTTACTACTTTTGTAGCTTAGCTTCTTCTTTTTATTTAGTAGGTTCTCTTCCATTACCCTAAAAGAAGAAGAATATCAATTCATGCGTGAGCCCTTATACCACCATTTCGTGCACATAAACATCTTCAGGGGAGGTTTTCTTGCCCCTTGGCCCTTTTATTTTTATTGGGTTTAGATTAGAGACACATTGGGGACAATGTATCATTTTAAGTTGGGGATGGGGTATGTTGTGATAGCTTGGGGTCCTTAAGCAATGTGTTTGTGTGCTTGAATTGCTTGCTTGCTCTTTTGCTTGGATTGTTATGATGAATAGTTGATGACACACCTTCTTTGTGATTACGTTTGCACGAAATTATGTTTGAAGAGCATGATCATGCTTTTGGCCCGTTTTAAAAAATTTTCTTATCTCTCATGCACACCTAAGTCCTTTGTCTAACGAAATTAGGTCTTGCATGCTTAGAATTGTATTATTTGGCTTATATTTTTGTTGTCATCCCAAAACACCTAGGTGATAGATGTTAAGTGACTGAAAGCTCAACCTAGTAATGCATGTTTAAGTTTTTACCAAACTCTTGTTTTGTATTGTAAAAGGCAAGCATGTTATGAAGTAAAAGAAAGTTTGTAAAAGGCAAAGCATGTGGTAGAGTAAAAACAAGTTTGTATGTTATTTTTTAAGGGGATTACTCCTCTTTCTTGGGGTTATGATTAACTTAGGGCAACTATGATATCTATAGTTTCCCTCTAAGCTAAAGTACCCTGAGGAATGAGTAAGCTTTGACACCCTATTAGGAGACGTTGCTCATAGTTGGATATCTTCAACATAACCCATGTGGGCAAGCCAAAACGAAAGTGACGTGTCTAGATAAGATTTCCTCTTTTGTGTAAAAGTAAGAAATGAGAAAAAGACAAAAAGATTTTAAGGCTACTATTTTAAGGTGATAATTCAAGTGTTACTATTCTAAGGTTGTATTAATATTTCCTAAATTGAAAGTTATCACTTATAATAACTATCAACGATAGCAATCAATAGTAGCTATCAGTGGCTATCAGTGATAGCTGCTATCATTTGCTATCGTTGTTAGTTGCTATCAGTGATAGTTTTAAATTTGAGAAAATCGGAAGAAGAAGCGTGAAATGGTGGGCTGCATGTGGGCTTTTTAGTCATTTACCTATATTGCTATCACTGATAGCTGCTATCAGTGATATCTGATGCTAATTTTGTGTCATATCCTTAATATGTTCATCTTTGTTCTACATTTTTTTTATTATTTTAGGTTTGATTGTTATTTGTGCAACTAGACCTAAGACAAATTGCACCAAATGTCTAAAACAAGGATAGGGATTTAATTGATCTCTATTTTGATTTTTTTTCATGAATAATGTCTGAAGTGTGAAAGACCGCATTTGTAGGATATGTTTTTTAATCCGTATGTACCCTCTAAGGGACTACTGGACGTTGGTTAAATTTTTAATTTTCCCTTTTTGAGTTCATATTTTTGTGGGTTGTTGGGCAGCCTATTTTTGTAGGTTGTGGGTTTTTTTTTTTTTAGATTTATTTTTTAAAATTTACAATATCTCAACTCACTGGATTTATAGTTTTTCAATTCCCGCTTTAGCTTTTCATTCCTTTTTTTTTTTTTTATGATATTTTAAATCATATATTTTTAGTATTTTTAATGTTTTGATCGATTAAAAAAAATAGGATGAGTAATAGGGATGAATTTGTTACTATCGTTCCTCATTCTTGCGTTTATTGTGTTGTATTAGCATAATTAGCAATCTCATTGGCTTGCAACATTGATCAAACCCATTGATATGCTGGTATTTATTCGTTATTATTTGTTGAATTTATATTTTCTACGTACTCTTTTTTTCTTTCTTTTTAGTTTGCTATGTGTTTTTATATTTTTATTTTTTTTATTTTTTTTCAGAAGTTCATTGTGTCAATACGTTTTGATTATTATGTCAATGCTTCTAATTACTTTGTTATATAGAGGTAGATGAGATTTGAATAACTGTTATGATGGATTCAAATTAGCTTCTTTTCATGTCCCTTTTGACACCAATATCATTCAACTTAGAGAGTGTATTGGTGTTGAGTTACAACTTAATGTATGCCAACCAACTTATTTCTCGACTTACCTATATAGGAATGAGTTGAATAACTCTATAGTCAGAATGTGACATATATGTCAATTATTTTAGAAAAATTAGTAAATGATTTGTGTATTAGTTGTTGGTGTTGACAATGTCTCAAATTCATAGTGCATACATAGTAATATATGTGATCCAATGGATGTAACTGCAAACACATTGTTTACGTATAATGTTACACAAATATCGTTCATAGAGGTGGTCGAAAGGATGTCAAGTTTGTTGATTTGGTTGGATTCTATCTCCTTGAATTTCATACTTGAAAAGAAAGATTTGTGTTTCAATCCAAATGTGTAAAATAGGTTGTATTTATTGGTGGAGGGTTATTTATGTGTTCATATTGATTTTACTTTTGTTTGTTTCCAGACATTGTATATGTGCATACACGTTTTAGGGACTTTTTTTGCCTTCATACAATATTCTTTTCTTTTTCTTTATTTTTAGAATAATTTTGGATTCATTTTCAATATAAAATTCCTTCCATTTTGAGATTATCACTAGATTAGATTCCTATTCCTATATTTATGGTAGGTTTGAAATTTTGGTTAAATTTTGATTTTAAATATTTTGTAATTATGTTATCGTTAAGAAGGGTATACCTGTCAATATTTAAAACTAATTGTCCAATCATCCTTGCAGTATTGTGGCTCATTAACAGTAAACCAACCTATCTCATGAAAAAAAAAAAAAAAAAAATTGTTTTTTTAACCAGAAAGTCTTACTTCTTGTAATTTTTAAAATAACTTGAAAAAACAGTATTTTATTTATTCTATGGTATGTTTTACATTTTATTTTCTTTTAGTTTTGCTAACAAAACTCACCAACTATTTTTTTAAAAAAATAAAATAAAATAAGAGGCTGTTTTTCAAATATAGAAAAATGACAAAAATATTTATAAATATAATAAAATTTAACTGTTTATCTATTAAGATAGACCGCGATAGACTAATATATATCATAATCGACATAGACAGTAATCTATTGTGATAATAGACAATGATATTTTACTATTATTTATAAATATTTTCATCAGTTTTATCATTTAAAATAATTTCTCTAAAATAAGATCGTAATATTTTTTTTTTGTTGCACACAAATCTAAAAATGGAAAATTTTTAAGATAAAAGTGCCAGACATGAGTCAATAGAGTTTAGACTTATTTTGCAAATATTTTAATTTGAAAATTTTGTTGAAGTAATTTCTTAAACTAGAACCGGTATGTTTAAAATCTCTTAAATTATTAAACAGAAAAGGTACATCTTAACCTCCCTATTACCGCTTAAAAAAACTACGTCGATAGAGTTTCATTCACAATTGATTTTTGTACCATTATAATGGTTGAATTAAAAGAAAAATAAGTTTAAAAAGGTACCCTTAAAATTAAATCTCGTTTGATAATCATTTTATTTTTTACTTTTGTTTTTTAAAATTAAGCTTATAAACACTACCCTACCTTCAAGTTTCTTTTTTTGTCATCTACTTTTCACTAATAATTTAAAAAATAAAGCCAAAATTTGAGAATTAAAAAAAAAAAGCTTTCAAAGAGTTGTTTTTGTTCTTAGAATTTAACTAAGAATTCAACGATTGTACTTAAGAAAGATGTAAATCATTATAAGAAATGTTGATGAAATATGCTTAATTTGCAAAAATAAGATGGTTACCAAACAAGGCTTAAAATATAATGGATTTAGAACTTTTATATTGAAAAAGCATCCTAAAAGTAATTAAAAAGACATTATAAAAGTAAGAACAAAATTATATATTTATTTTTTTAAAAATTACAAGTTTGTAAATATGAGAATTTAATTTTTTTTTTTTTTTTTTATAAAACTAGTGTTTTTTTATGAAAATGAAACTATTTTTTTTTCACTACAAGAATTTATGTAATTCCCAACGACATTAATTCCGACGACCAAAAAACCATCGGCGGTTTCTACCAATCCCGACGGTCCAAACAAGGGGTCGGGATAAAAATTTACTCCCAACGGTCCGCGAACAGACTGTCGGGATTTCAAATTTTCCCGACCATCCACTAGAAGACCGTCGGGCTTTTTAATCTCTCCCAACGATAAGAAAACACCGTTGGGCATTCTAAGCAAACCCGACGATTACTACTCGACCTTCGAGCGTGGTGTGCAAAATCTATTGTGATTTTTTAAGCTCCCCCGACGGTAAGCATGAAACCGTCGACTTTTCTTTATAAAGCGCGACAACACAATGCAACCGTCGAGATTCTAAGTTCTAAAATAAATATTTAAAAGTTTTTACAGGAATTGCAGAATCATTGGCCGACGGTACAACAGGATCCATTGGGATAAGTCCAACTCCCGATGGTTTTTAGTCGACCGTCGGGATTTCTAAGCAATATAAAATCTTTTTTGGGAATTTGGGAAGGTTCCCCGATGGTGGTGTCAGGAAACCGTCTGTCGTTATTGTATTCTCAACGGTGTTCAGTCAACTGTCAGGGATTCTAATTTTCCTTTTGAGAATTGGTGATTTTGCCCCGACAGTGGTGTCAAAAAATTGTCGGTCTTTATTGTATTCCCGACGGTGTTCAATCAACCGTCAGGGATTCTAATTTTCATTTGGGAATTGGTGATTTTCTGTCGACGATCGTGTCAGAAAACTATCGGGATTGCTTAAGACATATCCCACGGTGGCAGACAACCATCAGAAAAAACTCGATTTAAATCACCGATTCTTCTTCTTCCCTCTCTCGCTAATTCTTCTTCTTCTTCTTCATCCTTTCATCGTCGTTCTCATAAGAATGATAAGAATGATAGTACTAATATTGATTTTGTCATCAATTTGGCTTCAACTATAAATCTCTATCTGAGTGGATATCATTTGGTTGTCTTTACAATAATCTGGCTTCAACCTCTAGAACTTCAACTAGCATTTTGAAACTATCTCCAAACATCTCAAGCCTTTCTACCCTTATATCTACTTTTATAACTATTTCCAGTTGAAGACATTCTTCAAACTTCGGAACTCAATGCAGCGGAAACCTCTACCCGATCAACCAATGTCCGAACAACCGCACGAACACAAACGTCGTGGGGACGACACCACTAGAAAAGAGCCCCAGGTATTCTCGGAGCGAGAACCCAAAGCATGGTCTTTGATGAATTTGGTAGAGGAAGGAAGAAGCACGGATCGTGTAGACGATAAGCAAGTGGGAGAGAAAAAGACGCTGTTGTATAGCACGATGCTTATTGTTTAGGAGAAACTACACGATACTGAACGATCGTTTAGGAAATAATATACGATCGCTTAGCAAACTCGACACACTATACGATCGTTTAGGGAAGCTATCCGATCGTGTAGGAACTAGTGTGTGATCGTTTAGGCACGAGGTGGACGATTGTTTAGTCAGAGAGTGACTATCGTATAGGCTCTCGAAATACTTAAGCAATCGATTACTTTTCACCAGTGCCATCTCTTTTTCTTTTTAGACGGTTTGACAAACTTTTCAAAAATGAAAAAAATTTTCATTTTAATTCATCGGTTACAATAACCGACGCTGCTCCACTAACCCACGTCCGAACGTAAAGAATTGGCTTAATTATCATATAATTAACCAATTAATTAATAATAAATATAATCATATTATATTTTTATCCTATAGTTTGATATCACATATCTACTATAGTATTTTCTCCTCTACTTGATATAAATCATATTTATATCTAATTTCCTCCAAAATAATGTATCTCATACATTTAGCCAATTATATCATATATAATTAACCAGTCCAATTATATCGTATATAATCAAACTTCCTCTTGTCAATTTGAACATTTCAAATTAACTCAAACACTGATTTTCGACTTTATCCAAGCTACCTAGGGGACTTAATATAGTCCAATTATGTGTGAACACCTCTCGGGCCAAGAGAAGGTGTGTAGTGCCACATCGTTCAAGCCCTGGAATCAGCCCTTAAGGGAGCTATCTATCTATTTACCCCTGCCTTGGGGAAGAAATGAATTCCATCTTGTGTAGCTGAATTCCTAACTCCCAAATCAGACGAATCCCCAAAATGGTAGGTTTTATTCGGCGACCTGGCCACTCGCACCCATACAAATCAAATGACCGCCCTCAATGGTAGGAGTTCCCAACTCACTTAGGATTGAGGTCATGTTACATATGGTTATCCTAATGAAGTGAAGTCTCTATCATGAACGATGTTATATAACAAGATGTTAACACTTTATGGTCAAGTCTTATACAAACTCTTTGTATAGGACACCCCCACTCGCATGTCCCCAACACGAATGATCAGGATCAGATCATCTGTGACAAGTCACAATATTTGTGACCATTCCACAAAGCGGGCCGCATTCGTAGCGTTAGCAGGATAAGGTTTCCCTCCTATATCCATATACTACAGACCATTTTGGTTATCACTCAAGACATGATTCACTCGTATGTCAACACATACATGCTTGAGCCACATACAAATAACCAGGGATTTTATGTTTATTGGTTTGTGGTAAAGCAGATAAAATAAGCAACTGAGCAAAATACAAGATGTGAAGTAAATATCATATATTATACAACACAAGCATTTGTACAAACTGTTTACTACAGGACATGAGACATGAGGGCATCAACCCCAACACAAATTGTATAGGATCAAAAGAGGAATAAGGATATATTTAGGAGTGATTCTAAAATAGTTAAAATGACTTTTGTCATTTTCAAAATCACACTTAAACGTACTTTTAATCATTCATAACTACAAACAAGAAGTAAATGAAATGAAATTAAAAGTTAGTAATTGGAACTATATGTTCTAATATAACTAATTGTCTAAATCATACAGATTCAATTTATCGCATATATTATTAAGAATTGATAAAGAGTGGATTAAGATTAGGAATAAGTTATCAACTGAGTATGCAGAAGGAGTATATTGATTCCTTGATGTTGCAAAACTTCATGTTAATAAGTCAGGAAAAACAAGATGTCCATGCAGAAATGTATGAATGCTAGGTAGAAGCCAATAGATGGAGTTGAACGACATTCATTAATGAAATTTCTCCATCTTATCATCAATGGGTAAATTATGGAGACCCATTCGACTTGTTTAGGGGATACGATAGTCACACATCTCAATCGACACATGATGATAGATTAAGTACGACAAAGATGAATGTCATAGATGAAGAAAATGAAATTTTGAATATTATAAATGATCTATAGTGTCCAATTGCTGATGTAAATAAAGAAGAAAATGAGGATGAGATACAGACTAATGCCCAAGAAAGAGATAACAATTCAAGCTTATTTGAAGACTTAATGAATGAAGCACGCAACCAGTTGTACCCTGGTTGTACAAATTTCTTGTCATTGTTGTTCTTGGTGAAATTGATGCATATTAAGGTTTTTAGCAGTTGGAGTAACAAGCCGTTTGATTTGTTACTTGAATTGTTAAAAGAAGCATTTCCCAGCATCTATACCTAGTTCATTTTATGAAGTTAAAAGAAAATTACATGACTTAGGACTTGGTTATGAGTGTATTCATGCTTGCAAATACGATTGCATCCTATATTGGAAAGAATTTGTTGATTTGGAACAGTGTCTAGTATGTGGTGAATCTCGGTACAAAGTTGAATATGGAAAAAGTAAAAAGATTCCACATAAAATTTTATGACACTTTCCTTTAATACCAAGATTGAAGCGATTGTTTGCATCTAAGCATATTGCACCTGAAATGAGGTGACATAAAGATAAACGTGTTGAAACTAGTGGAGTGTTGCGACATCCAGTTGATGCTGAAGGGTGGAAGCATTTTGATCGTGAGTTTCCTCAGTTTGCTTCAGACCCACATAATGTTCGTTTAGGACTAGCTTCAGATGGATTCAATCCATTTGGGAATATGAGTACTTCATATAGTATGTGGCCAGTGTGCTCCTTCCTTACAATTTGCCACTTTGGAAATGCATGAAAGAGACAATTTCATTGTCTCCCTTCTTATACCCGGTCTAAAATCTCCTAGAAAAGAAATTGACATTTACTTACAGCCATTGATTGAAGAGTTAAAGGAGTTGTGGAATTATGGTGTGCACACTTACAATTATGTTAGCAACGAATACTTTCAACTACGTGCTTGGTTATTGTGGACTATTAACGGCTTCCCTGCGTATGGTGACTTATCTGGATGGAGTAACAAAGGTTACCAAACATGCCCTATTTGTAAAGAGGATACATCATCAATGAGGCTAAGAGGAAAACAATATTTTATAAGGCATCGACGTTATCTTCTAGATAATCACAGTTGGCATAAAAGTAAACAATTTGATTGAAAAGTGGAACGTAGACCTCCTCCAGTTGACATGGATGGAGAAGATATCTTACGAGAGGTGAATTTGTTAAATTTTCCCGTGCTTAGCAAACATCCAGATAAATGTGATAAAAAATAGAAACGAAGTTTAAATTGGAATAAAAAAAAGTATATTTTTCCAACTTCCATATTGGTCGAAACTTTTATTGAGACATAAGTTGGATGTTATGCATATTGAAAAGAATATTTGTGATAATTTGGTAGGCACATTATTAAATATTGAGGGAAAGAATAAGGATACAACTAATGCTCGTCTGAATCTAGAAGATCTAAATATACGGAAAGAACTACACCTGCAAAAGGTAGGAGACAAAGTTGTAAAGCCACACCCTGCATACGCATTGACTACTAATGATAAGGTTGCATTTTGTAAGTGGATCAAATCAGTCAAATTTTATGATGGGTTTGTATCCAATATATCAAGATGTGTGAATGATAAAGATGGAAAGATATGGGGGCCAAAAACTCACGACTCGCATGTTCTGCTTCAGAGGCTTCTTCCAATTGGTGTTCGAGCATATTTGAAAAAAGACGTGCCATTGTTATCGTTGAGTTATGCAAACTTTTCTGTGATCTATGTGCAAAAACAATATCTATAGGGGATTTGAATCAATTACAAAGAAACATTATAATCATACTTTGTAAGTTAGAAAAAATATTTTCACTAGCATTTTTTGATGTAATGGTGCACCTAGCAATCCATTTGTCCTATGAAACAAAAGTTACAGGTCCAGTTAGTTATAATTGGATGCACCCTATTGAAAGAAGCTTACGGACAGCGAAACAATATGTAAGAAACAAAGCACATCTTGAGGGTTCTATAGGAGAAGCATATATAGTGAATGAATCGTTGGAATTTTGTTCTTTGTACATAACTGGAATTGAGACAAGGTTCAATAGAGATGAAAGAAATGAGGATAGACTTCTAGAGGACCTAGTGGATTTATTTAGGCAAACACACTGTAGGAGTGATAACTCTTTTGTTAATCAGGCTGCGAATGATGCATATGTAAGTTTTTATTCCTCAATGTAACTTTATTCATATACAATTGTCATATAATAATTAGTTTTAATTATTTATGTAGAGTCAAATGGTTAAGCTGAGAGAATCCTCCCAATATGTGAGCAGGTGTTGGGCCCAGGAGTGGGCCTTAGTAGGACACCGAAGGGTAAGAAAGTAAAAAAATCTAGGGAATCATCGTCTAGTGCATCTTCATCAAGAATTCTAGAGGGGCAGCAACAAGAAATATACTTCTTAAAGGCTAGATTGGATGAACAGGATGCCAAAAGACAAGCTGAGATGGAGGATATGAAAGTTATGCTCTTACAGCTCATGAAAGATAGATCGAACTATGTATGAGCTCTTCGACTTTTTTAGTAAACTTAATTGTAAGATTGTGTATATTATTATCCTGCAGTTATGATAACAACACAAGCGTATAGTTATGTAAAGTATAGTCAATGTTGTTATCCTGAAGTTGAGTTTGAATTTTATTTTATGCTAAATTAGATGATTGTGTATGTGTTGTTATCCTGTAGTTATGGTAACAACATAAACATATAAGTGTTTCAGATGGTTTGTATATTACGATTGAGAAAAAGTTTGGGGGGGTGGGGGGTGGGGGTGGGGGGTGGGGGAGGGATATTTCAGTTAATTGTATTAGTTAATTTGTTTTAGTTAGTTAGTTTGTTTAATTGTATAAATTAGTTTGTTTATCACCATTGAGAATAATTTTGGGGAGGAGAGGGGGAGGGGAGGGGGAGGGGGGAGTGTTTCAGTTGATTATGTAAGCTAGTTTGTTTATTACCATTGAGTAATTTTGGGGGATGGGGGAGGGTTGTTTTAGTTGATTGTGTAAGTTAGTTAGACTCTGTAAGTTAGTTTGATTGTGTAAGTTAGTTTGTTTCAGTTGATTGCATATCTATATTTAAGTACAAGTATGTTAAGTTTAAGTTGTAAGTTAGTTTGATTGTGTAAGTTAGTTTTTTTCAGTTGATTGATATCTATATTTAAGTACAAGTATGTTAAGTTTAAGTTTTGATTGAGTTTGTTTGTTTATGATTGAGTTCTTGGTTTGTAGGTTTATTTATGATTGAGGTAACGTGATTTGTTTAGTTGAGATTGATATATTATCGAGTATTAAACTTATTTAAATTTGTATTATGTAGGTATCTGGAGATTTTTATTGAAGATACATCTCTAGGCAAGAAGTGTATTTAGGTTTTACATTGTCATTGTGGATGTAATTGTCGATGTAATTATGGATGTTATAGAACTCATGGATTAAAGTTTTTAATATATTATTAATCTATTATGGATATGTACTTCATTTTGGCAATCTTAATTTAGTTGATTGATATTTATAAGATTCAGACAGGTATGACATTTGGAGAAAAAAAAAAAGATCTAAAAAAAAAATAAATAGATTTAAAGAGGCATTTTAAATCTTTTATTTTGTTTATTTCAAGAATTTCCTACGGCAAGGAGTCAGGCAACGAACTCCCGACGATGACTACATAACATCTGGATTTAAAACTATCCCGACGGTCTCTATGCACCGTCGGGATAAAGACATCGCCCGACGTTATAACTCTCTCGGTGGTCTACATCACCGTCGGTCGAAATTGAAAAGCCCGACGGCGTCAAAACCCGTCGAGATAAAAACTAATCCCGACGGTTCAGAAGACCGTCGGGCTTACCATAAATGCCGATGCTCGACTGTCGAGCGAAAGCTTAAATCCCGAAGGATGAGCGTCGGGTTAACCTACCAATTCCGATGATCGACCGTCGGGCCTTATTCCTTTTTCCTAACGGCTTCCTTTAGGGTCGGGGAAACGCCTCATTCTTATCCGTCGAGATAATTCTTTTTTCCTATGACAGGGCTTTCCAACCGTCGGGAAAGGTTTCCCCGACGATGATACCCCAACGGTGTTGCCGACGATTTCTTTGCCGTCCGGAAAGGTTAGCCCGATGGTAATTGTTACTTCTCCTGACGACTGTGGGGTTTTTTATTAGATTTATTTCTTTAGATTTACAATATCTCAACAAACTGGATTTATATTTTTTCAATTCCCGCTTTAGCTTTTCATTTTTTTTTTCTTTTGCATATTTGATATTTTAAATCATATATTTTTAGTATTTTTAATGTTTTGATCGATTAAAAAAAATAGGATGGGTAATAGGGATGAATTTGTTACTGTCGTTCCTCATTCTTGCATTTATTGTGTTGTATTAGCATAATTAGCAATCTCATTGGCTTGCAACATTGATCAAAACCATTGATTTGTTGGTATTTATTCGTTATTATTTGTTGAATTTATATTTTCTGCGTACTCTTTTTTTCTTTCTTTTTAGTTTGCTATGTGTTTTTATATTTTTTTATTTATTATTTTTCTTCTGAAGTTCATTTTGTCAATACATTTTGATTATTGTGCCGATGCTTCTAATTACTTTGTTATACCGAGGTAGATAGGATTTGAATAACCGTTATGATGGATTCAAATTAGCTTCTTTTCATGTCCCTCTTGACACCAATATCATTCATCTTAGAGAGTATTGGTGTTGAGTTACAACTTAATACAGCCAACCAAGTTATTTCTCGACTTACCTGTATAGGAATGAGTTGAATTAACTCTATAATCAGAACTGCAATAGACCATTAGAAGAGTTAGTAAATGATTTGTGTAAAGTTATTGATACTGACAGTGTCTCAAATTCACAGTGCATACATAGTAACGCATGTGATCCAATAGATGTAACTACAAACACACTGTCTACGTATATTAGTAACAGTGATACAAATGGTAGCCGAAAGGATGTTAGATTTGTTGATTTGGTTGGATTCTACCTCCTTTAATTTCATACATAAAAGAAAGATTTGTGTTTCAATCCAAATGTGAGCTTGAAAGGCTCTGTATATTATGGGTGTTAAAAAAACCCGGTAACCCAACCAACCCGAACTACCCAACCCAAACCGCAAGGGTTGGGTTGGGTTAGATTTTATTTTGGGTTGGGTTGAGTTAAAAATGTTAAAAATAATATTAAATTCGGGTTGGGTCTGGGTTACCCCATTTCAGGATCGGGTCAATCCGACCCGACCCGAATATATATATAAATAAAAGTTAAAAAAAAAATCAAATTAAAAAAAAAAAGAACTGGTGACCCAACCCGGCCCAACCCGGAAATTTTGGATTGGGTTGGGTTGACTCTCCAAAAAAGAACTAATAGGTTCATTATTAGCCAACCCGAATTTTTGAGTTGGTACACAAAAATCTTCCAACCCGACCCAACTCGGACTATATACACCTTACTGTATAAGCTTGCTTGAAAAAAATAAAATATTTATATGTTGTATTTATTGGTGGAGGGTTATTTATGTGTTCATATTGATTTTACTTTTGTTTGTTTCCAAATATTGTATATGTGCATACACGTTTTAGGGTTTTTTTTTTTTTTTGCCTTCATACAATATTCTTTTCTTTTTCTTTATTTTTGGAATAATTTCGGATTCATTTTCAATATAAAATTCCTTCAATTTTGAGAATTTTTAATCACTAGATTAGATTCTAATTCCTATATTTATGGTAGGTTTGAAATTTTGATTTAATTTTAATTTTAAATATTTTGTAATTTTGTTATTGTTAGGAAGGGTATACATGTCAATATATAAAACTAAATGACGTATATTTTAATTAATTATTTTGTGTTTCGATATTATTGGAATAGAATTTTAGTTTAAATATTTTTCACGATTGAACCTAGAAATTAGACCGTTGTCCAATCATCCTTGCACTATTGTGGCTCATTAACAGTAAACCAACCTATCTACTGAAAAAAAAAAGAAGAAAAGACAAAAGAAAAAGAAAGTTGTTTTTTTAACCAGAAAGTCTTACTTCTTGTAATTTTTAAAATAACTTGAAAAAACAGTATTTTATTTGTTCAATGATATGTTTTATGTTTTATTTTCTTTTAATTTTGCTATGTTTAATTTTAAAAATAAAAATTAAAAATAAAATAATTATCAAACGAGACTTAAAAGTAATAGATTTAGAACTTTTATATTGAAAAACCATCCTAAAAGTAATTAAAAAAACACTATAAAAGTAAGAGCAAAATTATATATTTAATTTTAAAAAAAATACAAGTTTGGAAATATGAGCATTTTTAATTATTTTATTTTTATTTTTATTTTTTAAAAAACTAGTGTTTTTTATGAAAATAAAATTATTTTTATTATTTTTTTGTTTGAGATCATGTCTAATATTAAAAATTTATCTTAATTAGATAATGCACTTGCAACTTGCAACACAAAACAACACATTATCTCTAGATAGTCCAACTACAACAATCGACCTCATTAATTTTTAATTTTCATGCACAAAAATACTAAATTTCCTTTAAAAAGTAGTAAAATGGAAGGAAACAGAAGAAAAATGTTACCTCTTATTCTAAAGACGACACTAACATATAAGTATCGAACTAATGAAATTGGGACATAGATGAAATTTAGCTATATATAGTACGTTACCTAGTCACTACTTACAATGTCAACTCTTTATTAAGATGATGAAAATACATATAGTTTTTTCTTGTTCTGTGGAAGCTTCAATCTTCGGTTAAGTTTCACCGGAAGAACACTACTTTTCAATTAGTGTTTTCAATTTTCATAATTAGAATAATCCAAAATTCATTCTAACCAACCAAAAAAAGTCAAAAGAAAAAGAAAAGAAAAGTTAGAAGCCAATAAGTGTCAATTGCTTTAGCTAAAAAAAGGTTCCAATAACAAAGGTGGTGGGAAGTTGTCAAGAATGATGGAGACTTGGTGGAGAATTTGGTTGAAGCCCTGACTGAATACGACTCCATATTCTGCGGTTCTCAACCCTCACTACCAAATTTTCAATTTGGTTTATCAATCCGAATAATATGGTAATGATTTTAATTTTTCGACAACAATTTCAGTTTAATTCATTTGATTTTTATTTTTAATTTTTGAATTAAACTTATTTTCTCGTTTGAATTTTATTTAAAGTATAAGAGTTAAGTTCTTACTTAGTCAAAATTCCAAAAATTTTTAAAACTAATTTTTTATTTTTTAAAATTTGGCTAAATATAGTTAACAATAAAACAAGGATTTTAGAGGTGGTAGAGTATTTATAGTTTTAATTTTCAAAATTCAAAAACCAAATGACTATCAAAAGGGGTTTAATTTTTTGTTTTTGATTTTTAAAAATTAAGCCTATAAGTACCACAACTATCTATGAATTTCTTTATTTTACTAGCTTTATTTTATTAATGTTTTCAAAAACAAAGTCAAAATTTGAAAACTAAAAGAAATAGTGAAAAATTATAACATGACTCGTCACTTAGAACATGAATATTAAACAAAAAGCACAAACAAACACTGTAACAACAAAATACCAACAACAAGAAATCAAGTAAAGACATAAAGAAGTTGGTAACCCAGTTCAGTAAAAATCCACCTACGTCTGGGGGGTTGTATTCTCAGGAAAAATAATCTACTAATATTAAAGAGTCAAACAATTACAATGTAGTACTTATCTATAATACAACGACTACTATAATGACTCATGTAAAGCCCAACTCATAGATCATCTAGGCTCCCCTTAGATGTGAAACTCCCTCTCAAATGCCCCTAAGTATGTTAATATTAATGTTGAATACTTCGACTTCCAACAGTGCGTGAGGCTTCTCTCTAACAATATTATCTTCTATTTTCTTCAATGAACTCCTTTCGCCGATGAATCTTAGATCCACTCTAAGATTGAGAATTTCTTCTCAAGAACGAGGTCTTAGGCTCCCCCTAAAATCAAGAATCACTTCTCAAGGATAATGTCCTAGACTCCCTCTAAGATAGAGAATATCTTCTAGGTCTTGCATCTTTCAATCAACAAGATTGCATAGTGGAATATGGGGAACAAAGATAAAAAGCACGATGTTGCACAATTCGACCACCAAAAATAGAAATACTCTCCAATAATAATCAAATGTAGCCGCCCTAAAAGAACATTGTTTTTTTCTTTTAAAAAATCGAAGCCATGAAAGGAAATACAATACTTTTTTGGAAAAAAATATAAACTGAGCCTTGAACAAGAAAAATATCAGGCAAAAATAAATTTGCAAAATATATCTAGATAAGAAAAGAAAATATAAGGCAAAAAAAACATCTTCTGTGACTGTTATAAAATATTTTATTGAGACAATATTTGTGACAACTGCAAAACCACCACATGCAGCCTTAGGAAAATATAGAGTCAATCAACAAAGCTCTAACAAATAATATTTTTATATGTTTTTGTTTTTGAAAATAATTGATTAAAAATCTAAATGTTTACAAAGGAAACATGAAAAACCATCGATAATTTTTTTAAAAAAACAAGCATAGTTCTCAAAATTCAAATGGTATACCAAACAATACCTTTATTTTTTATTTTCTTTCAAAATTTATTATTATATTCTCTCTATTTTCATAGTTTTCATACTTCTTTTAGAAACATTTTAATTCTTAAACAAATTCACAAAAACAAAAATCATACTTTCATTTTTAAAATTCTACTTGATTTTTGAAAACATTGGTTGAAAGTGTCGATAACAAAGCAAAAAGCTTCACTACAAAAAATTTTGTTTGTGCCAAATTGATATTCTTCCCTTCGCAACACATTCATTGGCATAAATGTCGATGATATGCCACATGAAATCAGTGCATTTGGATTATTTAGGCCTCATTTGGTAATTATTTGGTTTTTGGTTTTTGTTTTGAAAATTAAGCCTATATCATCCACATTTCTATCCACATTTCTTACAATGATTTGTATCATTCTTAAGTACAATAACTAAATTCTTAGCCAAATTCCAAAAACAAAAATAACTTTTTGAAAGCTACTTTTTTTTAGTTCTCAAAATTTGGTTTGGTTTTTCAAACTATTAGTGAAAAGTAGATAACAAAGGAAGAAATTTGGTGGTAGAAGTAGTGTCCATAAGTTTAACTTTCAAAAACAAAAATAAAAAATAAAATAGTTACCAAACAAGACCTTCATAAATTAAAAAAAAAATGAATTTGAGTATATATATTAATTTAATAACGTGGGCATGTACTCAAGCTAGACATGTTGGAAATGGGTAACAAATACTTTAAAAAGGTGTGATAAATTAAATAGATATTTTGAAAGTTGGTAAGAATGAACGTATAAATGTTGAAAAACAGGATTTTTACAGGGTAATTGTTTATATGGTAAAACTGCTGAAAAATATTTTTAAATATAACAAAATATTATTGTCTATCAGTGATAAACTATGATAGTCATCTATCAATGGGCGATAGACTACGATAAACATTTATCTGTAGGCGAAAAACTGCGATAAATATCTATCAGATGTAGTCTATTATTATATTTATAAACAAGTTGGTTATTTTTTTTTAATCTGAAAATACCCCATTTTTATATATCAGTAATTTGTTTAAAAAATTATAAGGACTAGAAAGTATATTGATTTGGAAAGAGTAATGATTAGAAATAGAAATGTGTAGTGAGGTTTAAAATTTGTAGAAAAAAAAAGAGGAGTCAAGACTCCAAACAATAAGGAGAGAGAAATATAGTGAAGAGGTAGGGAGAAGGACCAGCCATAGTGTGGTGGTGGCGCCCATTTAGGCAGCGGCAGACAGCCCCATGGCCGCCGTGGCCCCGCCTTCTTTCGGTACAAGTGGAGGAGGGGGCTTTGCTGCATGCGCTTTTGACTTAAGATCTTTCTTTTTTTTTTTCTTCTAGAGGTTGGAATCTCTCCAATTCATATATTTTTAACTAAATTAAAAAGATTCGAAAGAATTTTTTTTTTTTATCTCTTTTAATTTTTGAAAAATATGTACACATTTGTTGAAACTTCTTAATTTGAGTTTGTAGGTAGTGTACATTTGATTTTTAGACTCCGTTTGATAACCATTTGATTTTTTTTTTTTTTTTTTTTAAAATTAAATCTATTTAATTCATATTTCTTACAATGATTTGCATTTTTCTTAATTAGAATGATTAAATTCTTAGCCAAATTCAAAAAACAAAAACAACTTTTTGAAAGTTACTTTTTTAGTTTTCAAAATTTAACTTGGTTTTTAAAACCATTGGTGAAAAGTAGATAACAAAGGAAGAAATTTGGAAGTGAACGTAGTGTCCATAGGCTTTTAATTTCTCATTTTAAACTATTTAAAATAAACTAAAAAATTTATTTCAAATCTAATCTTATTATAAATAAAATAAAAAATAAATTAATTAATTACCACATTTTAAACTCTTTAAAACAATTTAATTAATTTGATCTTTGTTAAAACCATAATTATATTAGGTTAGCATGCAACCTGATTCTAAGTTTCACATTCATTTTCGTGTGACTGTTTGATTCACGGGTTATGCGCTCAAGGGCGAACAGATAATGCAGGAGAGTTGTGTAATGAATGAAGGAAAAGGGGTTTGTGCCTAGTGGTATATCACATAATTCAATTGTGATAGACGATTTTTATAAATAGTTTGAACATTTTTTTCTATCTATGAAGATTTTTTTTAAAAATTATTTTTTAAATTTTAAATATCATATAATTATTTAAAATAATTAAAAAAAATTATTTCAACGACCTTTTAAAACCTATTCTAAAAAATTTAAAGATTAAAAAATTATATTTTGAAAATTATTCAAAAACCAAATGTACCAATATTAAAATTTCGGAGGCTAAAAATATATGTTTTGAAAAGTTAGAAACTAGATCCATTTATTTTTCAAAACTTTGAAATTAAAAGAATAAATTTCTAAAACGCTAATTGAATTTCCTTTTTGCATATTGAATTCAAATATATATACCCACACACATATATTTCTTTTGTTATTTCAATCGACCATTTTTTTCGGAGGAAGTAAAGACGTATTTTTTATTGTTGAATATATGCTAGTATATAGTATTTTGAAAATGTTTATTTTAATTTTTTTTGTTTGGTCTAAAATGTTTTTAAAATGTTTATCAAAGTGTGTAGGTTAGTAAATAAGGTATCATTTAACATTCTAAACGTCAAAGTTATGATTGGAAGAAAGTGAAAGAAAAGAAGTAATACATGACTTCAAAAATATTGTTTTATTGAAAGAAAAAATTAACTCCCACTCCAATTTTGGTTTTTCTTGTTTCTCCTTTTGGGACTTATGTCTACAAAAGCTAGTTGTTAGTCAATTTTAACTTTGTCACCTTGGTCATATCTTTGCAACTTTAAAAAAAAAAACTCAAGAACATGTAGCTTGATGATTTATTCTTATAAATCTTCTATAAAGCAAATTAGAAAACCAATAATAACATATGGATGTGGAAAATGATGGCACAATAATTTGTTGAAGTAAATGTTGTTGAAGACGGCACAAAAAGGAAGACAATCTCTTGAAAAAAAAACTTTTATTACGAATATACAAGGATGGATACTTAAAGATTACTCTTTTACTCTCTAACACTCACTCACTTTTCTTTGTGAACTCTCTAACTTTTCTTGGCTTAAATATGGGTCACACCTCCTATTTATAGGCATGAGATCCTTGAAGTCCAAGTAAAATGATCTCTCTAGATTGTTCTAGGATTCGAAATATTCTACATATTTCTTGATTTATTCTTATCTAAAGGAATTCTCGAATTTCTTACACCTAAGGAAATTCTAGGAAACTTCTAGATCTTTACTTTTGTGGTGTATATTTACAATGTACCTATTTCATCATAATTTTAGAAAATCTTAATCTACACATTTACGTCATTTTGTTGATACTTCAAGAACTTTCTAGATTAGTTAGTGTTGCTTTATATTTTAACTCTCTCCCTCAATACTAACTATTCTAGGTCTTTTAATTATCCTGAGTTGCTGCCGAAACTTTGCATGCTTGGTTGCAGGCAGTTCTTTGGTGAATATATCTACTGTTGGGTTTTATGCCTTAAAACTTGTAGATAATAAATGTTATTAATTGATTGTCATCAATAAAGAGTTATAGATGTTAATTCAATAAATGTTATTGTTTGTGTTGTTTGTCTATTTTTGTCTTAATAAACTTAAATCCAATAAACTAACGTCCAAGGTTGCCTTATGAATCTTCAACTGTATATGGAGACATACAAGGATCAATGTTCAAGATACAACCTAAAAGGCCTATAGTATATGGATAAAGCTAGATACCTTATCCTGGTAACACTATGGATACGACCCACTTTGTATTTGATACAAACACAATGATCCAATGTGTTTTTGTACTTGACACAGGCGAGTGGAGCTATCCTATGCAATGAGTTTGCATAAAAATGGACTATGAAATAGTAACCACTATAACACCATTAACTAGTTAGGTTTCTATTTCAATAGGAAGATCTAGGCAACTTGGTCTTAGTCTTGAGTATATTATGAACTCTTATTCATGAGGGATTTTCTTTTGATTTGTATGGATGGGGTGGCCAGTTTGCCGACCCAATATGCCTACCATTTTAGGGACAAGATCGAGTGGGGAAGCTGAGAACATAATAATACAAGATGGAATTCTTCCATTCCCACTTTAAGGAAAAATAGATGAGTGTTCCCTTAAGTGGTGTCTCAAGGACTTGAAAAAAGGGTCATACCCTCTCATTGGCCCGAGATAGGTTTTTGTTTAATAATTGGACCATGAACAGGTTGTTCATTAGAGGAACACTAGTACTTAAGGAGTCCGCGGTAACCCAAGGGTAGAATGGTAATTTGATACAATTGGAGTTACGAACACTCGTCAAGGACTAACTTGTTATTATTGGTCTATATTCGTGGAAACATAAATATATTTGTAGAAGAGTGCAGTTGTGGGTCTTTAGTAGAGTATACCCACAATTAACAAATATTGATTAACTTGGTTAATGAGTTTAGCCAATTAATCTCATATCATTAGAGTTTCTTATCTAGGGTCCACCAGATCCCTTGTTAGCTCACTAGAGTATATTTAAAAGGGATGATTTGAATTGTTCAAATTAATTTGAGGAAACTATATATTAATGTGATTAATATATAATTCATTTTGGATATGATCAATAATTCAAAATAAATTGGAAAGTAATATTTGAATAAGATTCAATTAATTAATTCAAGTGAATTACATTCACAAAGAATTAATTAATAGAGAGGTATTGCACATATATATACGATTTTTATGCTAATTAAATATATATATATATATATATATTAAGAAAGTATCAGCAACAACAGGTTTTATTACAGGACAGCTCATGATGTTCATATCGATCTATTATGCGCCTCTGCATCTAGCATTGGATAGACCTCATACAATAACTGTCCTAGCTCTACCGTATCTTTTGTTTCATTTCTTCTGGAACAATCACAAACACTTTTTTGATTATGGATCTACTACCAGAAACTCAATGCGTAATCTTAGCATTCAATGTGTATTCTTGAATAATCTCATTTTTCAATTATTCAACCATTTCATTTTACCAAGTTCAATGTTAGTCAGATTAGTCAACATTTCTATGTTTCGATGCAACAACAAGATGTTATAAGTGTTATTTAATTAATTGATTATGGAAAAGGAAAATAGAAAAAAGATCGGAAAAGGGTTTGACTCTTCTCTATATAAAGACCTCTCTATGGCCCATTTAGGACACAGACACTGAGAATACACAATACACAAGTGTTATTGTGCAAAATTTTTCCTAAGCCACAAAGAAAATTCTCTTTACTCTCCAAAAACCTTTTCTCCTCTCACTCTCCCAATAGGTGGATATCACTTATCCTTCTATTGGAATCCTAGAGAATAACAAGGTTACACTCATGGTTGTATTTGAGATTGTTCAAGAAATCGTTCATGCTCGAGATCGTTGGAGGAGTCGTTCGTTGAAACTTAAAGAAGACTTTTTGTGAAGCTTGGGAATCTACAAAGGTAAGAATGGTTATAATCTTTTCCCCTAAATCATGCTATATTACATGTTTATATTATGCTTCAGTATACTGAATGGTTTATGTAAAAATCAAATTGTGGGATGCAAGGTGTTCACAATGCTTTCATTGTGAATTTGATCCCTTCATCTGCAATTTAATCTTCGAGTTTTATTGGCTTCATCTCAATTTCTTCTTGAAGTACCTTTTCCCTTATGAAGTGGTAATACATTTTCACATGCTTGGTTCTTGCATGGAACACTGGATTCTCAGCTAAGCATTGATTATCGCAATATAAAGTCATTGCATGACTAACTTTTTGGTGCAAATCTTTCATTAGTTGCTTTGTCCACAGATTCTCTTGTGCTGGCATGGCTGCATCTTTATACTCTGTTCCTATGGTAGATAGTGCAACTGTTAATTGTCTCTTGCTACACCAAGAAACCACTCCATAACCAAGTTTAAACAAGTACCTAGTAGTTGATCGTCATGTATCGTGATCTCATACAAAATCAATGTCGCATAAGCCTTTTAACTTGTAGTCATCCCCTTTCTTATATAGAAGATTGTATTCACTTGTTCTTTTTTAATATCTTAAAATTCTTTAAACTACTTCAAGATGAGGATTCTTTGGATTCTTTGAGTACTAACTCACAGCTCTAACAAAAGATGAGATATCGGGTCTTGTTAAATTAAGGTCGATCAAACTACCTACCAATTGGCAATACATCTTTGAGTCTGCATGATCTTTACCTTCATGCATGCAGAACTTTTTATTAACCTCCATCAATGTTTATATTGGCTCAGAAGATTCTTTACATACTTTTGTTGTCCATGGAACAAATCTTTCTCTGAGCGCTCCACCAATAGTCCAAGGAAATGTTTTAGTTCTCATAGCTCTTTTATTTCAAATCAGACTAGTAGATTCTGCTTTATTCGTTGGACTTTTTGTATGTAGTCTCTTGTTATGGTTAAGTCATCCATATAGACTCATATATTGTGACCTTTGAGTCTTAAGCTTTGACAAATAAGTTGGAATCTGCTGGAGCTACTGCAAAGCCACTTTCAACTTGAAATTCTACAATTTTTTTCTTACCAGGCTTTTAGTACTTGCTTCAAACCATATAAAACCTTTCTCAACTTGCAGACATAGTCATGATGAGCTTCATCCTCAATTCCTTTTGGTTGTTCCATATATATTTATCGATTTAGCTCTCCATTTAAGAAAGCATTCATCCATCCGCCATACCTTCCATCCCTTACTAGCAACAAGTGTTAATAAGACTCGAACAGTTGTGAGCTTTACTACAGGACTAAATGTCTCATTATAGTCCAAGCCATATTGTTGAGAAAACTCGCGTACCACCAGTCGAGCTTTATATCTCTCTACTATCCCATTTGCTCGAGTTCTAATTTTGTAAAATCATTTACATGATATGAGTTTAAAATCTTTAGGCTTTAATGCCAAGTCTCATGTTCGATTTCTTCTTAGTGCGTTAACTTCTTCTTCTATAGCCTTTCTCTATTGAATATTCTTTGATGCTTCATCATATATTTCTGGCTCTTCAAATGGTTCTAATGTCGTATTCACGTACCTGAAATTTGGTTTTCATAGTCTGGTTGATCTTTATAATTGCGACTTTTGATTATATACTCTACTTTGCCGAGGATCGTGTCTCTTCGTTGTTTTCTTCTTCTTTTGTATTGGAGCTTTTTGCACTTGACTTATTTCTTTTTTTGGTTCTTCTTTGAAAGACTTCTCATCTTCGGGTGCCTTTTCTAATTCAGGTGCTCACCATGATGATGCTTTATCAAATATCACATTCTTTGATGTATAACATTGTCCACTGATAGGATCAATGCACCTCTACCCTTTTATTTGATTGTCATATTCAACAAAGATGCATCTAATTACTTTCGATCTTATCAAACTTTTTTCTCAAATGACCTAGTACAAATACATAACACACACAACCAAAGGCTCAAAAGTGTTCAATTGTTAGCTTGATATTCAACAATTTTTTTATAAGGTGACTTGGAATTAGGACTCTATTAAAGAAGTCTGTTAACCACATAGGCTATTGTTCTCATGCACTCAACCAGAATCTTCTTTGCACATTATTTGCGTATAACATGCTGCAACATACTTCTGCAAGATGTCTATTTTTCCTTTCTGCCACTCCTTTGTTGTGGAGCGTTTGGACACGTCAATTGATGGCGTATCTTATACCTTTGCAAGTATTGAGAGAATTCATTAGACGTACATTCTCTCTATTATCTGTACGTAGGCATTGAATTATCTTTCCTAATTCACCTTCAAATTGTTCTTTGAATCCTTTAAACTTTATAATTGTTTCATACTTCTCTTTCATAAAGAACACTCAAACTTACCTGAAGAAGTCATTAATAAAGTTTACCATATAGAACATACCATTGATTGAATGTTGCTTGACAGGACCAAATACATCAGAATGCACCAACTCCAATGGTTGCTTTGCTCTAAACTTGGACTCCTTAAATGGTAGTTGATGTGCCTTATCAAACTGGCAATCCACACATTTCATATCTTCTCTGATATCAAGTTGAGGTAGCTCCTTAAGCATAGACTTATCTAGTTCTTGTCTTCAATTTATTGTAGCTAACATGGCTAAATCTTGCTTGCCACAAATCTGCTGTTTCATTCTTCCATGTTTTATTCACCTAGTTTTCCTCTGTTGATATGAAGTAAATGGAATCTATTCTTTTCCCTTCCATCGATAGCGTACCATTGACTTTGAGATTATGATACAGCTTGACATCGTTAGATCTAAACACGAAAAAGTTGCCTACTGATATCAATTGAGATATTGATACCAAAATATTCTTCATTCTAGACAAATAAAATATGTTCTTTAGTTCTACTTGATTAGAATTACAACGTGGCATTATCAGAATTTTGCCAACAAGGGCTATTGACAACTTTGAGTTATTTGTAGTGACAACAACTCAGATTCCTATGTATTCAAATGTATTTTACAGCTTCCTCTTATAATCTATCATGTGGTTAAAGCAGCCTGAATCGACAATCCAATCATTTTCATAATTTACCTCTTATGCATAAGAGCCAACTTGTTGAAAAACATGCATCTACAAGTAGAGATGTCCATGGGGCAGGGCGGGGCCGGGAATGCCATTCCCTATCCCCGTCCTCGTTCCCCATTTCATTCCCCATCCTCGTGAAATTCCCCACGGAGATCAGGGCGGGGATTCCCCACGGGAAGTTTTTTCCCGTTACCTTTTTTTTTTTGTAAAAAGTCAATTAATTTAAATCATTAATGTAAGCAAATTTTAATTAAATAATTAAAATTATCATTAAATTTTTTATTATGGTTAGTTTTATATGAAAATTTGAATTTAAAGATAAATTACTCAAATTTTGGTATAAAAAAGCTAATTTATTTTTTTAGTATAAAGAAATAAATATAAATAAAATTATTCATATATATAATCTAAATTTAAACATATTCATTATCTTTCCCAATAAATAATCAAATTTGAAATTTAAATGTAATATTTATATAATAATAATAATAACATAACATTAAAACTATACTAAATAAATATGTAAAAGCTAATCGAGGCAGGGACAGAAAACGGGGTGGGGCCGAGCGGGGGCGGGACGGGGAATGCATTCTCCATTTCCGTCCCCGTTTAGCTCACGGAAATTTTTTTCCCCCACCCCTCCCCCATTCCCCACCTAATCGGGGAATCCCCGCCCCGTTCAGGGCGGGGCCCCATGGGATCCCATCCTCATGGAGAAATTGGACATCTCTATCTACAAGCATATTTTCTAGGTCAATCAGGAAAGGTTGGACTGCCCAACATTGAATAGCAGCAATAAAGCTTCTATATCTAGGTTTAAGTCCATGAATAATAACTTTTCTCATCCTTGATTCTAAAATAGCAAAAGTAGGATCTAATTAAGAGATTTCACGGTTTAGTGTTTTTACCTAAAGTATTGGTTGATAGTCATCTCCTTTTAAGGAACTGATAATAGCTCATTCTTTGGAAACTGCAATCTCGCATCATTTTCTTTTGAGAAAATTGAAGCAAATGTGTCCCATGGTACCTGTCTCCATTGTACTTATTTGCTCCAACATTTCATCGTAAACTGTAGTTTTAATTGTAAACATGACCTTACCTACATTGATATTCCATTTCTTCAAAGTGGCAACATCCTCAGGTGGATTGACTTCAGTACATCCCATAACTCTTGGGCTTGGAGATAAGACTTCATGCATAGAGATTATGTTTTGTAGTTATGAGCGTTGAGCTTTTTGGTTCCTCCAACAATGTGAAGGTCTCCCATTATCTTATAGTGATGAATGTACTCCAGAGTAGTTGTGTCCCTATAACAAGATTCAAAGTCTCATAACTCGATCTTTAGAAGCTCCACCACAACAAGCTAGTCTAACCTGGCTCTAATACCACTTGTTGAAGAAATTAGCACAAAAATGAAGACAAACTTTTGAAAAGAAAGGAACTTTTATTATGAATATACAAGGAAGTACACTTAGAGATTACTCTTTCACTCTTTAATGCTCATTCACTTCTTTTTGTCAACTCTCTAGCTTTTCTTGGCTCACATATAGGGTCACACCTTCTATTTATAGGCATGAGGTCCTTGGAACTCAAATAAAAGGATTTCTCTAGATTATTTTTGGATTCTAAATATTCTAAATATTTTGGTTCATTCTTATCTAAAGGAATTCTAGAATTCCTTAAACCTAAAGAAAGTTTAATACATTTCTAGATCTTTACTTTTGTAGTGTATTTACAATTGACATATTTCATTATAATTCTATAAAATCCAAATTCACACATTTATGTCATTTTGTTGATACTTTAAAAACTTTCTAAATTAGTTAGTGTTTCTATTGTTGGGTTTTATGCCATATAACTCGTAGATAGTAAATGTAGCATTTGATTGATCATTAATAAAGTATTATTAATGTTTATTGCAATAAATAGTTGTTTTTTATCTTGTATTTATCTTGCCTAAATAACATAATCCAATAAACTAACATACTAGACTGTTGTATGAGTCTTGAACTATACGTGGAGACATATGGGGATTAGTGTTCAAGATACTGTTGGGTTGTATGTCCTAAAACTCGTAGTTTGTAAAATTAAATATATTCTATTTGTAATAAAAAGGTTATTGAGGTTTATTCAATAGAACTATTATTGAATATGTAAATTGCTCTTATAAAAACTAAATCAAATAAACTAAGATCCATAGCTATTACATAAGTACTTGAACTTTATGTGGAGACATAAGAGTAGATCAAGTTTGAGTAGATAGTCAAAATGGTCTATAGTATATGGATAAGGCTGGGTACCTCATTCTAGGAACACTATTGGATACGACCCACTTTATATTTAATACAAATGATATGATCCAAAAACGTTCATGTGGAGACATGTGAGTGAAAGCGTCCTATGTAAAGAGTTTGTATAAGATCGAACTGAGAAATAAGCCACTCTTACTTTATAAAGTTGTTTATTGTTTAAAACATGACTATTTCAAAGCGATGACCTAGGTAATTTGACCCTAATCTTGAGTTAACTATGAACTTCTGTTTATTTGGGATTATCCTTAGATTTGCATGGGTGAGAGTTGGCTCAAATAACACCAGCTCAATAAGCCTCCCATTTCAGGGGTAAGACCAGGTAGATAGCTGGGAACAAAGGTTGCAAGATGGAATTCATTCCTACTCACTTTTGGGATAGTAGAGAGGTCGTTCCCTTAAGTACTGACTTCGTGTCTTGAACAAGGGGCCCCACCCTCTCATTGGCCGGAGAAAGACTTGGTTTAGTGAATGGATCACAAACGAATTGTTCATTAGAAGATCAATGGAACTTAAGAAGCAAGATGTAATCTCGAGAATGAAACAACTTTTGACCCAACTGTTACTATGAATAACCCATGAAGCGTTGACTTACTGATTATGGTTATATCGAGTGGACAGAAATATATATACAGTGAGGGAAATGCAACTGCTAAGTTTTAGTGAAGTGACCCGTTAGCTAACGAATGTTGGTTAATTAGGTTAAAGAGTTTAAACGGTTAATCTAAAATTGTTGGAGCCCATGATCTGTAAGTCCATAAGGTCTCCTACTAGCTCATAAGCGGATTAAACATTAGAATAGCGTGATGAGTAAATTTGAAACGTTCAAATTTGAATTAAGAGGATCAGTAATTATATACGATATAATTGTACGTTTAATTATCGAATTCAACGAAATTGGAGAATTGAAAAATATTTAAACATGGTTTAAATATTAATTATATGAATAAAGATTCATATTTGATAGAGGTATTTTATTAATTTAATATATGATATTAAATTAATTTAATTAAGAATTAATTTTAGAATTAATAATTTTTCCATTTTAATTTTTGAAATTAGATTTCCATTTCAAAAGCCTATGTATTACAAAAAACAGTTGACATCTCCAAACCGCTTTTTAATCGCTCAAACAGCTCACTGGACCTAAAAAATCCTTAACCGAATGTGAACCACCTAAACTTGGCCAATCAAAATAATTTTGAAAATGAACCGGGTCAAGTTTAAAGAAAACCGGTCAAACCAGTCAATCTTCTTAAACCGGTTCAAGAATCAAGTTTGGATAAACCAAATCTCGCTGATGGACCAAGATCTCGCTTGGTTTGAACGTGATCTCGCTCCATGTTGAAATCTAGCTCAAACTTGATCTCTCGCTGCTGGTTGAAATCTCATTCAAAATTTGATCTCTTGCTGGCTTATTGAAATCTCGCTCAAACCATCAGAATCTCGCTACTTGCTTTAAATCTCGCTCGAACTTGATTTCTTGCTTGGAATTCCATCAGAATCTCGCTCAAACTCGATTCAAAATCAAGCTTGAACATGAAATCTCACTCGAACTTGGTCCAATCTCGCTGGAAATTCAAATAGTAGCTAAATAACTGGAAATCTACAGCTCGACCTTCTTTTTCTTTCTTCAATTACATCCTAATTTCAACTTCTAATGACTCCATATGAATTACACACTCTTAAATACATATTAAGGCCCATCAAACAAGAGCCAATTACAAGAGAAACAACATAATTGAAAGGATTCAAATGCCAAAACACTGGAAAAACCATATCAGTATAGTATTTCATGCAGTTCATGAAAAAAACACCCACCAAACTCAAATTAACAATAGTTAAGCGCTTAAATCATGTTATGATATCAATTGAAGGAATGATATATCAAGTAATGGAAGACTTCAGAATCAATAAGTACTTAAACCACATTTAATTTATGTTTTAAGCATGTTGTTCATATGATATTCATAAGAGGGTATGAAACACATATTACATTTGAAGATTTCCTCCACGAATTAAGCTGTAAATCACCAAGATAGTGCTTGAATCTTCAAGAGGACTACCACCGAGATATTTCTCTTCACTATACTCAAGCTAGAACGTGTGATGGAAACACTGAAATCAAGTTGAATTGATGAAGAATAAATGAGGGACGTGTAGGGTTTTCAGGTTTTCACTTCAACAAGTAAAACTCTAATTGCTTCATGATCTTCATGCATGGAGCTACTATATATATGTAGAAATCATGCAAAACCAATAGGCTGCATGGAGGGCACCACCTACTCGGTGATCATGGAAAGAACTCTTAAACAAGAGAATCCATGAGAGGAAGCGGATCTTTCCAATTTCATTGTGACAAAATTACCACACATACATTCTAACATTCAGATATGCATTGTACACTAATTACTTGCATGCTTTAACAAATAATATACAAAAGACTGAGAGAAACGTACCATTGAAGACTTTCTTTATTCAACTCAATCCAGCAGAAGCGAACTCCTCTATGCTCTTTATCGCCTAGCAAATAGTCACCTAACAGCACTACGATCGTCTACACGATCGGCAACGCATGAACCAATAGCAACTGGGGACGACACCACCACTCGAAGCCCTCGGTGTTCTCAGAATGAGAATCCAAAGGGTGGACTTTGATGGAATTGATAGAGGGATGAGGAAAAGACGATCGTGTTGAACGAACAAGCAAGTGGGAGATAGTAGAAGACTATCGTATAGTTGGGTGCTTGTCGTTTAAAAAAAGGTACATGATCGTGTAGGTTTTGCTAAATGATCATCTAGCAAATGGTAAGCGATCGTTTAGGTCTGCTTGGCATGCTAAGTGATCGTGTAGTAAACGTAATCAATCATTTAGTGTGCGGATGTGCGATCGTTTAGGACGATGGGCGCTATCACATAGGTTCTCAATGCTAAGCGATCGAATAGGAACACATCGTGAGCGATTTTTCAGATCTTTTCCAAAATGAAACCAATTTTCATTTTATTCTTTAGTTACAAGAACTGAATTCGATCTTCCCATTTTCGCACATTTCCAGAGAAATTCTCGGCCAATAATCTCATAACCGCCTAATTAATTAATTAATCAATATAATCATATTATATTCTTAACCCATAGTTTGATATCATATATCTACTATAGTATTTTCTCCTCTACTTGATATAAATCATATTTATATCCAATTTCTTCCAAAACAATGAATCTCATACATTTAGTCAATCATATCATATATAATTAACTAGTTCAATTATATCATATATAATCGAACTCCCTCTTGTCAATTTGAACATTTCAAGCTGACACAAAAACTTATTCTTAACTTTATCCAAGCTACCAAGAGGGCCTTATAGACCTATGGCTCGAAGCTCTGACGGTACGTGAATAGCTGACTAAACTCTTTAGCCACGAGATCCACCTTCCGTTAACTACCAAGCATTACTCTAAAGACCAACAGCTGAACTCTTCTTACCACAGATATATTTCTGTGTCCATCGGATATAACCAATCATGAGTACAATGACCCTTCACATATGCTCGTAAGTATAGCTGAACCAATTTACCGTTTTGCCACTATAGTTACATCTCACTCCTTAAGTACCACTGATTTCTCTAATGAATAATATAACATAATCCAACTATGTGTGAACACCACTCGAGCTCAGAGAAGGTGTTTGGCGCCACATCGTTCAAACCCCTAGAATCAGCCCTTAAGGAGCTATCTATCTACTTGCCCCTACATCGGGGAAGGAGTGAATTTCATCTTGTGTAGCTGAGTTCCCAACTCTCAAATCAGACGAATCCCCAAAGTGGTAGGTTTGAGTAGGCGATCTGGCCACTCGTACCCATGCAAATCAAAGAACCACCGTCAATGGCAGGAGTTACTAACTCACTCAGGATTGAGGTCATGTTACCTATGGTCATCCTAGTGAACTGAAGTCTCTGTCATGAACGGTGTTATATAACGAGACGTTAACACTTTGTGGTCAGGTCTTATATAAACTCTTTGTATAAAACATCCCCGCTCGCATGTCCCCTACATAAATGATCAAAATCAGACCATCTGTGACAAGTCACGACACTTATGACCATTCCACAAAGCGGGCAGCATCCATAGCGTTACCATGATAAGGTTTCACTCCTATATCCATATACTACAGACCATTTTGGTTATCCCTTAAGACATTTTCCACTTGTATGTCACCATATATATGCTTATGTTACAGACAGATAACTATGGATTTTAGGTTTATTGGTTTGTGGTAAAGCAAATAAAACATTTAACTGAGCAAAATCAAGAAGTGAAGTAAAATATCATATATTATAGATCACAAGCATTCGCGCAAACTGCTTATAAACTACAGGACACGAGACTTTAGGGCATTAACCTCAACAATCATATCAATTTCCAATTGGATTTTGTTGATAATCCATCAAAATGTGGTTAGTGGATTTTTCCCTTAAAATTTTTTCAAAAAACATTTTTATTTTTAGTTTTAAATTAGTTTTATAAAATTAATTCAAAAATAATTATTTTAGATAAACTAATTTTAAAAAATTTAATATCTAAATATTAAATTAATAAAATATCAATATCACCAATAAATCAATTTTATATTTAAATATTAATTGATTTTCCATTTCGTTTAATTTCAATTATATTAAACGTTTATAATTGTATCATATACAATCAATCGAAAACCCCTAAATTTGAATTTGAATATTTCAATTTCATACATCAATACTGAATTTGTTATTTCAATTTAATGAGCTAGTAGAGGGACCTAATGGACCTACAAATCATAAGCTCCAACGATCTGTAATTAATTCGTTAAAACTTTTTAATCGAATTAATTACTATTTGTTAACTATCAAGACACACCATTACAGCTCGATAGTTGCACTCTCCTCACTGAAGATATATTTTTGTCCATATAAATGATAATCACTAAGTCGATCCTTCACAGGTCGTTTGTAATTACAACTGGGTCAAAATTACTGTTTTACCCCATAAATACATCTCGTTCCTTAAGTTTCCTCTGACCCTCTAATGAATAATTTGATTCATAATACTACTTATGAATCATGTCCTTCTCTATCACGAGAAGGTGAGTTCCGATTGTTCAAGACCTAGAATCAGCACTTAAGAGAATAACCTATTTGTTAACCCTAAAATGGGTAGGAGTGAATTCTATCTTGTAGGGCTATGTCCCCAACTATCTATTCGGTCTTATCCCCAAAATGGAAGGCTTATTGAGCAGTGATGTTGGACTACTCTCACCCATGCAGATCAAAGGATAATCCCAAATAAACAAGAGTTCATAGCTAACTCAAGATTAAGATCGAGTTATCCTAGGTTACTTAAGTATGAAATATTCAGTTTTAATAGTAAAGAGTCGTTATAAAGAAAAGTAACTATTTTGTGGTCCAGTCTATATGCAAACTCATTACATAGGATGCCCCCCACTCACATGTCTCTACATGAATGATTTGTGGATTATGTCATCTGTATTACCTATACAAAATGGGCCGCATCCAATAATCTTATAAGGATGAGATACCCAGTTTCATCCATATACTTATAGACCATTTAGGCTATATACTATTAACTTGATTTTTTTTATGTCACCACATAAAATCAAAGTATTCATACTATACCCATTGATATGTTTATTGGATTTTCATAATAGAATGCAAAATCAACAACTTTATTGAATAAGGTACTCAATAATATTTTATTGATAAATAGAATGTTTAACACAAAATTCACGAACTACAAGTTCTAGGACATTTCCAACAGATTCAACCTGGAACTGAAAGGTTGAAAATTTCTTCAAAGGTATACCTTTGAAACCCTATTCTCTTTATATGAAGTTGCATGTTTCTTTACTAAAATTGATGAAACTAGACTGCTTAAGATCCTAATTGCTTTTGCATGTTGAATGTTAACATCATCAGATACAACCTAAAGGGTCTATACTATATGGATAAAACTGGGTATCTTATCTTGATGACACTATGGATAAAACTCACTTTGTATTTGATACAAATGCAACGATCAAGCACGTTCGTGTACGGGACATGAGAACGAAGGTATCCCATACAATGAGTTTTCATAAGACCGGACCACAGAATAGTAACCACTAGATGTAACTTCGTTGATTAGTTAGGTTTCTATATCACTAGGATAACTTAGGCAACTTAGTCTTAATCCTAAGTGAGTTATAGACTCCTGTTCATGAGAGATTGTCCTTTGATTTGTATGGGTGAGTGTGACCAGTTTACCAACTCAATAAGCCTACCATTTTGGGGACAAGACTGAGTGGGGAGTAAAAAAATATTTGACCCAGTCGTTATTACGAACAACCTGTGAAGAGTCGACTTACTCATTTTGGTTAAATCAAGTGGACACAAATATATCTACAGTGAAGAGAGTGCAACTATCGAGCTATAGTGGTGTGACTCGGTAGTTAATTAATATTGATTAATTCGGTCTAAAGAGTTTTAGCCAATTAATCTCAAATCATTGGAGCTCATGATCTATAGGTTCGTAAGATTCCTCTACTAGCTCGTAAGACATGAACACCTTGGATGAGTGAGTTGAGTAATTTTGAAATGTTCAAAATCAAAATTAAGTTTTCAAATTGAATTAAGTGTTTCAATATGAAGTGTTCAAATTGACAACTAGGGTTTGAATTTGAAATGTTCAATTTCAAATTAGGGTTTTCATAATTATATTCGATATAATTAATGTTTAATTTATCGAAATAAAACAAAATTAAGTAGTTTAAAACATTTAAATATTGATTTAAATATTGATAATATGAATATGATTCATGTTTAAAATTAGGTATTTGTTTAATCTAATATTTGGTGTAAAATTATTATTTAATTAATTAAAAATCAAATCACTTTTCAATTTTCAATTCAATTTTAGAAATTGAATTTTGGATTTCATTTAATTATAAATAAATAAAAAGAAATTGAAAATCAATTTGTGATTTAGTGGAGAAATCCACAAAATTAGAGTTTCTTTGTGGCATTATCTAATTAAAACACTTATCTCACTTTCTTAATTCCAACTGAAGTGTCAAATGCATACCTTATTCAAGGCTTACATGTAAGGGTTACATAAAAAGCTTGGAATTTTCAAATTGAAAAAGGGATGAACGCTGGAATTTAGAGAAATCTTGTAGCTCTTTCTCTCTATCTCAAACCCTCTCCATTCCCTCACTTAATTCACTTTAAATTAGTGTTCCACCGCTCAAATTCAAGGCTAGGAATAATAGAGAATATCTCTTGGTAGTGCACTGAGGTGTTAAAGCTGAGAATTCGTAGAGAGTAGCTTGGATTTGGAGGATTCTTCAAAGGTATGATATTCTTGAAAACCCTCTTTTAGAAAATTTGATTTCGTATGCTTTAGAACTCAAATTAAATGCAATTAGAGTGCTTATTGATTTTGTTTGCCTCCGTTGCACGATTATACATCCCATCGCCTATAATACAATAGGACCGTTTAGTGGGAGGAAAATTATAAAACAAGATATTTATATCAAATTTTGCTCATACGTCCCTATATTTAGACCATGAGATCCATGCTCGGCTTCGTGTCACCTTAGGCACGACATTCCTTCGAAAAGTATTTGCATGGTTCAATAATAAGGTGAATGGCGAAAATGTCCATAGTAAGTGGGAGTGAGATGCATGTCCACGTATCCTTCGGGCTTCACCCTTAGGGTGCACCATGAGATTCTTATGATCCACCTGCCTGTTGACGTACCTCTGGGATCTGAAAGTAAGAGGGTTACACTTATAAGGATGAGTTAAGAGTTAATAAATTCGTAATCAAACAATGGTGGCTAATGTCTATAGGAATATGAGTTATTTTAGCATTAGAGTTCGTGGAGAATTGTCTCATTTTAGAGGAGGAGTAACAGATCACCCTTCGGTGGTTATTGCTCTAAACCTCTGAAGCATCGTTGCAAAAATTAAATCAATTGTTTATTAAGGGCTCTATGATTTCTTGTTTTTTCTAAATGAATGGATTCCACGCAATTTTTTTGCTTGTGTGATGGGTTAAGGCAAAAATAACTAATATTATTTTTTGTTTAGTTTTGGCAATGTCTTCCTCAATTATCACACTACTTAAACATGAAAAATTAACAGACGAAAATTACACTACGTTGAAGTGCAACTTGAATACGATCCTAGTTGTTGACAATTTATGGTTCGTCTTATCAGAGGAATGTCCTCTGGACCCTACTCGTAACGCACCCAAGGCTTGGAGGGATACTTATGACCAATGGATAAAGGCCCATGCCTATATCTTGACAAGCTTAACTGAAGTCTTATCTAAGAAGCACTAGACCATGGAAAAAAGCAAAAGAGATTATGAAATCTCTATGGGAGATGTTTGGACAACCGTCCTATCACCTCCACCATGATCTCTCAAATACACTTACAACTGCCGAATAAAAGAGGGCTAATCTGTTTGGGAACATGTCCTGGACATGATGATCCAATTTAACGTGGTAGAGGCAAATGGAGCAGTCATAGATGAGCGCAGTCAAGTTATGTTCATCATGGAATCTCTTTCGAAGAGTTTTCTACAATTTCGTAGCAATGTGATGATGAAAAAAATCCAATTTATCCTGAGCAGTCTCCTTAATGATCTACAACTTACTAATCTCTTATGAAAAATAAGAGACCGGTTGAAAGAGAGATAACGTTGCCCATTACAAAAGGAAGTCCAGAAGGGTTCATCCTCTTGAACTAAGTCTGTTCCTTAATCTTATGCTTCGAAGAAGACTCATAAGAAGAAATGAGATAAGGGGAAGGCTCCCACCGCTACTGTAAAAGGCAAGGGAAAGGCCAAGGTGGCCAACAAGGGCAAGTGTAACCACTGCAATGTGGATGCACACTAGAAAAGGAACTCCTTTAAGTACCTCATTGAGAAAAAGAAGAAAAAAAAAGGTAAATAAAATTACTTATTTTTGAAACGTGTCTTGTGGAACATGGTGAGTTTGCCTGAATACTTGATTCGAGAGAAACTTGTAATGACCTGACTCCCTAGGACTCGAGCTAGGCCGTTACTATACACATGCATGCATAGAATTTAAAATGATACATTTTCATAACGAAATAAATGCTAAATAAATAAAGTCAAATAAAATATTTTCATTAAAACTAAATAAAAGTAAAATAACAGGGTACCCATAAATCATAATTAGAAATTTAATGAGTCTGGAAAACTGTAAAAGTTTGGAAATGAATATTAATCAATAAGTTTCAAACATGAAGACTGAAAGTGGAAAAACATGAAAGAAATCTAAACATCATGAGTGAAAGCATAAAACTGGTCCCAGTGGCTTGATCACGGATTTCACTTGTCATTCGTCAATGTGTCTCTACTCTTACCTGAAAGATAAACATGAGAAAGGATGAGTATAAATTACTCAGTAAGTAACCCCACTACTGGAGTCAGGCTAGACATCTATGTCCTCTAGATGCCTACCTCTGGTAGAACATATAAACTGCTCTAGTCCTCCTGGGACACATACATACATGAAAAAAAACTTGTTTCTATCCTACTATAGTTAAGTATGCCCACTACCTCTAGTAAGTCCGATAGGACCCACAACCTCTAGTGAATCCCGAAGGAAACACAATCTCTAATGTATACATGGTTATGCATAAACCTCTTTCGTATACACATAGCCCACTTAATATGTACCTCTTTCGTACACATGGTTATGTATACACCTCTTTCATATACACATAACCCACTGAATGTGTACCTCTTTCGTACACCTGGTTAAGTATACACCTCTTTCGTATACACATAACCTACTGAGTGCGTACCTCTTTGTACACCCTAGATCATCTCTATAAATGTAAGGATGCATACCTCTTTCGTACACATGGTTATGTATACACCTCTTTTGTATACACATAACCCACTGAGCGTTCACCTCTTACGTACACCCCAATACCCTCTAGGTATGTATCACTTTCATACATACCAGCCCTAGTACATCTCTTTCATGTACTAGCGCCCTTGGACATGCATCACTTTCATGCAGTCACACAGTCTGGAAAGGAAAAGAGATTACATCTAACTTCATATTACATATAACATTCACATAATCATAAGTCCTTTAAAATCTCCTTATCAACCTCATGTTAATTAACCTCAACATACATATTTAATCTAGTTTTAAATGGATCAACTATAGCACATCACTCTCATGCACTAAATCATGTAAACAATCACACGTTCGAAATTTTATAATACATCATATAGCCTACACACTTTCATAATAAATCACATAAATATGTACATCAACCAGTGCTCCAACTTTCACCTAGCTTTAAGACATTCCAGTAGTAGTGTTGCTTAACTCATAATTTAGGGTCATGCTCAATCGTACTTTTAATATGTCTTATAAAATTCTAAATAATGTTCATACATTAACATGCTTCAGGCATATTATCACATGCTCATATATCTTTTCTAAATAGTCCATTAAATCTCATCACAATTATCCTTGTAACTAGTCTTAAAATCCTCAAAATAAATCATAAATTTATAGCCCGGCACCAAAGTGGTTCCAGTAGTAAGATTACTTATCTCAAACTTAAGCCTAAATAAACTAATAATCTTTTTCTTAGAATGGAATAATCTTGGAGCAAACTCCCAAAAGTTGAAGCTTAAACTGAACTCGCTCCCAAACTTTGCAAACAAAGCCAACGAAAACCTGTCGATAAAGTCTTAATCTCACCGGAGAGTGGCTCTAACCAATCCAAATTCTGGAATCCAACCTGAAAATTTATGGGTAAATCAGTTCTTGGCCAAAACTTAAATTCAATAACAATGGCATTCCAAAACAACCCAAAACACCCAAAATAGAACTCTAATTGACATACAAATTCCACTCACAACAACTAATCACTGACAAAAAAAGAATACAAGAACCCGGCGAAATTCAAGGCTGAGTGTTCATAAGAATGACGACGTGGGTAGAAAAGTGCCAGAACGACTGATTGGCTGTAGAAAAGTGCGATCTGACGCGTCTGGAAGTGACGGCCGTCGATGGGTTCGCGGGCGGTAGGCCTCGATTGTTGACGGTGGACAAACAACAGGGCTCGACGAAGAACGGCTGAATGAAGAACTTCGATTGATGGCGAGCGACTGGAAGCGACTAAAGGCAACGGCTGGAGCAGCGGCGCGAGGGCTGGATCCAGTGGTGCGACCGGTTGAAGGCGGACGTGCAGTGCTTCGAGGTCAACGAACAGTGGTTGGTGTCGGCTGGGCATCAACAGCGGCGAACACGCGACGAAGGGTGGGGTTGGCTAAGGAAGATCGTGAGAGCTGTCTCTTATACACATCTAGATGTGTATAAGAGACAGATTTTATTCTATCTCATTTTATTCATTCCTTCCATACAAATATATATATATAACTCTTTCCTTTTCCTCTTAAAATCCAATTTCAAAATTACACCAATTTCCCTAATTTAAATTAAAATTTTGACATTAACTTAAATATCAAATCAATTCGACATAAAATCAAAATTTTCCTTTAAATAAAGATCAAATTTCAAAATTAACAAAATGTCCTCAAATTTTACGAAAATATAGAAATTGAATTATGAAAAAAAAAAACTCGGGATGTTATACAACTAATCATGTTTGTTCTTCTTTATAGGAAAATAGTTCCATTCAACCACTGGAAGAAGGTGAAATGGCGCTCAAGGTCGAAATAGGAGACGTCTTTTCAACCAGTGCAGTGGAAGCTGCAAAGTTATTTTTTAGAGATACATTTTTTTTTCTTAAGGATTTATCATACCAAGAACTAAGAGAAATTTAGTTTATATCTCTTGTCTACTTAAACAATCTTACACGGTAAATTTTCAATATAATGAAGCATTCGTTCTTACAAATGGTGTGCTTATATGTTATACTAGATTAGAAAATAACTTGTATGTATTAAGACCAACTGGCATAAAAGCAATTTCAAATCATGAGACTAACAAAACCTATCTTTGGCACTTAAGACTAGGTCACATTAACCTCAATAGGATCAAGCGTTCGATTAAGAGTGGACTTCTAAATTAGTTAGAAGATGATTCACTACCTCCATATGAATCTTGTCTCAAAGGAAAATAACTGATGCGTTGTGAATACGATGAAATAATGGTGTATATTGCGATGGTGGTGTATGTGTTGCACATGTAAGTTTTCCTAGCAAAATCCAAGTATAAATCCTACTAGGTTGCCTGGTAAGCTGATGCTTGATTTTATGAAGTGAATTATGGATGATAAGCGGTGGTGAAATTGAATTGAGCACTCAAGTTTCCTCAGCAGAATCCAAGTGTGAACTCCACTAAGTTTCCTAGTAAGTCCAGGGTCGAACTCAGAGACTTATGAAAGCAGGCTGCGTTGGTAATTTTTAGGAAAACTTTGCGGTAACCAAATAAATAAATAGTTGTTGAGGTTGTTGTTTTCGATGATAAAAAAAAATAAAAAATTCGGCGGAGTTTGAAAAGAGTTGGTAGACGGAAGATACGATGAGTATGCGATGAACGGGTTGAGAAGGGTTTCGGCTAACACTTCTTAGGATGCGTTCATACTTTGCGATCATGCAACATACATACAATAGTAAACCATCTCTCGATGCGAATGCTACGGCTTTTAATGCTAGAATGCATGCAATATAAGTCTATAGGACCTACACATAAGCCTCTATTCTTATCTATGCGAGGATAGAATAATACACACACAAATTAGACGACAGCATAATATCATTCCTATCTCTAGGATGCATGCGATGCAGGTTGGAAAACAGAGCTTATATCTACGTCCCTATCTCTTGTTTATGCAGTTCTAATCTTGCTCTCTCGAGTCTAGATTTTAACCTAGCTTTCTCGAGTCTTAGGTTCTTTCTTCAGACTCTCTCTCTCGAGTAGCTCTAAAGGGGTATTTGGCACAGCATAACACAAGATAATCGCAAGCAATGAACTCCTAGGTCATGTTAGCTTAGTTCTTCTCAACCCATTCGACTAGTTTAGCTACTCATGCGTACTAGGAAAGTGAATAGATGTAGAATAAGAACTTCCATTGTATAAGTGTAAAGATGAAGTACAAAACAACAATGCAAGAATAGAATAAAGAGCCTAGTAGCGATCTCTTGTTGCCCAAGCTTTTACATTATTTTTCTACTCACGTTCAAAAGATAATCTCGCTCTCGTGAGAGTCGGCCCGCTCTCTGCTTCTACGCCTCAAGGTTCTCTCTTGAGTTGCCCAGAGCAATCTCCGGCGTCACCACTCTTCTCTTGCTCCGACTTAAAACAAAAAGAAAATTATGAACAAAGACGTGCGATCCGAATGTATGAATTTTCGAACTAGTGGAACGGTGAACCCCTTTTCTGAAGGATGCCTTTGGTATTTATAGAACAACCAAGGTGAATAGTGACTTCTCTCTCATGATTGCACAGATGGGACAACTTTAATCTTGATTGATGCGTCCAATATTTGTCACCGAAGAGCTGAATGTACTTGTTATTATTAGCAGCTATCAACTTAATTCGGATTCGATTGTCATCAGCTTTCTGTCTCATCGCGATTAATTAGCCTTTCACCCAGATGCGTCGACCATGTTGCGGCAATCCTTCTTGAGCAAATGTTTGCGAATACAATCACCGCAAAGCCTTGAGGTGATGCTGCGCTCAACCAATGATTTCCTATGATCGCAATTTCTACCTTGTGTCATCGCATATTCTGCCTAAAAATACAAAAATCAACTGTTATAATGCGATGAACGCATGCGACCGCAATATTATAGATCTGATGCTTTTTGGACGCAATTTAACATGTTTTATCAACACAAGCCAGCATTGTTTAAGAACTTAGCATTATGATAACGTCCATTTCTACCTGTTATCATAAGCTCAGGATCAAACACAGGGACTAATTGAGACAATATGCAACGGTAAATTCTGTTCCTTTCTGGTGACAAACAAAACAATAAGTTGGTTGGTATGTTTGTTCAAAGTATAAATCCTACACGGTAGAATTGAGAAAAGGGTTAATAACAACAAAAGTTACAATGAGTATGTGGGGAACGGGTTAAGAAGGGATTTAGCTAACACTTTCTAAGATTGCATTCAAGTTATGCGATCATGCTACACACATACGACAATATATCATCTCTCAATACAAATGCTATAGTTCCTAATTTTAGGATGTATACGATAATGTCTATAGGACTTATGTCTAAGCCTCTATTCTTGTCTATGCGATAATGAATGACACATACATACACAAGGCGACCACATACTATCATATCCTATTTCTTGGGTGCATGCGATGCATGATAGCAATCAAAACTTATCTCTAAGTTTCTATCTCTTGCTTATGCGGTTCTAATCTCACTTTCTGAAGCCTAGATTCTAACCTAACTCTCTGAAGTCTTGGTTCTTTCTTTAGACTACTCTCTCAAGTATCTCTAAAAGGTGATGGACGCATACATAAGACAAGATGATCACATAAAATGAAGATCTTAGATCATGATAGTTAAATGCTTCTCAACCTATTCGGAAGTTTAGTTACTCATGCGAATTGTGAAGAGATTGAACAGATGTAGGGATGCAAATTCCATTTTATACATAAAACCAGAATACAGAATGACAATAGAAGTAGGGATAGGGATCCTGATAGCAATGTCTTGCTTCCCGAGGCTTTTACACTATGTTTTACTCTACTCTACCTAAAATAATGTTCTTGTTGTAGCAAGAGTCGGCCCTCTTTCCATTATCAGCACTTCCCGCTGTCTCTCGAGTTAACCAAGAATGGTCTTTCGGCGTCTTCTCTCTTCGCTCGCCTCCGCCTTCTAAGTATAAAACTTACAGATTACGACTATCTATGATCTAACTCTATGTATATGGCAAACTATGTATATTTCATACTAACAAAAACTGGAACTCCTTTAATGAAGGTGGCCTTCGGTATTTATAGAGCTTCGAGGTGAGGAGCTTTTCTCTCAAATGATTGTAATGATGGGAAGTCATTAAATCTCTATCTGATGCACCGATTAATGGTCACCAAAAAGTTGAATATTCTTGCTACAGTGTGTCGTTAATGGCTTGTTAACTAAATTTGGATTGGACCGTCATCAGCTTTCTATCCCATCATGATTTATTAAGCTTTCACCTTAATGCGCCGTCTTTATGCGGCCACCTTCTTGAGCAGATCTTCGCGAGTGCATACGATCGCATAGTACGGTCACAATCTTCTAATGCGCTCAGATGCCGAATTACTTGGATCACAACTTGCTTTGCGCCAACGCATTTTTCTGCACAAAATACGTAAATTAGTTGCTTTAATGTGATGGGCGCATGCGATCATAATGTTCTCAACTTAATGCTTTTGGACACAATTTTGCATGTTTTTACCGTCGCATTCCCACATTGTTTTATATTTTAGTGTTGTAATAACGTGCATTTCTGTCCGTTATCAATGACCAAAAGACATTTTATTGGAAAAAGTTATAGGGCCAAAGAACTCTTAAAGTTAATAATTCGGATCTATGTGGTCTAATGAATGTAAAAACTCGAGGAGGGTACACATATTTCATCTCTTTTATAGATGACCAAAAGACATTTAGGTTATTTCATGTAACTTAAGCATGTATATGTAGACATATAAGTGGATCATGCCTTAAGTAATAATCTAAATGGTCTGTAGTAGATGGATAATAGAGGGATATCTTATTCTGATGACACTACGGATACGGTCTGCTTTGTAGATGTTACAAGTGTCGTGAAGTGCTACAAATGGTTTGATCCTGACCATTCATGTGGAGATATGCGAGCGGGAGTATCCTATACAAAGAGTTTGTATAAGACCGGACCACGAAATGATTAGTCTTTTTATATAACATCGATAATTGAGACGTACATTTCACCAGAATGACCATTGGTGACATGACCTTAATCCTGAGTGAGTTGGGAACTCCTGTTCATGAGGGTCATCCTTTAATTTGCATGGGAGAGTGGCCAGATTGCCAACTCAACAAGCCTATCATTTTTGGGATTCGTCTGATTAGGTTGCTGGGAACGCATCTACACAAGATGGAATTCACTCCTTCCCCGAAGTAGAGGTAAGTAGATAAATTGCTCTCTTAAGAGCTGATTCTGGGTCTTGAACATAGTGGCCACACCCTCTCCTGGCCCAAGAGGACATAATCATAGTGTCATAGTAGTTATTGTTCATTAGAGGAATTAGTGGTACTTAAGGAGTTAGATGTAACTACAGGGGCAAAATGATAAACTGGCCCAACTGTACTTACGAGCGATTTGTGAAGGGTCATCACCTGTTGATTGGTCATATGGACACAAAAATATATCTGTAGTGCGACGAATGAAGCTGTCGGTCTTTAGTGGAGTGACCAATAGTTAACGGATGGTAGATCTCGTGATTAAAGAGTTTAATAAGTTATTCACGTACCGTTGGAGCTTCAAGCTACAGATCCATAAGGTCCCCTTAATAACTCACTGGGTTCAAGCTGAGAGTCAGATTTTGGGTTAGTTTGAAGTGTTCAAATTAACAAGAGGAAATTTAATTATATGTGATATAATTGATATGATGTATTTGATACATTATCATTGGAGAAATTAATATAAATATGATTTATATTAAATACCATAAATAGAAAAAGAACTATGATTTATATGTTTCATATGATGAAATATTAAAACTATAGGTTATAAATATAATATTATAAGTTGGTTATTATGTTTATTTATAACATATTAATTATATGATAATTAATTAATCTTTTTCTTTAATAACTGTTTTGATGAGGAGGTTATTAGAAGTTTTATGATAACTATGAGGTAAAAGGAAAATGGTTTTCCAAAATTCAGAAGTTGATGATTCATTCAGATTGATCTCACAGAAAGACTATCGAGTAAAAGTGTTTTACTAAACGATAGCATAAAGAGACTACACGATCGAGTAGCAAGTCTATACGATAGGCTTCTTCTTTCTACACGATTGAGTATCTAGTCTATACGATAGACTTCATCCATCTCCCACTTACTCGATCGTTTACCTCCTTCATTCTTCTATCCAAAATCACATAGAGCCCACAACTCCTGGATTCTCATGCCGAGAATACCAAGGTAACCTTTGTGGTGGTGTTCTAGTTGCGTTCGAGGTTCGAGGATCGAGTTGAACTCGATTATGATCGAGGTTCATCTAGTCGTTCATTGAGATCGTGTTCTGATTGTTGCGTTCGAGTTCATGCTGTTAAACGAATTGTTGAATGATCGAGGGATAACTGAAGAAAGGTTCTTCAAAGGTTTGCATACTCTATCCCTTATTTGTTCATTTAAAGAAGCATGTTGTAATTTATTATTTATGCATAATCTATTCCGTTAGACTATAATTGTTTGTATTCTTTCTCAATGGGATTTGGAATTTGCTCACTGGTGCTCTATTTAGAGTTCTTTCAGTATGTTAATGTTAGGAGAAGACACTAAAGAGTCAACAAAAGTTGTTGATAAAACTGGTCCTTCAACAAAAGTTGATGAAGGAGTTAGTTCTTCAGACTTGTCTCGCGTCCTTCTCAATCGTTGAGAATGCCTCAATATAGTGGGAGGGTTTTATCACGACCTGACCGCTACTTGGATTTAACTGAAACTCAGGTCATCATACATGATGATGGCATTGAGGATCCATTGTCCTATCGACAGGCAATGAATGACGAAGATAATAACCAATGGGTATGACCTTGAAATGGAGTCAATGTACTTCAATTTAGTATGAGAGCTTGTAGATCTACCTTAGGGGTAAAACCCATAAGGTGCAAATGGATTGTTAGGAGAAAGAGAGATACAACTGAGAAGATATAGACCTTCAAAGCTAGGCTTGTAGCAAAGGGTTATACTTAGAGAAAAGAGGTTGACTATGAAGAAGCTTTTTCTCCTATTGCTATGTTAAATTTTATAAGAATTCTGTTGTCCATAGCTACATATTATGACTATGAAATTTGTCAAATTGATGTTATGACTGCCATTTTGAATGGTATCTTGAAGAAAATATCTTTATGTCTCAGTACGAAGGGTTCATAGTCTAAGGTCAGGAGTAAAAAGTTTGCAAGCTGAATTGATCCATTTATGGATTGAAATAAACTTCCAAATCTTGGAATATTGTGATCAAAATTTTGGTTTTGACAAAAATGTTTACGGGCCTTGTGTATATAAGAAAAGAAATAAGAATAATGTAGCTTTTCTAATACTTTATGTGGACGATATCCTACTCATTAGAAATGATGTAGGGTACCTCACTAACATAAAGAACTGGTTAGCAGACCCAATTCTAAATGAAAGATTTGAGAGAGGTGCAGTATGTCCTTGAGATCTAGCTCATTAGGGATTGTAAGAACAAAATGCTAGCATTGTCTCTGACAATGTATATCGACAAAATGTTGATTCGATATTGAATGCATAATTCTAAGAAGGGTTTATTACCTTTCAGGCACATGGTTCACTTGTCTAAGGAATAATATCCTAAGACACCTTAAGAAGTTAAGGATATGAGACACATTCCATATGCCTCAATTGTGGGGAGCTTAATGTAAGGTTGGACTACTGGACAACGATTGAAAACATCCTCAAATATCTTCGAAGAATTAGAGATTATATACTAGTGTATGGGGCTAAGGATTTGATCCTTACAGGATACGCTGACTCTGACTTTCAGACTGACAAGGATTCTAGGAAATCCACGTCAGGATCAGTGTTCATCTTTAATGGGGAAGCTATAGTTTGGAGAAGCATCAAGCAAGGATGCATAGCAGATTCCACTATGGAGGCTGAGTATATAGCTGCTTGTGAAGCAGCTAAGGAAGTTGTTTGGTTTAGGAAGCTCCTTACAGATTTGGAAGTTGTTCCAAAATTTGGACTTACCTATTACATTATATTGTGACAATAGTGGGGCTGTAACTAACTCGAAAGAACCTCATAGCCACAAACGAGGAAAGCTTATAGAGAGGAAGTATCATCTAATACGGGAGATAGTGTAACGAAGAAACGTGATCATCACGAAGATCACCTCGAAGTACAATATTGCTGATCCATTTACAAAGGCACTCTCGACTAAAGTGTTTGAGGGTCATCTAAAGAGTCTAAGTTTGCAAGACAAGTATATAGTTTAATCTATGGCGAGTGGGAGATTTGTAATGGATATAAGAATGACCTAGTTTATTGTATTTGTATATTTACTTTTCATGTAATGTACTTATACATCTGACATTTCTAGCTTTGGATTATTTATTGTGTAACATCCCATTAACTAGAGTTTTAGTTCAAGTAGGAGTTTGTTGGGTTTGATACCCTAAAACTCATAGATAGTAAATGTAACATTTGATCGATCATTAATAAAGTGTTATTAATGTTTATTGCAATAAATAATTATTGTTTATCTTTTATTTATCTTGCCTGAATAACCCTTATCCAATAAACTAACATCCTAAATTGTATATGAGTTTTGGGGATCAGTGTTTAAGATACAGCCTAAAAGGTTTATAGTATATGGATAAGACTGGATACCTTATCCTAGTGACATTATGGATACAGTCCACTTTGTATTTGATACAAATGCAACGATCCAACGCATTTGTGTAGAGGATATGCTAGTGGGGGTATCCAATGCAATAAGTTTGCATGAGACTGCACCACGAAATAGTAACCACTAGATGTAACTCTATTGACTAGTTAGGTTTCTATTTCACTAGGATGACCTAGGCAACTTAATCTTCTTCCTAAGTGAGTTATGGACTTCTGTTCATGAGGGATTTTGCTTTGATTTGTATGGGTGAGAGTGTCTAGTTCACGACTCAATACGTCTACCATTTTGGTATAAAACCGAGTGGGGAGCTAGGAACATAATTTCACAAGATGAAATTCACTCCTTCCCGACTTTAGGGTAAGTAGATGAGTGTTCCCTTAAGTGGTGTCTTTGGGACCTTGGCGTTACTCTCTGACTGGTTTGAGAGGGGTTTCTATTTAATGGTTGGATCATAAATGGGTTGTTCATTAGAGGAGCACTGGTACTTAAGGATATAGAGGTAACATAGAGGTAAAACAGTAATTTGACCTAGCTGGTGTTACAAGCACTCGTGAAGGACTAATTTTCTATCATTGGTCTATATACCCGGACACATAAATATATCTATAGGAGAATAGTGCAACTATGGGTCTTTAGTGGAGTGTACCCACAATTAACAAATATTGTGTAATTGGTTAATGAGTTTAGTCAATTAATCTCATATCATTCGAGTTTTTGATATATAGGTCCATGAGATCCCCTTCTTAGCTTGTAAAGGGAATTGAGGTAACTATGCTTTGAATAGAGTTTGAAATGTTCAAATTCATTTAGGGAAATAATATAATGTATAATGATATTTTATAATATAAAGTTTATATTGTAATTAGACTTTATAATATAAATTTATTTTTGGATATGATTTAAAATTAATTTATGGGAGAATTAAATATTTGAAGGAGTTCAAATATTAATGAATTGGATTCATATTGAAACTATAAGTTAAAATTAATTTGTATTTTATGCACATTAGAACTATAGGTATGAGAGAAATACAATTGAATATGATTCAAATGTAAGCCAGATATTTAATTTGGAGATAATTTAATTGGAGAGTTAACTGATTATTTAATTTAATTTAATTTAATTTAGTTAATTGAATTAAAACTATAGATTATGTGAGATTTCTTTCATTTAATATGATTTAATTCAAATGATTAATTGAATTAGATTTAATCAATGATTATTTATTTATTTATTATTATTAATTAATTAAAATAATTTAATTAATTTAATTAATTAGATAACTCTCAGGTAGAGGAGTTATCTAAAAATGTGGGTGATTCTATGTTTCTCTCCCTCTCTATCTTGGTTGATAAAAAATATGTTTTGATCACTGACAAATAATAATAATAAGAAGAAGAAGAAGAAAAAAAAAAAAAAAGAAAAAAAAATCATGCACATAACACTTTTGACTCTTTTCTTCTCTAAAAGAAAATCCTCCTTCTCCCTTCCTTTTTCTCAATTCAATTGATTCCAAAAACCAAAAATTACTAAAGATTTCTTAGAGTATAAGAAGGCTACATTTTTTGTGGTGTTCTAAAATTTGAGTTGGAGAATTGGATTCTCACTTGATTCAACAAAGGTAAAAGTTTTTATCCCTTTTCTATGTATTTTAAATTTAATTTTTCTTTAATCTCTATATTATTATGGAATTACTCCTTATATGGATATTTCTGAAATCTCAAATTAATAACGAGTTTTGGTTTTGTGCTTTCCTTTATAATAGGGCTTTCATCCCTATAGCTTTATATTTTAACAAATGCCACTTTTCCGCATTTCCATCCTCCATTTTCAAAGTATATCTAGTTTAACATCTTTCATTTTCAAAGTATATCTAGTTTAACATTAATACTAAATGAAAATGGTATAAAGAAAAGGGATAAAAGAAAAAAGAAATTTCAAGATGTAATAAGTTGATTTTATATATTTAAGTACTTTATTAGGGTAGACTTTATATATTAAGTAAAAATCAAGAAAAAAAATCATTTAGAAAATTTATATATAATTAAGGTCCGTTTGGTAACTATTTGATTTTTGATTTTTTGTTTTCGAAAATTAAGTCTATAGACATTACTTCCACCTCTCAATTTCTTTTTTGGTTATCTACTTTTTACCAATAGATTAAAAAGCCAAGTCAAAATTTGAAAACTAAAGAAAAGTAGTTTTTAAAATTTTATTTTTGTTTTTGGAATTTGTTTAAGAATTCAACTATTGTATTAAGAAAGATGCCAATGGTTAGAAGAAATGAGGAGGAAACAAACTTAATTTTCAAAAATCCAAAACAAAAAACGAGATAGTTACCAAACGAGGCCTAAAGGACTATAAATAGGTTAAATGATTTTACCGAATAAGTTATCAAAAATCGTCAATTAAAGTTCACCTATTGTGCTAAGCTAGTTAATACGTGCATACTTTCGATTATATTTGTATTTGTTTTTTAAATGCTTAAAAAATATTTTTAACTGGAAAAAGTGAAATTAAAAATTAATTGGAGAAAAAATGGCTTTAAATAGTTTGAATTTATAGATATTAATTCTTGTGAGAGTTAGAGATAAGGTTAAATTGCAAGTTTGATTCTTATGGTTTGGAGAAAGTTAGGATTTAGTCCTTATAATTTATAATTCGAATTTAGTCCCTATGGTTTGATAAGAGCTTCATAAATAGTTCCTATGGTAGAGATTATTAACGAGGAATTTATCAAATTATAGAGACTATTTATAAGGTTCTATCAAACTATAGAGATTATTTAACTTTAAAACCATAGAAACTAAATTCTAGCTTTCTCAAAATTATAAGGACCAATTTACTATTTAACTATTTGGCAATGTTTAGCATACCAACATTTTTATTTTAATCAGTATTTAAGTTTCTTGACCTAACAAAGAATTTTGAATCAAGTTAGTTAGAATTTTTAATTTTCTTGACATAAAAATTTTGTATAGTTATTATTTTGTGATACCATTTTTAAATTAACAAAAATAATTGGATCTATAGCATCAAATATTATATATTTTTCGTGTTTTAAACTTTTGAAATATAATTCTAAGTTTTTAAATTTCAAATTCAAAATTAGAATAAACTAGACGCATAAAAAATGTTGTTTTCAAAATTTGCACAATTTAGATCACAAAATCTAAAAACAGTTTTTAAAAACATAATTGAAACCGTGTGTTAAACCTCTATCCATTAAATTTAGAGTGTGCTTAGAATATATTTCCCAGTATTTAATTTAAAAAATAAGTCATTTTTAAAAAAAAAACCTAAAATATTTGATAATCACTCAAAATAGTTTTTGAAATATATTTAAATCAATTTTTATAAAAAAAATTAAATAAAAATAAATTTTTTGAAAAACATTTTTTTTTCTGGAGCCCAGAATCTTAGTAAATCTCAATACATTAGGAAAAAAAAAAAAAAAAAAAAGTCGGTCATAATGAAGAGAGAGAGTTGACATTGAATCTATTTAAGTACCGGGGACCAATACATACATATATGTATCCAATGTTAAATCGTTTTCAATTCGTTCACAATCCATGATAATGATAATGTGTGCTAAAGGCCATAAGAATTAATTTATTAAAAGAAAAATGTTTAATATTTAAAGGCGAGTGTGAAAAAATGCGAAAACCCAATATTCATCTGTTTGAATTTATGGAGAGAAAACTCAAAGATAAAAAGATTAAAATCTTAGAAGTCAAATTAATGAAAAGTAAGTTCAAAATTATAAGTAAAAAAATGTAACCTTATAAATTTTGAGAAGAAATTATATGAAATTAAACTTAAAATTATGAAAGTTTAACATTTTAAGATTGAGATTAAAAGAAAATTATACGCAAAATTTGAAGACTTATTTATAAAGATTTCATCATTTTAGCGAAAGAACATCAATAATAGAAAATATTATTTAATTTAAGACATGTTTGGAATGTTGTTCAGAAATGTATTTTTATTTAAACACTTTTGATAAAAATTACTTAAAATAAAAACACATATGTGTTTGACAAATCTTTTTCAAGAGTGTTTTTATATGTAAAAGTTTGTTAAGTTCGTTATAGGCTAAAAGTGTTTTTATTTATTTCAAATTAATATAAAAGGATTTGGTGATAGAGATGTTGGCTGGAATTGATTGGCGGTCGTAAAAAATGGTGGTCAGAAATAGTCAGTAGTAGTCGTCAGAGATGGTGGCCAAAGGTTGGCTGGTGGAGGTCGCTGGAGGTGATCGGAGGTTGGCCAGCAATGATCGCTAAAGATAGTTGGTAGAGGTGGCCAAGAACGGTCATCGGAAGTGGTGGCTGAAGTTTCTTGTACAATTTAGGGAGAAATTAACCATTAAACACTATAAATTGATTTTTCTAAAAGTCGGTTTCAATTATTTATCCTAAACCAACATATTTTGTAAACTCTTTTTTTCAAAATCCATTTAGATGATTGACGAATATATGATGTTTTCTTAAATAACTTTTTCTTTTTAATTTAATCACTTAAAAAAGTTTTCCAATTAATACATCCTAATGTTGTTTAATGTTGAACAAGGGCATCATTGTTTAATGTTAAACTCATTTCGAGGAATCTACATAACTAGCAAGCAATCAAAAACATCGGTTAATCATATTCCTAACATAAAGATAATTTAAGTCAAATTTTGAAAACTAGATTAAAAAAACAAATATTTCATTATAAAAGATGAAAACCATGTTGAACAAGTTGTAAGTAAACAAACACAATTTTTAAAAGGTAAAAACAATAAATAAACGATTATTAAACGAGATCTTAATTTTTTATTTTTAAAAATTAAGCTTAGGAACGTTATTTCTTTTTACAAATTTCCATGTATTATTATCTACCTTCTACTAATATGTTAAAAAATTATTTTAAATTTGATAAGGAATTCAATTGTTTGTTTCCTTTCTAAAGAAACACAAAAACCATTGAAATCATCGTCAAATCCAACCTTGAAACAATTTAAGCATTTACTCATTGTCTTCACGTTAGAAATTTTAATTCATAATTGTTAATTTTCTATTATTATAAGATTTTCCGACCACTTTGATGTGATATAAACTAAACTGTAGTAAAAGTAATGAATAATTTTTTTATTGAACAATCAAATCAAACTTTATAATGTAATTAAAATACAAATAAAATTGTCATATTAAAAAGTCGACATTACTGTTCCATTAGAAATTTGATCCTATTTTAGCTAAGAAGTCAACGAGAAGAACATCGATAATATATGGATATGGTTACATTGCCCTACCACATTCCTTTCCCCTACCAGATTTATTCGAAATAAATCCTAATATTTGATACATTTTATATTTTTTGTTTTTATATTTTTTTATTAGTTATATCTTTACTTTTGAAAGTTGAACGAAAATCTAATATCTGACCATTCACTTTTAGCCACCTATTAAAGTTTATCAAATATAAACACAAAATCGAAAGTTTAGAGATTTAATTAAATATTTTCTAACAAAAAAGAAATCAAGGACCTAATTGATACAAACGTAATAGTTCACGAAAATTCTACGCAAATTTGAAATTTGTGTGACTAAACGTGTAGTTAAATTTAATGATTAAAATATGTGTCTAAAAGAATTCTAAAATTTCAATTTTGTATTTACTAGATTTATTATATATTATATATTTTTTTAATTGTCAAATAGGTCAATGATATATTATCGACATAAAATTAATATGTTAGATACCAAGTCCGAAGTTTAGGAAACTTATTAATCATTTTTTGAAGTTTAGAAAGCTATTAGGCATAGTGTGATGAAATTAAATAGACAACAAGCAAATGATGACATATTAACAAGGAATTAATTTAAAATCAATCTGGTGCAAATATTCAATTTTCTTCTCTGATTGTTGTATTGCACCTGACCTGTTCTCTCTCTACCTCATTGATTGTACAATTTTGTCTTTTCTCGTTCTAGGGCTTTAGCCTGTCATATGGTATAAATAGCTATGTTTATTATTAAATTTATTGTGGAAAAATATATACAAAAAGGAAACCTTAGTCGTTCAGTACTGTCCTTTAGTGTGAAGAAAGGTTCCATCTTTGTTAAAAAATCTGCTTTTAAATCTGCATCTTAACTTGGTATCAAAGCTGTGAAAATGGCAAACTCCTCAATCAACATCAATGGGACCTCTAGGAATGCAACCTACAATAATCCTACTTTGAACCACCTGTTAAATCAAATAACCACAATCAAACTTGCCATAAGCAACATCCTATTGTGGAAGAATCTGGTACTTCCGATTTTAAGGAGTTACTAGCTATTTGATCATCTGACCATCAAGAGAAAATGCCCATCAATGTTTCCGCAGCATGAAGGAATCACATCCCAAACCATAGCTCAACCTATAAATCCGGCAGCCCTTCATATACAGTTGTTGCCTCTCTAAGAGCCTCCTCATCCGAAGGTGTCACCACTGGCATTTCCAGTTCAACAGTCGAGACACAAGTAACCATAAATCTTCAGTATCAAGCTTGGATAGCCATGGACTAACTCATTATGGGTTGGCTCTACAATTCCATGACATCAGATGTTGCAACCAAAGTGATAAGTTATGAAAATGCAAAAGATCTTTGGGACGCAATACAAGAGTTGTTTGGAGTTCAATCTCAGGTTGAAGAAGACTACTTAAGACAGGTATTTTAGTCAACCCGAAAGGATTTTTTAACCATGAATGATTATTTACAAGTTATTAAAAATCATGTTGATAATTTAGAACAAGTTGGGAGCCCTATTCCTCTTCGTTCTTTGGTTTCTCAAATTCTCTTAGGTTTGGATGAAGAATACAATCCAATTGTAGATACACTCCAAAGTAGGACGAATTTCAAGTGGCCAACATTGTAGTCTCAACTATTATTGTACGAAAAATGTCATGATCATCCAAATACTAAAGAAAAAACAACTAATTCAGTGGATCTACATCTATTAATTTTGTTGGGTATTATGACCTAGAACCCGTGGTTTGTAAACAATAAACTTATTCTGAAATTGAGTAAAGTTATTATTGAAGTTTGATTCAATAAAGTTGTTATTGACTTTTTGAATTGCTTATTTAGTTTTAGAAATAAATTCAATAAACTAAAAAGATCCATGACTATTATATGAATACTTGAACTTTATGTGGAGACATAAAAGTCGATCAAGTTCAAGTAAATAGTCAAAATGATCTATAGTATACGAATAAGGTTGGGTGCCTTATTTTGGTAATACTATTGGATGTGACCCACTCTGTAGTTGTTACAAGGAATTGTAAAGTGCTACAAACGAAGTGATCCCGATTTGTTCATGTGGTGACATAAGGAGTGAAGGCATTCTGTGCAATGAGTTTGCATAAGATTGAACCAAGAAATAAGTCACTCTTACTTTGTAATGCTGTTTACTATTTAAGACTGACTATTTCATAACGATGGCCTAGGTAATTTAACCTTAAACCTAAGTTAACTATGAACTCCTGTTTATTCAGGACTATCCTTTGATCTGCATAGATGAGAGTAGTCATACAACACTGCTCAATAAGTCTCCAATTTTGGGATAAGACCGAGTATATAGCTGGGGATATAAGGTGCAAGATGGAATTCACTCCTACCCGATTTAGGGATAGGAGAAAGGTTGTTCTCTTCAATGCTGAATTTAGGTCTTAAACAAGGGGTCACACCCTCTCATTGGCCCAAGAGGGATCCGGTTTAGTGATTGGATCACAAACCAATTATTCATCAGAGGATCAGTGGAACTTAAGGAGCAAGACGTAATTTCGGGGGTAAAACAATATTTGACCTAGTCGTTATTACCAACAACCTGTGAAGGATCGACTGACTGATTATGGTTAATTAAAATGGACACAAATATATCTACAGTGATGAGAATGCAACTATCGAGCTATAGTGGTGTGACTCGATAGTTAACGAATATTGATTAATTCGATCTAAAGATTTTTAGCCAATTAATCTCAAATCGTTGGAGCTCACGATCTATAGGTCCATAAGATCTCTCTACTAGCTCGTAAAACCTTAACCCCTTGACTCAGTAATTGATTGAATTTGGAACGATATCAATTTGAAGTGTTTAAATTGAATTTCAAATTGAATTCAATTTGAAATGTTCAAATTGAATTTATGGTTTGGATTTGAATAGTTCAAATTCAAATTAGGGATTGTATAATTATATTCGATGTAATTAATAAACGTTTAATTTATCGAAATTAAATGAAATTGGAGAGTTTATAATATTTAAATGTTGATTTAAATATTAATTAAATGAATAAGATTCATGTTTAAAATTAGGTGTGTGATTAATTTAATATTTGATATTAAATTATTATTTAATTAATTAAAATAAAATTATTTTTCAATTTGATTCAATTTGAGAAATTGGATTTTGAAATTTTGAATCGAATTAATTTGAAATTAACTAATTTAGATTTTAGTTAATTTTTGAATTAATTAAAATTAGAAATTAAAATTGAAAATTAAATTGTTAGTAGAAACATCCAAACTTCTCTTAGTATGAGGTGAATTCTTCCAATTCACACACATTGCCCATTAATTCCATGCATTTGAAGTGGCATCAGCTGGACTCTTGAATGCCTGCATGAAAGGGAATGATAAAACTTTTCAATTTTGAGATTGAAAGAGAGATGACACTAGTGAAAACTAGTTTCTGCAGAAATTGTTTTTCCCTATTTTAAAACCCAAACCAAACCCTTCACAAATTCAACCCAATTGTGAGTTCTACCACTCAAATTCAAGGCTGGGAATAGTAGAGAATATCTCTTGATGGTTCATGACTTCAATTGGAGAAGATTGCAGCTCAAATTCGTGTTTGAAGAAGATCTTCAAAGGTATGTGTTGAAACAATCTTAATACCCTATGAACATGCTTATTTTGATGTCAAAATTAAGAAATTAGAATGCTTAATGATCATGTTTTCTTCCGCTGCATGTTTCTGTAAACCAACAAATTTGATTACTGGTAAGGGGCCTAACACGAGAAGTCGAAGACCACAACAAGGGTAAATAATAACGGTAGACCACTACAATAACAGAATAGTGGACAAAGAGGTGGAGGTAGAGGTGGTCGTGGAAGAGAAAGATGGTGTTGGAATGGTAACAATTGCCCCATCTGCCAAATCTACTCCAAATATGGTCAAATCTACAACAAGCAAAATTCACCCCAAATCAAACTTCAAGTCATAACAATAAAGGGCAACAATAATTTCTGACAAATTTTTCCATGGTCGGAATTGTTTCTCCTCTGGTCCAGTGCTGAATCAAGCTTTTATAGCAACCCAAGGCTCAAACCTGTTTCTAGCACTAGATCAGTTATTGACCCAAATTGGTATGTCAACAGTGGTGCAACAAACCAATCCCAACAACATGGGCAACTCATCTGAATATGGAGGTAACGAAAATGTAATTATTCGTAATAGTAATGTACTACCCATCTCTCATGTTGGTTCCTATAAATTAACCTCTGATTTTAGGTTGTTGAATATTAAAAATGTGTTGTGTGTTCTTGCTATCACTAAAAATCTAATCAGTGTATCTAAGTTAGCTTAGGACAACAAGGTGTTTATTGAATTTAATGTTGGTTGTTGTTTTGAAAAGGATATTCACACAGGTAAGGTGGTGTTGAAAAGAGCTTAACGATGGTTTGTATCAGATTGGAACAACTGGGGCAACTAGTAGTGCTTCAATTTACATTAAAGAGGGTAATATAAATAGGGTGTCCAAGACAATTATGCATAGAAAGTTTGGACACCCATTTTTAAATATTTTGAATGAGATAGTTAAGATATGTAATCTTCGGTGAATGTCAATGAAGAAGTTATTTTTTGTGAAGCTTGCAAGTTTGAGAAATCACATGCCTCAACTTTCTTTTTATCTGTCTCACATGCCACTACTTTTTTTGAATGGATACTGATATTATGTCCACTTCCTAAATGACTTTAGTTGGGTTGTCCTTTAAAACTAAAAAGTGACATTGTGGCTGCTTTTAATCACTTCATTCCATGGTCAAAAACCAATTTGGAACTGTAATCATGGCCCTAAAAATGGATGATGGAGGGGAATATGTTAAGGTTCATACGTTTTGCTCTGAGTTAGGCATTTAGTCACAATACTCATGTCCATATACTTCGGCATAAAATGGTAGAGCGGAACGAAAACATCGACGTATTGTTGAAATTGGTCTAACTCTCTTAGCTCAGGCTTCAATGTCTTTATGCTACTGGTGGGATGCCTTCCTCACGTCAACTTTTATTATAAATGGTCTTCCGTCATTCATTCTTCATGGGAAATCACCTATGGAAGTGTTAATGAAAAGACAATTAAATTTTGTAGAGCTAAGAACATTTGGGTGTGCTTGTTTCCCATGGCTTAGGTCCTATAATTCTAAAAAATTTCAACTAAAATCTGAACAATGTGTCTACTTAGGACCCAACCCAATTTACAAAGGGCATAAATGTCTTAACTCGTCTGAAAAATTATATATCTCACGGCAGGGAGAATTTAACGGATCTTTATTTCCTTTCTCTGTAGGTTTTGGCTCACCACAACATTCCTTACAACAACCGTGTCAATCAACATTAAATTGGTTACCCAGCCCATCAAGCGTCCAACCCGTTCAACTTACTAGTCAAACTGAAAGCTACTCTCTCCCCCGTGCTTCACTAAAGCCATCACAAAGCCCAACTAAAGACTACAAGCTGCCCAACTGGCCCATACCAATCGAATACCAGCCACATCACCTACCCGATCTCACCCCTCTCCCACGTGCTCGCCCAATAGTCTAGGTAAGCACCAGGTATTCTCTCCTACCTAGCTCGAGTTGTTTCCAAAGGCTTTCATCAAAGCCCTAGAATTGACTTTTTTTAGACGTTCAATCCTGTGGTCAAGGTGTCTACGATATGTGTTGTACTCTCCTTTGTTGTTTCAAACAATTGGGAGCTTCGACAGTTAGACTTCAATAATGTATTCTTGAATAGCAAGTTAGATGAGGATGTCTTCATGGCTCAACCCCCAAGTATGTTCACCTTACTTATCCCAATCATGTATGCAAATTAAAGAAGGTGATCTATGGTTTGACAAGGGTCCCTCATGCCTGGAATAATATGCTAATGGCCACATTATTGTCTCGAAAATTTTCAAAAAGTTGGCAGACACATCATCTTTCATTCATAAACAGGTCACCTCCATAATTTTACTTTTTGTATATGTGGATGATGTAGTCATCACAAGTAATAATAGGGCTCTCATGAATCACCTGAAAATGCAGTTTGCAAAAATTTTGGAAAGCTCAATTACTTTCTTGGAATATAAGTGTCTCTGTTCTAATCAGATTTGCTTCTCAATCAGTCCAAATAAGTTGATGATTTACTTAGAAAATCAACATAACCTCTCTCAAACCAACACCTATGTCATCTGCCATTGGAAATCATTTTTCTCTCCCTAATGGCTCTCCAACAACTGATCCCTTTCTCTATAGAAATACTATTGGTGCCTTACAGTATCTTACAAATACACGCCTTGATATCGCCTATATTGTGAATTACATTAGTCAGTTTCTGAAACAGCCAACTGATGTTCACTCGCAAGATGTAAAATATATTCTATGATATCTCAATGGCACAAAGGACATGGGTCTGCTCATAACACCTAGTGATGACCAAAGTATTGCTGCATTTTTTATGCTGATTGGGTGTCTCATGTTGGTGATATGAAATATGTTGTTGACTACTGTATATTTCTTGGCAACACTCTAGTGTCTTGGTCGACAAAGAAGAAAATTGTTGTCGCCCGATCCAGTACTGAGTCTGAATACCTCGTCTTGGCCCATGCCTATGTTGTAATCAAATGGCTTCAACAACTATTGAAATTGGTGTCCCGTCCCTCGAAAAACCAGTTCTCTGATATGAAAATATTAGGTGCAGGTGCCTTGGCTCCCAATTGATGTTTCATGCCCATACCAAACACATCGAAATAGATGTGCATTGTTTCTGAGATCAAGTTTTAAATGGGGTTCGAGAAATTTGATATATACCGTCTGCTGATCAAATTGATGTCTACCTTACAAAGTCATTAGCATATTCACAATTCAATTATTTGAAATCCAAATTTGGGGTCACCAATCTCCCCTCTCATTGGAGGGGATATGAGGAAATTAAATGGATAGTAGGTAAATGATGACACATCAACAAGAAATTAATTTAAAATCAATCTGGTGCAAATATTCAATTTATCTTCTCTGATTTTTTTATTGGGTCTGGCCCGTTTTCTCTCTCTTTCCTATTGGTTGTACAGTTTTGTCTTTTCTCATTCTAGGGTTTTAGCCTATCATTTGATATAAATAGCTATGATCATTAAATTTATTGTGGAAAAATATATACAAAAATGAAACCCTAACCGCTCAGTACTTCCTTTAGTGTGAAGAAAAGTTTCCATCTTTATTAAAAATTATGCTTTGAAATATGCATCTTACCTCATAGAACTTCAAAATTTAGAAGCTAAATATATAATTCAACAAATAATAATAATAATAATGAGTTACTAAACAAATTATTGTAAATATAACAACCTAAATCCTTCCTAGGATTTGGGATATGAATATTTTGTTCTTAGTTACCGTACATCCTCATATTATCTTTGTTAGAATGACTCTTAAATTTGATGTATCTGGCTTCGAATGACCAAGTAAAGAGTTTCGCTAACCGAGCAACGAGTTGAGGTCAAGGAGAGACGTGTTATGGTGGGGTTTGGGGCAATGCCTTTGAAACCTAAGCTGAATTCATATTTGTCATATTTATATTATGTACGATTTTGACACAAGAAGTGCGCTACATAAACTATTTAACCCTAAAGTGAATCTAATTTGTATTCTCAATTTTCTTTCTAATAAAACTACTCTCTCTTTGCTTGCAGACGTAACTTGAACACTCTTAATGAACACATAAATATGTGTTGATTTTCTATTGTTATTTTTTCTATTTTCTTTATTTGTCAATTCAATAACAATCTAGTTGTGCCACATACTTGACCTGAATCGCTTCAGGCTCAATTTGTAAAATCAGACACAAGTAATTTTTAGCATGCTATATCTTCTTATGGAATGCTTTTATAAGAGAAGATTTAGGTCATTGGATATATATAATTGATCTAAGTTAAGTACACTCAACTTTAAAGTCTAAGACCACCATGTATTTATTTACTTATTATTATTTTGAAGAACAAGTTTTTTTTTGTTGGAGGAAAACATTAAAAAAAAAAAAAACACACACACAAGACCATTGCAAAATAACATCTCAAGCCGCTAGAGTGGAGAGCCACTCGAGGGTAAGGAGAAAGGAGAAGAGAAAAAGCCTCCTCCAAAACCTTTTGTGCTAGAGAGTGTGCTAGGAAATTATGACACCAACGAACAGAAAGATAGGGGACAATCTCCCAACTCAAAACCTCAAACTTAGCCTCATCGGATGGAGAAAAGAGACTTTAGATAGACTGATTGTCTTTGTCATTTAGTAGATTGACAACTTCTACATAATCAAATTCAATTATAGAACAAAGTGCTTCTTCATTATTTAATGGTTATCAATTTTTTTAAAAGCTTTTTAAATCATACTTATTCCAATGAGGCATTAGTTCATTTTTCGAACCCCATGGTAATCAACCTAATTAACTTTTAGATAGACTCTAAATTGTCACAGTATTTTCCTATCCATATGCTTATTATATATATATATATATATCTTGGCAAAGAAATTATTCATATAATTTTGTGATGTGTAAAACGATTATCCATAACCAATGGTTAACCTATCTGTCTTTGTGTATTATTTCAACGTCTACATCTACTACTTTTATTATTTTTTTTTCTTATTCTTTTAAGAAAATTGCATCCTTTATTCTAAAAAAAAAATCGAATCTTTACCTGTAATACCCACTTGGCAATTGGCATAGACAATATTAAAACAAAAAAGAAATTGATTAATAATGAGACAAGCCATTCAAAATTTTGATGTTTATCCATATAAAAAACCTTTCATTTTTGTTTTCCTTTTTTTTTTTTCGAAAAAAGGCAAAATGGAAATTATGCATTATTCTTAGCGTTAAGCACATAAAAGGTAGAAATATAATTGAGAAGTCAATTAAAATTGAAAAAAAAAAAAAGAAAATTTAACTATAGATTTCTATCACAAATAGAGGTTAATAGAAGTCTATCAATATCTATCGATGATAAAACTGATATAAATCTATCACTGATAGACGTTGATAGAAGTCAATTAATATCTATGAGGGATAGAAACAGATAGAAGTTAGAGAATAATAGAAATCTATCAGTTATAGAAACTGATACAAGTTTATCATTGGTACTATCAATGATAGAAACAGATACAAGACTATCATTTATAAAAATTGATAGAAGTCTATCAATTCTATCGATTTTTCTTTTATTTTTATAAATAGTTTGACATTTTTCTTATCAGTGAAAATTTCTCGTTAGTAAGTGTATTAAGTTAATTGATTTGATTGTAAATAATTAAGTGAATTAAGTTAGTTGATTTGATCGTAAATAATTAAATATAGGGGAAAATATTTGACTTTTACTCCGAGAAAAAGTGGTAAAGTTTATGAAATTTGATCCTAAACCTTTTTGTTATTTCCTCCAATAATTTTAATAAATTACAACATAAAAATCTCTTGCTCACTAAATTTTAATAATAGAAATTCATGTTTTGGTTAGTGTATAAATTAATTAGCTATTGAATAACTTTAAATTTAAAATTTAAAGTTAAGATTGCAACCTTTAATTATCTAAATTTAACTAGGATACAATTAGATTGAAATTGCACTCTAATGTATAATTAAGAAATATCCATCTTTTTTTCCCTAACTTAAAATTAAATTTGCAAAAGTAAAAATGCAAAAAAAAAAAAAAAAAAGAAACAAAAAGGAAAAAACCTATTTTCAGCATTACAACCATTTAACTCCAAAAAAAATATATATATGGTTGTGAATTTTAGGAGCACAACTGAACACAAATACTAATAAAATATAATATTAAAATAAATATAATATAATATAATAATAAAATAAATAAATATTTAATTAAATTAAACATAATATATAAATATTTGAAATAAATAAATACAAAAATAAATTAAAAAAAAAAAGGATCGATTTCTCCACTTTTTCCAATTTTCATGGATTTTGCCTAATGTATGTGTCTTCCAAAACCCACCAATGTCATTATTTATAGGCAACTTGGCAAGTAGGAGGTGGATTACATGGACACTAATAATGTATAATGTTAAGACACATGAACAATACTTTGGGAAATGAAGACATGACATATGGTCAATGGATACTAAACATGAGCATCTAATGGGCAAATCATCAACATATAATAAATCTCATTTTGTGATTTCTTTATAAAAGGATATGGACAAATGGGGTTATTCTTTTACCCTCATACCAACAAATATTGAATAAGATGATTATATCACATTCATCAGGATTATTTTATAAGAATCTCTATGATATATATATGATTCTCTAATATTTGAATTATAAGATTATGGTACCTTTAACTCTTCAGGTATTTTTATAAATAAATATCATTATTAAGAGATTCATATAAATGTGGTATGACTGCATCCATAAGATGAATATTAAACTTTTCATACACAATCAGATAAATTGAATATCTCATGGTATTGTATATCGACCATTAGAGAATATGTTTTCTTATAATTAATACTAGTCTATTGCGAGAATTATTGGAGGATCTATCTCGCTTTATATCTTATGATTTCATTCTATTTGTTGTACAAATACTCCACTTGTATCCCACATGTAGACATTCTCTGATGTTTGAACTACTAGTCCTCATGATTTGAAAAATGAGTTTATCCACATAAGTCAATCATTTCTATATCAATATTTTTTATACTCACTTTCATAAATAATATTGTGAGTAACATTGTATGCAAAAATGTTGTCAACTTATATGATTTCATAATTTATTGAGATCTCATTATTATCCTCATTTATTTCAATATCCTTATGAGTGCTCATATTTAGGATTTCTTCTAGAACATCCATATTCTTATCTCAGTCATTGATTGACTATTTCTTTTTCAAGGATTTTTATCTTTGGAATCAAATGGTCTATCACACTTCTGGTGTGTCCCATACTCATTATTGACAACTTATTGCATTTAATGGAGCATTTGCAGCGGTATATGTGACTTAGTCACTTTCTTAGCATTTATAAATACATCTGGTAACTGATTTTCTATATTTTCAAATGAATTATTTTCTAGGTCACATTGATCTGTACGAGGATCTAAATGAGACAATAACGATGCATCTCATGTAATTTTTTTTCGAACTTTTTTATTCCTCCCTCTAATATTGGACAATTTATTTCATTACAATGACAATCAGCAAATCGTGCAGTAAATACATCACCTATTAGCGGTTTAAGATATTTAATAATTGATGGAGAATCATATCCAACATATATTTCTAACCTCCTTCAAGGACCCATCTTGTGGTGGAGCAATTGGAACAAATACTGCACATCCAAAAATTCTCTGATGGGAAATATCTGGCTCTTGGCCATAAGCTAATTGTAATGGTGAGTACTTATGATAAGCTACTGGCCTAATGCATACAAGTAACGGCACATGCGAAATAGCATGTTCCAATACAGATGTAGGAAGCTTAGCTCTCATAAGCAATGATCTAGCAATTAACTGCAAACGTCTTATGAATGATTCTACTAAACTATTTTGTGTATGAACATGAGTTATAGGATGTTCAACACTTATCCTAATTGACATACAATAATTATCAAAATCTTGGATGTAAATTCACAAAGATTATCAAGATGAATGATCTTAATTGTATAATCAAGAAATTATGCTCTTAACTTAATTATTTGAGCAAGTAATCTTGCAAATGCAAGATTTCAACTTGATAATAGGTATATATATGACCATCTATTGGATGTATCTATTAATACCATAAATATCTAAATGGTCTACTTGGTGGGTTAATAGATCCATATATATCACCATGAATTAGGGGATTCATTTTTCACTTTAACTTGGTGATATTCTAATTATCAATTTTCCTTGAGAGTGTGCATCACATGATAATGCATTAGATTGAAGAATCTTTTGACTCTTCAATGAGTGTCTATTTGAATTCTCAATAATTCTCTTATCATTATAGACCCTGGATGACCTAATCTGTCATTCCAAATTATAAATATGTTTGGATTCATGAACTTCAGGTCCATTGTTGCATATGTTTTAATTACTCGAATATGAGTATAATATAATCTAGAAGATAAAGCAAGTAACTTTTCCAATATACATTTTTCATATGAGACAGTAGATATGATATAAAGATACTCTATATTATTCTTTCTATTAATATCAATATGATAACCATTGCATCGTATTTCTTTAAACTAAGTACATTTATCTTTGATTGACTAGAGAACAATGCATTATCAATTGTAAATTTTGTTCCTCTAGGAAAAATAATATTTGCTTTTCCAAAGCCTTCAATCTAGTTTGCAGAACCTGATATCGTATTCACTTTTGCTTCCAGCATTGTCAGTTTGGAAAAATATTTTCTACTTGTAAGTATTGTATGTGTAGTTGTCTTGTCTGCCAAACATAAATCTTCTTTACTCATTTTTTAGTCACCAAACATATGAAAATGATCCACGTTTATTCATTAAAAGAAAATAATTGCAATAAAAAAAACAACACTTGGAATATACAAAATATATTATTAACCAAAGAAAAATATGAAAATAAAAAAAGGGACAACATTTATACTAAATATTCCCAAAATAAAAAAAAAAAAAAAAACGCTTGTTATGCATTCAATTGTACCATTTTTCTCTTCAAGAGATTTGAAATAGTGTGTCACATCCAAATATGTTATATTGGATAGGTAAAATATCTCATTATCTTGGTATGCAAAATTTGTTTCACCATTTTTCTCTTTTTCCTCCAAAGAGGCTTGATAGAGATCAACTAAGTACTTTGGCGTACGTTAGGTACGCGATCATTGCTCAGTCATTCCACATCAGAAACATTTATTTTCAACACTTTTTAAACCCTTATCTTGTGGAGTTTTTCCTTTGTGATCATCACTTTGTATGGTTCTTTTGAAATTTAATTAATTAGAATGACCACCACGAAAATAATAATTATTTCTTCCTTGCCATGATCACGACCTCGACCACGATTATTAACATTCACAACATTCAGTTTAGGGAATGATGTTGTTTCAATTGGTCGAGATTCGTGATTTTTCATCAATAACTTATTATTTTGTTCGGCCACGAGAAGACATGAAATTAGTTCAGAATATTGTTTAAAATCTTTATCTCGGCATTACTACTGCAGGAGCATATCCAAAATGTAGATAAATGTCTTATCTAACATATTGATTTTTAAAATTTTGGAACTTCAAGTGCATCCACTTAGGACGAGCTTTAGGAAGAAAAAATATTTTTCGATGATCATATTTTTATGGCATTCCAGGTGTATTTTGGCATCAAACACCAATGACAAATAATTATTATCATTAATATCAAATGCTACAAATTCTAACTTTATAATATTTTCATGGTAACACTTACAAAATATTATATTTATATTAGAAATTTAATATATATCAAATATGTAAAACATCATTTAATTTATTAATTATAAGGAAGAGAGAAAAACCAACATACCTTTAGGATCTACCTTTAGTGAGGAAAACAATAGGAACTTGTGCTGATAACGTGTTGTAAACTTGAGAAGCACAACAGGAACATAATTACCAATAAAATATAATATTAACACTACAAGAAAAAGAGACTCTTCTGATGCCTAAAACAACCCTCACAAAATACATCATCAGGAGAGAGACTGTCTTTCGACTATGTAAAGGTGCCTTGGGAGTGCTCAATAACTCGCGACACAGTATATGCCTCATCTGCAGTTTATAAGAATTTTTGACGCCCCAAAAGTAGGGAGTTCGACAAAACTCCCCATGCCTCACCATGGCCGTTGGAAGTTGGGAATGAAGGCCAAGCTGGACGACTCGAACTCTCAACACCTGCTTTTGGGGCATCGAGAGTTCTTATAAACTGTCGACGAGGCACATATTGCATCGGGAGTTCCGATTTAAAACCCCCAAATCAACCCCCAATTTCAAACCTGCTTTTTTCCTTTCTTCTAACTCTAGCACACATAACAGAAACCTCCAAATCGAACTAGCTAATTCCAATCGTCGTCCGTGCATTCCTCCATCTTCTATTGTCATTCGTCTTCCAATCATCCGTTCCTCCTTTAATCATCTATTTGTCCACGTCGTTTGTCGCTCAAATCGAACCAGTCATTCGTCTATCGTCCGTCGCGGTTCATCCACATCTGTTATTCGTCATCTGTCATCCATCTTCCATTCGTCCTTCAATCTCCAAGCAGCTAGTCGTGGTCTGTTGGAAAGTACTGTTGGTGAGTTAAACTTTGACTCTTAAAGTTGTTTTTTGCATATATTTTATTTTATATCCTTGGTGTTACATTCCATATCTATCATAATGGATGTTTAGTACCATAAATTTCATATAATTAGAAAATTGTTTTCCATTAACTTTTGATAATTCATTATGATTGTTTGGACATAAGACAATATTGGTAATAAATTAATTGATTCCTTTACAAGAATAAGAAGTAAGTAAACAAATAAATAGATTGATTTCTACCTAAAGAGTTTTGTAAATTAATTTAGTATTAATCTCCTTTTGGCATTGAATTTGGTCAATACGTTTGTAGGATGAAAGGGTAGTGAAAGGAAAGAATAAATGGGATGGGTCATACTTGTTGGGTTGGGGGTTTTTCCTTATACAGTTGTAATACTACCTCAACTTTATAGTTGTGAATGACTTTGGACCCATGATCCACAGCAAAAACAATAAGAGGTATTTTGATGGTAATGTAGTAGCTTATCATTCATTGAAAGATTTTGATTTACCAAAGAGGTATATATTCAAAGGCTTTTAAATAATCTTTACCTTTTGTGTAACATGTGTTGGCTTTTTGACCCTTAATCTCAAATTAATTAATTTTAATTAATTAATTAATCAATGTTTTGATGATAACAAACTCAATTTTTAATTATTGAAAA
>NC_052360.1:51528002-51531712 GCF_009727055.1 Benincasa hispida | reverse complement strand
TTCGAGAACGATTGGGAGGGCTGAACTAATCAGTGACCTATACTTACTCAAAGTAAATGATGAAAAGAATAAAGACTTGTCTATTGAATCTGCTGTGTTTTTGTGTAAAGCTTCTGCAACTACTTGGCATAATCGTATGGGACACCCCTCTATTAGTAGAATAAAAGAATTGTCAAAGATTATAGAGATTTCTTATTTCTCAAATTGTAAACAATTCTGTCACATTTGTCCTTTAGCTAAACAGAAGCGTCTTTCATTTCCTGCCTTAAATAATGTTGCTGAGAATATTTTCAACCTTGTGCACTGTGATAATTGGGATCCCTTTAAAACCCGAACACATGCAGGTCACACTTACTTTGCCACCATTGTTGATGATAAATCCAGGTACACATGGATACATCTCTTGAAAAATAAAAGTGACATTCTACAAGTCATTCCCAGTTTCTTCAAACTTGTTGAGACTCAATTCTCAAAGAAAATCAAAAGTTTTCGTTGTGATAATGCTCCTGAATTAAATTTTGGAGAATTTTTTGCCAAAACAGGAACTACTCATCAGTTCTCCTGTGCATATACTCCTCAACAGAATTCAGTGCTTGAAAGGAAACATCAACAACTCCTCAACGTTGCAAGAGCCCTAATGTTTCAGTCCAATGTTCCTCTCACCTTTTGGGGAGAATGCGTCCTCACTGCAACATATTAATCAACAGAACACCTATGGTTTTACTATCCAACAGCACTCCCTATGTTGTTCTGTTTAACAAAACTGTTGACTATGGCTTCTAAAGACATTCGGATGCCTTACCTATGCTTCTACACCAACAGTCAACAGGTCTAAATTCGATCCAAGAGCAAGACCGTGTGTCTTCATGGGATATCCATCAGGTATAAAGGGCTATAAGCTATATGATATGACTAAAATGACATTTTTTTTATCTCTAGGGATGTCTTATTCTTTGAAGAAAGGTTCCCATTCCAGTCTGTCAAAGAAGACAACAAGCCCATTTCACATGATTTCATTGATCAGTTCGTCATACCAAGCCCACTATTTGATCACTTTGAAAACAAAGGATTACTGAAAATCTTGTTGTTAATACCTTAGAACGCTTATGTGAGGATAACCACGGTATTGATGATTCACAACCTCATATTAAAACCTCAGAAGAAACCAACCATACCACCCAAACAACCATTCCCACAGCCCCAAGAAGGTCATCGAGAGCACATTACCCACCCTTCTACCTAAAAGACTTTCACTGTAACCTCACATCCCACAGAAAATCTCCCTTTCCTCTTTAAAAATACCTCTCATATAATACTTACAACCAAAACCATAATACATACATCCTAAATGTCACTTCCATCTATGAACCCAACTATTACCATCAAGCTGTGAACCACCAGATTTGGAAGAAGGCTATGGTAGAGTAAATAGAAGCCATGGAACGAACTAATAAATGGATTATTGTCTCTCTTCCAAAGAATCATCATACCATAGGCAGTAAATGGGTTTACAAAGCCAAGTACAAACAAGATGGAACAGTTGACAGATATAAGGCGAGACTTGTAGCAAAAGGCTACAATCAATAAGAAGGAATAGATTTCTCAAAAACCTTCTCACCTGTCGCCAAAATTGTTACTGTTAAAGTCTTCTTCGCCCTTGCTACATCCTATAATTGGTCACTCACTCAAATGGACATCAATAATGCCTTCCTAAATGGTGATTTGTTTGAAGAAGTGCATATGTTTTTGCCATTGGGTTATCAAACCTCACAAGTACCACGGAAAGGTAAGAAACTAGCCTGCAAACTTAACAAATTTATATATGGGCTGAAACAAGCCTCGAGACAATGGTTTCTCAAGTTTATAGCTGCTCTATCTTCACATGGCTTTCATCAATCCAAGTCTGATTATTCTTTTTTTACTCAAGGACATGGACATGATTTTGTAGCATTGTTGGTATATGTAGATGACATATTACTAACTGGACCATCCCCTCAAATAATCAGCTCAGTCAAAGAAGTCCTCAAAGGACATTTGAAACTCAAGGATTTAGGCCATGCGAAATATTTTCTAGGATTAGAATTATCCAGATCTCAACAAGGGATCATGATTTCCCAAAGAAAATATTGCCTTCAAATACTTGAGGATACTGGATTTCTTGAATCTAAACCAGCTACAACTCCTATGGATCCCAATTTGAAACTATCAAAGAATGAAGGAGAGAATCTAAAGGCAGATGACATCACATGTTATAGGAGACTGATTGGCAAGCTTATATATCTTCAAATATCTCGGCCAGACATATGCTTTGTTGTTCATCGGCTAAGCCAATTCATCCACAACCCCATTAAAGCTCACTTCAATGCCACTCATCACTTACTCAGGTACCTAAAACGGTCTCCTGGACAAGGCATTTTAATCAGCCCTACCACTTCCTTTCATTTAAAAGCCTTTGTGGATGCTGATTGGGGATTATGTCATGATACTAAAAGATCCATTACTGGTTTCTGCATATTCCTAGGGGCATCTATCATATCATAGAAATCAAAGAAACAAGCCATCGTTTCTAGATCTTTTGTAGAAGTGGAGTACAGGGCACTAACCTCAGTTACTAGTGAATTAATGTGGATCTCTCAACTCCTTAAAGATCTTCAAGTTAAGATCCTAATGCCCACTACTGTATTCTGTGACAATCAAGCTGCTATTGCCATTGCCTCTAATCCAATGTTTCATGAGAGGACAAAACACATAGAAATTGATTGTCATTTTGTTCGGGACAAGATAACTGATGGGTTCCTTAAGGTTCTCCCTATCCAATCTAGTCAACAACTCGCATACATGTTCACTAAAGCATTTCCTACATCTGTTTTGTCTAAACTAGTATCCAAGTTGGGCATCATTGACATTCATCGTCCAACTTGAGGGGGAGTATCAACAGTAAAAAAGTTACATTCTGTTTATTAGTTACAACAATATTAGTTATAACAATTTATTTGTTACATTCTGTTATAACAATTTATTTGTTACAACAGTTAAGATTCTGTTAGAGTTTGATTTTGTTTGAGTTTGTTTGTATTTTCCAGCTGTTAGTTAGTCAAGCAAACTAACAAGTTCTTCTATAAAAGAAACTTGAAGTATGTAAAGGGTTTAGGGTTTAGGGTTTAGGGTGGGTTTAGGGTTTAGGGTTTAGGGTTTCGATTGAACAAAAGAAAAAAAAATATTCGGTTCCATAACCATGGGTTCCAATGTACGAGATCTTGTAGCACTTACCCGTTGTTGGGCTACCAATGGATGATTTGATCTGAAAGCATAGAAGTTCGAGATATGCAAACCACTTTGGGAGAGATATTTCTATATTCTTTTTAGAGACATGGACAACCGGAGGAGTATGAGTTCGAAGAGCTAGAAGAGATCGATAAGTGAAAGTAATAAGAAAGTATTTTCCACATACCTTTTCTCTCCATTTGTTACATGTTAAATCTAACTTTGTGCCTATATGCCATTATTGTAGTGTTGAAGGCCATATTAGACCTAAGTGTTTTAAATTGAAATATGCTCATACTACTTCTCCAAGAAGAAATTTTTCTCAAAGTGCAAAGTTTCACAATGCTCCAAGGAATAATTTCTCCAAGAAAAGTAGAATGCATAAATTTGTTGTAAGAGATAAATCTTTGCATAATGTTGTTTGTTTCTCATGTGGCAAGTTTGGA
>NC_052360.1:51328958-51527977 GCF_009727055.1 Benincasa hispida | reverse complement strand
CCTAAGAATATTAACACATGCTTTCCATATCTCACCACTATCAGAAATGCCTTCTAAGATTTAACAAGTAAAATTACTAAAAATCAAAAGAGCTCACAATAATAATACCCGCAGCTCAAAGCGCTATTTTTGCAAAAGTCTTCTTCATTCAAAAGGTTTGGTAAAAATATCCGCTATTGATTATTAGAGCCTACGAATTCAAGAGTAATATTATCATTTTTGCACATGCCTCTCTAAATTAAAGTGATGCTATATCAATATGCTTATCCTAGAATTGATATATAAAGATTTTTAAGTCCCAAATTATGAGCACTAGTATTATCGAACAAAATATAGGCACATTATCAAAACTTAATCCCAAAATCACAAAGGTTTGTTTCATCCAAAGAATTTGGAGTACACAACATAGCAACTGAAATATATTCCACTTTCGTAGTGCGATAAGGCAACCAATTTTTGCTTTTTACTAAACCAAGAACTAAGGGAACTACCAAGAAATTGACAAGTTCCCCAGACTAGTTACTCCTTACAGGTCAAGTAAACTACCCACAAAATCCGCATCGAGAATATTCGTAATCCAAATAATTCAACATTTCTGAATATCCATAAGCCTAAAAATCAATAGTAGCCAGCAAATATTTAAAAATCTTTTTAACGGCAATGTAAATGTGAATTCCTTGAGGACAATATTGAAATCTAGCACAAAAGACATACACTAAACATAATATCGGGTCTACTAGCGGTTAAATAAAGTAAAACCAATCATACCTCTATAAGTTTTATCCACATACTTACCTTTTTTCATCCTTGTCAAGCTTAGTGGATGTGCTTGTAGGTAGTTTTTAACAATTTTACCTTCATTGAATTTTGAACCTTTTGAAGCAAATCCCTTGTGGTTATTTTTTCTTGATCATTATGAAAATAATCCGCATTGGAGATTGTTTGATTTGTAGTCCAAGGAAGAAGCTAAGTTCTCCCACTACTCATTCTAAATTCATTATCATACACTTAGAAAATTTCTTCAACACAAAGATGATTAGTAGATACCGAAAATATATCATCTACGATATATTTTGGTACTAAATACGGATACTCATTTATCTCTTTAAGGTCTTGAATAAAAAAAGAGGTACTAATGTTACATCTTAAAATCATTAACAAGAAATTTGATCCTCACAGAGCTTGTAGATGCTTAGTTTAAAAATTATTTACTTATAGCATATTCTGGCAGAATGGCATTTTATAATACTAGGTATACAAACCATAGCCTGGAGGTTGATTTCTACATCATGAGCTATTAAACTATTGACTACTCCTGGTATAATCAAAACATTTAGCCCTTGAATTAGTTCACAAAACTTGGCTCATGTACAACTTTTAATTTCTTGACATCCTGATTTTGATACAAAATGAAATTCTTTTATTATCAGATAGCGAAAAGCAAGCAAACTAATCCTAAATGAGCTTCTAATACTATCCAATGGTGCAAAAGTATTCTTCAATAATCGTATTCTTCCTCTGACAAATAACCTTGAGCTTAGCCAAGTCGAGCTTATATTTCTAATGAATATTCTCATTTTTATCCATTTTATTACTAAAGCACACGCATTAGTTTCCAACTCATAGGAAGACATGAGTAGGGCCCTAGGCGACTAAACTCCCCAAAGCTTTAATTCTTAAATTGAGATTTTCAATTTCTTTGCAATAGCTAAACCAAAAACAGTCATTATATCCGCATCTTTAAAACTATTCTTGGTTCAATTGAGGAAAATAATGTACAGATTAATTAGAGAACATATTATAGAGAGGAATCGTAGCTTTGTCACTACTTGTTTGGGGATCAATCCAAGTAAATTAAATTCTTTTGGGCGGTGAGGACCAAGCATAACTCTCCAACTCTTTCAGCGAGGTAATGGATCGAACGACCATAACTTCGTGTCTTTCGATTTAAGCCACTCCACCTCTTGCTACTTGTAAATTTCCTTGCGTTATGTCACTAGACAAGTTAGAATCTCACATAATGTTCTCTTCCTAAAAACATACACTTAAATAAATAAGAGGCTCATTGAGAAATATACGATTGCTTTCAAGACTAGCATCATAATACTAATCATTGCATAGATTCCTCCAATTACTAAAGTTCTTTTAATATTGAACACACTGCTATAGCTATTACTGTGAGAGGAATGCCAAGGAAAATTACCAACATCCGTCTATAGAATCAAAAATTTTCTAAGTTTTTCTTGTGTTATTTAAAATAAACATTTTCAACTCAATAACTCTTGAAAAATAACGCCAATATTTTGGAATTTTTGGATTATGCCAAATGTTCCATCAAGGATATTTTCATTGCCAAAGAGGTCTAATTAAAGCTCTATTTAAAAACATAACAAGGATGTATAGAATGGCTTCCGCAACCAAAAGTTCACTGTACGTGAGATCCTACTACCATGAGCTATAGGAGTTTCTGCCGCCGGATACGGAACTTCTTATGCAATTGTCGGCACAATTCTTGCAGTACTTTTCCTGTTCAACACATACACACATTTTTTTGTAGGAATTCTAATGAGCGGGAGGAGATATTATGAGAAACCATTTTCTTGCATTACATCAAAAGCGCAGTGCAAAAGCATTGCTATAGAATTTAGTCTACCTCAATCTGCACTATTGAAAAAGTAATACCTTATTAATCTCTTTTATGAAAATAAAGTAAGTCTTTTTCAGCTATTTCCTTGCAATTTCTTATGTCATTCCTAAAGACTAGTAAACAAGAATATATCGTATCCAACTATCCAATAGAATAATCACTATTGTATTCCTACTGCAAATTGTTGACTGACAATCTCTAGGTTGAGATGCAGCTAATATAGAATCCATGTAGCTATATAAACATCCAACTCACAGTCATATTCCAAAAATGGATAAAGGCCATGTATGTGTATGTTGAGGTCAGTGTAGAGTTACATTTTTAAGATTTGAAAGAGGACTTAGTTTGCTACCCATTGAACAAGCATCACAACTTTGTCTTTTTCAAGTTTAAATTTTGGGAGGAGCCCTCTAACCAAAGAATTCTTAGAAATATTTGAATTAAGTGCACCTAGATGTCCAGTCTTCTATGTCATAACAAGATCTTAATGTAAAGCGATACATTATTCATTAAATAGGACATCATTCAAATCAATAGTATAACATTTTTCATCTCTATTTCCAACAAATATAACTTTTCTTCACTAGTATTTTCAATGATGCAATTCTTTTATTAACACAACTCTAAAGCCTTTATCACACAATTGACTAATACTAAGTAAATCATCTTCAAAACAATCAACCAAAAGTACATTTTCCAATTAATAAGAAATTCATTAACTTATACTACTTTACCAATTATTTTAACCTTTCTTGTGTCACCATAAGGTCACAAGACCTCCATTCTTTTTGGAGAAGAGAAGATCCAAAGTTTGGATGGTCTACCGTCATGTGCCATCGATATAACCACTATTCCAAGTACATTTGTTTTTCTCTTAGAGGCTTCAACAACCATACAAATACAATGTTCAAGTTTGATATCTTTTGGTACACTCATATGCAAACACACTTTTTGGGTCCTAAGATGTTAGCATTGACAAACTATGGATTCCATTTCATTTATGGCATAGACATTTAAAAAGGATTGGATTTAGACAAGTAGAACAAGAATAGAGGTTGTATCTCACAAACTGCACATGAGAACAACAACTAATGGCAAAGATTCTATCTCTTGAACAACAACAATTTATAGTGCATTCTCTATTTTTGAGAAATTAAATTCCTTGGAGGCCATTGTGAAACTTTGCACTTTGAGAAATTTCTCTCTTGGAGAGTAGTATGAATTTCAGATTATAAAACACTTAGGTCTAATATGGCTTCCAATACTAAATACATGGCATATAGGCACAAAGTTTAGATTTAACAGTGTAAATGGAGAGAAAAGGTATGTGGAAAATACTTTCTTATTACTTTCACTTATCGAGTCTCTTCTAACTCTTCGAACTCATACTCACTCGCCGGTTGTTCCATGTCCTCTAAAAAGAATATAGAAATACTCTCTCGCCAAGTGGTTTGGCATATCTCCGAACTTCTATGCTTTCAGATCAAAGATCATTCCATTGGTAGCCCAAAAACGGGTAAGTGCTACCCAAGATCTCGTACATTGGAACCATGTTTATTGGAACCGAATATTTTTTTTTCTTTTGTTCAAATCGAAAACCTAAACCTAACCCTAAACCACCCTAAACCCTACCCTAAACCTTTTAACATACTTCAAAGTTTCTTTTATAGAAGAACTTGTTAGTTTGCTGACTAACTAACAGCTGGAAATACAAACAAAACTCAAACAAATCAAACTCTAACAATAGAATCTTAACTGTTGTAACAAATAAATTGTTATAACAAGATGTACAATAGAATTGGTTATAACTATATTGTTCTGTAATATAAACAGATTAAATTTTTTTACTGTTTGATACTCCCCCTCAAGTGGACGAATGATGGTCCAATGATGCCCAATTGGATACTAGTTTTAGACAAAAACGATGTAGGGAATGCTTTAGTGAACATGTATGGCGGTTGTTGACTAGTTGGAAAGGGAGAACCTAAGGAAAACCATCAGTATCCTTGTCCCGAACAAAATGATAATAATTGTCTATGTGTTTTGTCCTTATAAACATTGATAGAGCAATTGGCAATAGCAGCTTGATTGTCAAGATACAGTAGTGGGATTAGGATTTAACTGAAGATCTTTTAATGGAGTTGAGAGATCCCACATTAATTTCACTAGTAACTGAGGTTAGTGCCCTGTACTCCACTTCTACAAAAGATCTAGAAACGATGGTTGTTTCTTTGATTTCTAATGATATGAATGATGCCTATGAATATGCAGAAACAGTAATGGATCTTTTAGTAATCATGACATAATCCCAATCAGCATCCACAAAAGCTTTTAAATGAAAGGAAGGTGGTGAGGGCTTGATTAAATGCCTTGTCCAGGAGACCGTTTTAGTACTGAGTTAAGTGATTGAGTGGATTGAAGTGGAGCTTTAATGGGGTTTGTGGGATGAATTGGCTTAGTCGATAACAACAAAGCAATAATGTCTGGCCGAGATATTTGAAGATTATAAGCTTGCCAATTTCAGTCTCCTATAACCTGGTGATGTCATCTGCTTTAGATTCTCGTCCTTCAATTCTTTGAATAGTTTCAAATTGGGATCCAATAGGAGTTTGTAGCTGGTTTTAGATTCAAGAATCCAGTATCCTCAAGTATTTGAAGGCAATATTTTCTTTGGGAAATCATATCCCTTGTTTTGGATCTGATAATTCTAATCCTAGAAAATATTTCGCTGGCCCTAAATCCCTTGAGTTTAAAAATGTTCCTTTTGAGGAACTTCTTTGACTGAGCTGATTATTTGAGGGGAGTGGTCCAGTTAGTAATAATGTCATCTACATATACCAACAATGCTACAAAATCAGTCCAGTCCTTGAGTAAAAAGAATAATCAGACTTGGATTGATGAAAGCATGTGAAGATAGAGCAGCTATAAACTATGAGAAACCTTGTCTCGAGTTCTTGTTTCAGCCCATATATAATTTGTTAAGTTTGCCAGGCTAGTATTTCTTACTTTCCGTGGTATTTGTGAGGTTGATAACCCAATGGCAAAAACATATGCACTTCTTCAAACAAATCACCATTTTAGGAAATGGCATTATTGGAATGGTCCAATTTGAGGAAGTGACCAATTATAGATGTAGCAAGGGCGAAGAAGACTTAACCAGTAAACAATTTTTTGGGCGATCAGGTGAAGAAGGTTTTTGAGAAATTCTGATTCCTTCTTATTGATTGTAAGCCTTTTGCTACAAGTCTCGCTTTATATCTGTCACTGTCCATCTTGTTTGTACTTGGCTTTTGGTAACCCATTTACTGCCTATGGTATGATGATTCTTTGGAAGAGAGACAATAATCCATTTAATTAGTTCGTTCGATGGCTTCTAATTTACTCTACCATAGCCTTCTTTCCAAATCTGGTGGTTCAACCAGCCTTGATGGTAATAGTTTGGGTTCATAGATGGAAGTGATTTAGGATTGTATGGTAATTATGGTTTTGGTTGTAAGTATTTATATGAGAGGTATTTTTAAAGAGGAAAAGGGAGATTTTCCTGTGGGATGTGAGGTTTAAGTGAAGTCTTTTAGGTAGAAGGTGGGTAATCGTTGCTCTCGATTGACTTCTTGGGGCTGTGGGAAGGTTTGTTTTGGGTGGTATGGTGTTTCTCTTCTGAGGTTTTTAAATGAGGTTGTGATCAATCAATACGTGGTATCCTCATCATAAAGCGTTCTAAGTATTAACACAAGATTTTTCAGTAATCCTTTGTTTTCAAAGTGTCAAGATAGTGGGCTTTGGTATGAACGAACTGATCAATGAAATCATTGGTGAAAATGGCTTGTTGTCTTCTTTTGACCAGACTGGGAATGGGAACTCTTTCTTCAAAGAATAAGACATCCCTAGAGATAAAAAAAATGTCATTTTTAGTCATATCAATATAGCCTTATAGCCCTTTATACCTGAATGGGATATCCATGAAGACACACGGTCTTGCTCTTGGATCGAATTAGACGCTGTTGACTGTTGGTGTAGATTATTGCATAGGTAAGGCAATCCATGTCTTTAAGAAGCCATAGTCAACAGTTTTGTTAAAACAGAAACATAGGGAGTGCTGTTTGGATAAGTAAAACCATAAGGGTTTCTGTTGATTATATGTTTGCAGTGAGGACGCATTCTCCCCAAAAAGGTGAGAGGAACATTGGACTTGAAACATTAGGGCTCTTGCAAATTGAGGAGTTGTTGGATTGTTTCCTTCAAGCAATGATTGTTCTGTTGAGGAGTAATATGCACAGGGAACTGATGAGTAGTTCTGTTTTTTGGCAAAAAATTCTCTCCAAAATTTTAATTCAGGAGCATTATCACAACGAAAAAGTTTTTGAATTTTCTTTGAGAATTGAGTCTCAACAAGTTTGAAGAACTGGGAATGATTGTAGATATGTCACTTTTATTTTCAAGAGAATGTATCCATGTGGTACCTGGATTTAATCATCACAATGGTGGGCAAAGTAAGTGTGACCTGCATGTGTTCGGGTTTTAAAGGGGAATCCCAATTATCAAGTGCCACAAGGTGAAAATATTTCAGCATACATTAATTTAGGCAGGAAATGGAGACCGCTTCTGTTTGGCTAAAGGACCAAATGTGACAGAATTGTTTACAATTTGAGAATTAAATCTCTATAATCTTTGACAATTCTTTTTTATTCTACTAATAGAGGGTGTCCCATACGATTATGTCCAAGTAAGTTTGCAGAAAGCTTTACCAAAACAAACACAGATTCAATAGCAGTCTTTATTCTTCTTCATCATTTACTTGAGTAGTATAGTCACTGATTAGCTTCAGCCCTCCAATCGTTTCTGAGATTCTGACTTGTCCTGATGAATATACAATTGGTGTTAGTAAAGGATCATTAGATATCTTCCATCTTAAGTAAAGTACTCAACTGATAGCGGGTTGTATTTGAAATAGGAATGTATAGAACATCCTTTCAATATAACTGTTTTGGGCTAATTAGAATGTCCCCTAACAATACTCAACCTTCACGAGCTTTAAGTTTGGTAGTATAAACTACATAATTTGAGTTTTGTGTAGTTCTTTAAACATAGATTTATCATGGAATATATGAGGAAGAGGTCCAAGAATCATGATCCCCCAAACAGAATTGATGAATGAAGTAGAAAGCATGTACCTGCTATGTGGGTAGTAATCTGTCTTAGGGATCTCAATCAATTTGTTTGAGTAAACAAGTTGGTGTTGCAGCATGTTCCAAGACTGTGAGTATTGGTCATTTTCAGGCTGGCAAAGAAGGCAGATTGATTTGCTCTTAGAGCTTTCTAATGGCTTTTCATTACTAGTTATGCATAGAGGTTCCCTGCGGCCCTTTGGTTGATGGACTGAATGTTATTTGCTAGTCTATGCCTGGTGTGATAACCATGTTATTATAGCATTTGTCTCAAAATATGACCTCTATCTCCACATTATGCAATTGGCGGTATCTTTCTTCTTAGATTTCTCAAAAATGTAAACCTTTCTCAACTATTAGCCATTATGAGTTATATTTAATTATAGGTGTGATCTAATGGATCTTTGCCTTATTTGTTTGACAGGGGTGATCAATAGAATTTGTGCTTTGATTTTGCTAGACTCATTTAAGCCCATCAAGGAATCATTAAAAAATTCTGCATTCAAGAATTCTATCATTCTTCTTTGACGCGACTTGCAGTACAATTCATGCTGTTGGTCTTATTCACAAGTTCCTTTGCCATATAATTGTGATTTTTTTTGCGTAATTATACTTCCACTTGAAAGGGTTTCCTTGAGTAGTAGTTTACACAGATCCTTTCCTCTCAAGCTGGTATATATGTGGCTTCTTGGACTGACGGTACCCCTTTCTTTTGAAATTCATCCCATAATCTCTTTGACGCTTCCCCTATAAACTTCTAAGCTGCACAATTTTCCTTTGGAAGACTGAGTTGATATCCATGAGGTTAATCACAATCATATTACAATCTCCAATGCTGGATTTGTAGCTTCTTCTGATGTTTTTCAATCGTTTCCAGTAAAAAACAATCTTGGTTCTTCCCTGATAATGCAATAGTTTCCATGCTGGCCTCTTCTTATTGTCTGCTTTTCCATGAAGAAGTATGTTTGGCTTGATCTGATATTCTGCAATTCATTATACTAAATAGAGTTGGTGTGATAAAATACCAGTTGGTGGTTGGGAATGATTGAATGAAATGAGGGATGAAGGATTTCAAATGTTTGGAGATCGAGTTCCGATAGATTATCGGACGTTGAAACTCTCTGATGTCGTCTATAGGAACTTGCACGAGGGTAATGGGCGTTCGGTGGTTTTTAATTTTTCTCCTTATCCTTTGGGCCGGAAAAATGCTCTGATATATATAACAATGAGAGAAAAGGTATGGGAAATACTTTCTTATTACTTCACTTATTCGTTTTAATATTGTCAAGTTGCCTTTATAAGAAGAAGAACTTGTTGCTTGACTAACTAAAGTTGGAAAATACAAACAAACTCAAACATGAATTCAAACTTAAACAGAATCTTGAAACTGTTGTAACAAATAATTGTTATAATACAGAATTAACAAATAAATTGTTGTAACTATATTGGTTGTAACTAATTTAACAGAAGTAACTGTTTATAAAAACTTGTTGATATGCTTAAGAGTAAACTAAGTACACAAAACTCTTAGGCTATTAAATTAAGGCCTTAGGCATATTATGGATGCTTTACAAAGATAGTTTTTGAAACTTGAAGGAGTAGAACATCATTAATATAGCTAACTTTTTATCAATCAACCAAAAGGCTTGCTACTCAATTATCTTGTCTATCTTGAGCACTATTGTCAACTTTTTAATAGATCCTCTTTAGCCTTAAATCAGTTCTTAGCAAAGCCCTAAAATTCCTTTTTCTTTGAGTAATTTAATCAATATTCTTTCACAACTATCATCCTAAGAATTTCTTAACTTTGTCCACAAGGGCATTTTTTCTCATCCAATTTAAAAAGCATGCTTGTCACAAGAGATATTCATTTCATCAATATGCATAGCCATATGCTCCATTCCTTTATGCAAGCAATTCTTCAAGTAAAAGACTTATTTTTACTAGATAAACATTGTATTTCTCTTTTTAAAGCACCATAACATCTAGATAAGTTTTTCTAAATCATTTGCATATTTCAAAAATCTCCGAACAAATTCATTATAAGAAAGAGGTTCTAGAGTTACCTCATCATTTTTGTTCATACCTCTTTGTCACTATGAAGCCATGAAACAAAATGGCCATTCTGTCTCCTTCATTATCACTTCCACTCTTTTCATCGCTATCATCCTAAGTAGCTTTCATTACTTTCTTCTTGGATTTCTTGGATGATTTGAGAAAAGGACAATCGGTTCTATATGACTCGCTTCTTGCATTCATACATATTAACCTCATCCTTTTTTTTTGCTATTTTTCACCTTTTGACTCTTTTTGGTTGGTAGAGATACTTCTTGAAGTGCTTCTTTCTCTTGATGAAGGTTCTTATACTTACGTGAAAGAGTAGGCAACATCATCTTCACTTGGGAGTCCTTACTTCTAAGTAGATTGTCTTTAAAGCCTAACCTTTCTTTCTTTTTCTTCTATCCTCCATGTTTTCTTGATCTTTATCTCATGTGTCAACAACGAGCCCATGAGTTTCCATCAATGAGAGAGATTGGGAATCCTTTTGCCTCTTGAATGGCAGTGACTTTAAGGCTCCCATTGTGTTTGCAAAAGACCACAATAGCTTCTTTTATCTTCTCAGATTGAGTTACTGTTTTTCCCCTTTTTTTTCTCCGCCAAGTCCTTCTATGCATTGACGATGTTAGTAAAAATCTAATAAACTATATCGGAATAGCTTATTTCATCAATTTTAATTATTTCCCATATTGATGAAACTAACATGTATTTTTTTGGTTTTTTTCTTTGACTAGTTCCTTCATGAGTATTCTAAATTTCTCCCATATCTCTTTAGTCGTTTGCAAATAGACACTCTAATTTACTCAACTTCAATTCAAGCCAATAGCAATTAAAATAGCTTTGGCATTTAAAGAGCATGCCTTTCATTTTCATTTATAATGACCATTGCTTCCTTAGGTTTTTATAAGTGTTCACCATTAGCGATCTTTGTTGGAATTTAAACTTTTCCCTCACAAATATCCATAATCATATCAAAGTGAGAAGCAAGAAAACTCATTCTATTTTTTTTTTTTTTTATTTTTCAATACTATAATTAGTACCCATTAAATATGACGGAGTTGTGCTAAATTTATGTTCATGTTTTTAAGGGAAACATTTATGTAGTTCTAAATTTTTCTTAATTATTCTTTTTTATGATTCCAAAGGGGGAGAAGTTTAAAAAAATATGCTATAAATTTGTTATGATTTTGATTGTATTAATTAGGGGGAGAATTTTTTTTAAGCGAATTTCAAGAATGATCTTTATGGTGATATGTTGAATTTTATTATGTGCTACATATGGTTTACATGTAGTTTACATGTATTTCAAGCTATTTTTCTTGAATGGTTTGTCATCATCAAAAATGGGGAGATTGTTGGCTTTTTGGCTCTTCATCTCAAATTAATTAATTTTAATTAATTAATTAATCAATGTTTTGATGACAACAAACTCAATTTTTAATTACTAGAAATCTTAGTGTTTTAATATATCCGTAGCGTAGAGCTCGGAACAACGATTCCAACACCTCTTGAATCATTCAAATCAGAGCTAAAACGAAGACGATATGACCGAAACAAGTCTATAGAGAAAATACCATGGTGGATGACGTGGCATAATCAGACCATTTGTATGTAGACATGTGGCAGCATATTCGTTGAATGGTGGATCATTAAGAGATTAACATATGATGAACTTTTGAATTTTGGATTGATTTAAAATAAAAAAAAATTGAAATTTAAAAGAAATTTAAAAGGAAAATAAATTTAATATTATTTTATGTTTGTGTCTAAAGGCTAGTTTTTTACACATGATATGTTTTTTATTTTGAATTGACTTTAAAGAGAATGAATTTAAAAAGAAAACGAATTAAAAGAAAAATAAATTTAATATTATTTTATGTTTGTGTCTGACGGCTAGTTTTTGACACATGGTATATATTTTTTATTTTTTGGATTAATTTTAAAAAGAAAATGAATTTCAAAAGAAAAGAAATTTAATATTATATTTTGTTTGTATCTAATGACTAGTTTAATTTAAAATTTCCACCATTGATTTTTCTTTTCCAAAATCCAATGGTCCAAATTAATTGTGGTTTTTAAAAATTTTTCCATCTCTATATAAACCATCTTCCTCTCCAAATTTTAAACCAACAAATTTTACATTTCATAATCCTCCAAAACTCAAAAGTTCCATTGTTGCTCTCTCTAAGTTCCCAATTTTTTTCTTTTCATCTTATTCTTGAGAGAGTGTTATTGTATTGTGAGGATAAACTTGTTGAGTGCTTAAACTTGTAAATCCACTCTAGTGAGAGTTGTATTTTGTTCTTTAAAAATTCTAACATTTGTAACGGTTTGATCCTAAACCGTGGAAAGGATCGGGTTTGTTCTTGAACCGGTAAAAGGAGCGGTGGTGTAACGGTTCGGCTCTAATCCATGGAAAGAGTTGGAAAGATTTTATTCAAATTCCCAAGAGGCACTTGGGGAGTGGAGTAGGTCGAGTTTGACCGAACCATTATAAAAATTACGGTGTCTTCTTCTCTAACTCTTTCCTTTTTATTTTTGCAATTAATTTAAGCAATTTATTGTATGTTTTAGTTTGTTCATATTTATTTGCTAAAATTTGATAGAATTAAATTATCACATTTTTATCATCTTATTTGTTGCATAATTTGAATTTTTGTTATTATTTATAAAAAGTGTATTAATTAGTTTAATTCGGTTAATTTAGAAAAAAAGTTTAATTAAACCCTATTCACCCCCCTCTAGGGTTGTCATATCCATCCAACAACATGTTCTCTTTATCTCTTGAAATTAGGAATTTGGAAGTGTTTTGTTGTTCCTTAAAGATGGTTGTGCATTTGACCCTACCCCCAATTTCTTTTGCTATGTTATTGTCCTATAACTTTGTTAATAAGGTGTTTGTGACTTCTATTGAGATTTGTTTCAATATTAATCAATGAGGTTTTTTAGTTAAGTTGTAGTCTTTGTGTGTTTTTGGAGGTTTTAGGATGAGAACATGTAGCCTTAGAAGTGTATTGATTTTCTTCGTTTTATAAAATTGTTACTCATTTCCTTGTTTTGTAAGATTGTAGGATTTTTTTTTGTTTTGTAAGATTTGTAGGATTCACCTTATGATTTTTGTTTTCTTGTAGGATGCTATTTGGAGATGATGTTGGAAATGTTGTTGGAGATGTTGTGTTAGAGACGTTGTTGAGAGTTCTTTCTTCTATGTATTTGTGATGACATATTTCTTTTGTAAACCATTTTGCCAACTTTTCTCTATTTTGTGTAATAAAGAATATTATTGACTTTGTTTGTTTGTTTTATTCCTTATGTGAAATTTTTTAGTTGCTTAATAATGTTATATATTTTAGGTTATTCAGATCAAATAAAAAAATCAAAAATCAAAAACTAAAAAAATGTCTATTTTCGTCGAGTCTCTATGTCTCCAAGTTGAAGTTCAGATTTTGAATTTTTGAAGCGTCGGGAGCTCAAAGAACTCCCGACGATGTCTATACATGTGTCAAGAGTTCCAAACTCCCGACGCCGTACAACAAGTGTCGAGAGTATTTTCAAACTCTTGACAGTCTGTGCTTCTGCATCAGTAGTTGTACTCCCGACACATATCCCGAGCCCAAAACTTCCCAACGACACGTTTGTTGCGGGAATGATCTCCCCAATGCATTTTTCTACCATTTCAGCGTTTTGAAAAGCATTGGGAAAGGATAATATAATAATAAAATAAAAAATATTAAAATAAATTAAACATAATATATAAATACATGAAATTAATAAATAACAAAAGTAAATAAAATAAAATGGATGAATTTCTCCACTTTCTTCAATCGTTTTGGATTTTATCAATGTGTGTGTCTTCTAAAACCCACCAAATGTCACTATTTATAGGAAATTTGGCAAGTAGGAGGAAGATTACATGGACACTAATAATGTGCAATGTTGAGACACATGATAACACTTTAGAAAATGGAGGCATGACACATGGTCAATGGGTATAAGCATGAGCGTCTAATGGGCATCTATTATCATAATATTTATAATATATATAACATTGATCTTTTTTATCAATTATGGTTAATTAGAGGACCAAGATCTAAAAGTTACCATAACAAATCCAAATCCGCTTGCTAAAATAACAACAAAACTTGAAATAATAGTTAGAAGGGAAATTAGAACTAAAATCAATAAGAAAGACATGCATGCAAACTTAGGTTTGGATCATGTTTTTTTAAAAGAATTTTAAAACTTAATGAAGATAGACTTAAGATCACGGTTCTAATGAGATTAGCAACCTAAGATTTAATCTTTTAATCAGTTTAATAGGATTAAATTGACTAATAAAAGATTAAATATGTAACAAATCTATCTATAAATGACCTTTTGTCTAAGGCGAGTTCTGTCGAGGCTGGGGTATTTAAGCTGACGAAAACGGAACACCCCTACCTGGGAACTGATAGGGCATAAGTTGTACAATGATGCAAGCAAGGATAGAATGCGAAATGCATTGCCATAAACTTGTAAAGACATACAATGTATTCTAATCTTATGCCATACAACGCATGAATGAATGATGACTTTGTATGCGATACTACTTCTAGATATGCGTTAATTATGAGAATCTTGTAGTATACTATGCGTTGTCACAAGTTTCTTTGCGTTGGAACCAAGTATAATTCCACTGCAAGTTTCTCGGTGTGATCCGAGGTCGAACACAAGGACTGTTTAAGGTTATTGCGTTACATTTGTGGTATATACGACCAGAGGTTTTTCAATGTATAAAAAGGTTATGTGTACAGATATTCAAAAATGCAATAAAGTAAAGATAAAGTAAAATGTGATAAAATAAACCTAAGCTATGATGATACAAGATACATGTTTCATGATACAAGATACTGAGGTGGAGACTGACTGTGAAGAATATACAAAGATCGTGTTATGTGGTGGCAAGTCTTATGTGTGAAACAGAAAGAAAAAAGATAATTAGTACAAACATCACAAGTTCCTTAATTGCGTTAAAGGCATAAGTACGGTTCCGCTTTTCCCTTGGCGTACACCTCTCAGTGATCGGCCGCGTTCCCACATCTATGTGGTGAAACAGGGACAAACATAATGAATGCAAGGTTGCTTCCATCTCTAGAAGTACTTCTCGCTTTAATTAATGCATTCTTCTAACCTTCTCTCGATAGATCAGAATGGCATCTTTACTTCTGCTCTCACAGGTGAAGATGTCGTCTAGCATGCTTTAGCTAAACATCTTTATTTCTTTAGCACAGATTAAGTTACTTGTTTAATTCATATTAATCACCAAGGTATTAAGAAAATATCATGGAGAAAATGATTTATGGAGGAACGAAAATAGACAGAGAAGTGGAAATGGAAATGATCAAGACATTCAATAATACTTAGCGTCTAATACATGATTGTGAATGAAGAGATTAAGAAGATGAAATACAATTGATGAATGAGAGTTAGAAACAAATACAAATAAGCGCCAACGTCTTGGCACAGATCTAGAATGGAGAATTGCTTGCCGGTGTCGATGGAGTGAATGGAAGGATGAACTTCCCTCTCAGGTTTGCTCAACCGGTAGAAGGGATCTAAGTACAGAGCTTCTCGGTGGGGATTTGGCAGAATTGCACTGAGACTCACCTCTCGACCTTGTCTCTTCTCTTCCCGAATTTCCTCCGATCAGCACTCAGACCAACTCTTTCTCAATAGCCCCGTATCAATTATCCCCCATATCAAGTATATCCTTCAGTGAATTCTTTGAGGGTATTTATAGGCTGAAGGCTTTGACTTTCTGACTTGTGGTCCCCACTTCATTGTTATGGATAGTCTGAAAATGGTGGAATAAATATTCCTTCTGTTATGCAATCAGTCCGTCGAATATGCACAACGGTTAGTTATATACGTGTCACAATCCTCCACGTTTGCGTTGCTCATTTGCATCTTTCGATCGTGTGTCCGCATGCAGTGTTGTTTTTATTACCGCATGCGGTTGAAGTTCAGCTCTGGATCGACTGTCGCATTGCACCGTCATTGCGTTGATCATCTCTTCAGTATTGATTTGACGGGCGTAATGTGACAGAGATGCGTTATTCAGTTTCTCTCTGAACCTTGATCGCAAGCGATGACTTGGTTTCCTGCGAAACAGACTTGAAATATCTTTTTCTACCATCTTAATGGTATCAGTGGGTGTATTGACGACAATTTATAATTCTTGCATTTCTTAGCTAATTTCTCTACAATTAACGCAACTTTCCTTTCTTTTGGCCATAATATCTAAATAAAGCAGCCTAAATAACTTGTATTTCTACAAGTTATCAGGAACCTACCTAAAAAGGTGAATTAGATAAATTTGATGCATGCATGCAAATTTAAGGATAGTTCGTTAAAGAGTTTAATGGGACTTGACTTAAACTTTTTTAATTTCAAAGACAGTTATTTTTTTAGCAAATTAAACACACATAGATAAAATTAGTAGCCAGATGATCTAAGTTAATAAACCCCTAGGTAGAACATGCAGTGGGAGGTACTTGGAGTATATGATACTTCAGTTAAACCTCTTCACATTTATCCCTTTATGTTCACACCGTGAGATCTATCCCCAAACTAGAGGCATCCTAGGAGTGTCCCCCTAAAGAATGGTGTTTGGGTAGGTCAATACCAAGATAAATGGAGAGAATGTTCATAGTAAGTGGGAGCAGGACGTGTGAAAACATATCCCACGGTCTCTCTTATTAGGTTTGATAAGTTTATGTGCATCGATTCGAGGCACCCTGGGAGTGTCCCCCTATAGGATGGCATTTTCGCACGACTCTTTATCTGATCTCCTATATAGGATAAGGTCGCTTTAGCCTCTTATCCTAATCTGCTTTTTTCCTATGGTGGATGCTTTAGGGTGAGACTCTAGGGCCGAAATGAGGGGTTACACTTACGCAAAATTGTTAAAGATTAATAGTTCTGGACCAAAAAATGGTGACTATTAGTGTCAGTTACAAGAGTTGTTTCTGCCTAATGGTTGAGACCGTCTCATCCCAGTGAAGGGACATTTGATCACCCCACCAATGACTTTTGTCCTATCGTGGGACATCATATGAAATAGATGTCTTTTAACATAGGGTACATGGAACTATTTTTCTAAAACTAAAATTAGTGTTAAAAGTGGTATTGCATAGACTCATTAAGTTCATTCTGTTTTTCAGCAACGTGGAATGGTTATAGCCACATTAGCTCTATTAAGTGCCAATAAGTTGACTGGCGAGAATTATGCTAGTTGGAAACATGCAATAACTACAATATCAATCATCGATGACTTAAGGTTCGTCCTTACGGAGGAGTGTCCTCCTATTCCGACTCAGAATACAACTCGAAATGTTCAGGAGGCTTATGACAGATGGACACGGGCGAACGAGAAGGCCCGAGCTTACATCTTGGTCAATCTTAACGACATTTTGGCCAAGAAGCATGAACCTGTGGTCTCTGTGCGTGAGATCATGAAGTCCCTGTGGGGAAAGTTCGGACAACCGTCTGAACAGCTCAAGCCTGAAGCTCTTAAATGTACCTTTTACTTCTAACACTTCCAAGTGGAAGAAGAAGAAATGTGGTAAGGGCAAGGGGAAAGCACCTGCTAACCTACAGCCTGCCGCCCAGCGGGGTAGGCGACCAACACCGATTGACAAAGGAAATATTTCCATTACAACCAGGATGGGCACTGGAAACGGAATTGTCCTTGTTGGATAAAAGAGAAGAAGAAGGCTAAGGTTAAAGCCAAACAAGGTAAATATGATTTACTAGTTTTGCAAACTTGTTTAGTGGAGAATGATGATTCTGCCTGGATTATTGACTCTAGGGCTATTAATCACATTTTTTCTTCTTTTCAGGGGATTAGATCCTGACGTCAGCTTGAGGCTTGAGAGATGACGATGCGAGTAGGCACTGGGCACGTCGTCTCAGTTGCGGCAGTGGGAGGACTCCAGTTGACTTTATAAAAGAAGTTTATCATGTTGAATGATGTGTATGTAGTTCCCGAGTTAAAGCGAAACTTAATTTCTATAAAGTATCTGACACAATGTAAATATAATCTTCACTTTGAATTGAATAAAAAGTTTATTCTAAAATATGGTGTTGAGATTTGTTCAGCAAAACTGGAAAACAATTTGTATGTGCTAAGACTGTTAGCAACAAATTTCCTCTATAACATAAAGATGTTTAAAACTGTTGTAACTCAAAATAAACGAATTAAGTTTTCTCCTAAGAAAAATGCTCATCTTTGGCACCTTTGATTAGGACACATCAATCTCAATAGGATTGAGAAGTAGGTGAAGAATAGACTTCTAAGTGAGTTAGAGGAAAATTCTTTACCTGTGTGTGAATCATGCCTTAAAGGCAATATGACTAAAATACCTTTTACTTGAAAAGGTTATCGAGCCAAAGAACCTCTAGAGTAGTGCATTCAGACCTTTGTGGTCTGATGAATGTGTGAGCCAGGGGAGGCTATGAGTATTTCATCACTTTTACTGATGATTACTCTCGGTATAGGTATGTTTATTTGATGCAACAGAAGTCTAAATCCTTTGAAAAGTTCAGAGAGTTCAAGGCTGAAGTTGAAAATGCATTGGATAGATAATTAAAACACTTCGATCGCATTGGGGTGGAATGTTTTTGGATTTTGAGTTCTAGAACTATATGATAGAACATAGAATCGTTTCCCAACTCTCAGCACCGGGTACACCTCAGTAGAATGGTGTAGCGGGGAGAAGAAACAAAACCTTATTAGACATGGTTCAATCGATGATGAATTATGCTTCCTTACCAGACTCGTTTTGGGGTTTTTCAGTGGAGACTACAACTTATATCCTCAATTGTGTTCCTTCCAAGAGTGTTGCCAGAACACCTTTGGAGTTGTGGAACGGGCGTAAAGCTAGTTTGGTCACTTTCACATATGGGGTTGCCCAACACATGTGCTTCAATTTAATCCAAAGAAACTGGAACTACGTTCAAGGCTGTGCTTGTTTGTAGGCTATCCAAAAGGTACACAAGGGGGTTACTTTTATGATTCTAAGGAAAATAGAGTGTTTGTGTCGAGGAATGTCCTAGAGGAGAATCATATGAGGGAGCACAGTTCACGTAGTAAGATCGTGTTGCATGAATTTTCCAACAAAACTATTGAAACCTGAACAAGAGTTGTTCAAGGGCCTGCTCCGTCAACAAGAGTTATTAATGGATGTTCATCTGGTAGGTCAGAACAACCTCAAGAGTTGAGGGAACCTCGACGTAGTGGGAGGGTTGCAAACCCACCTATTCCCTGTATGGGTTTCACTGAAATCCTGGCTATGGTAGCCGATGGCGAAGTTGAGGATCCTTTGCCTTATCAGAAGGCAATGAAGAATGTTGACCGGGATGAATGGGTTAAAGCCATGGATCTCGAGATGGAGTCGATGTACTTCAACTCAGTATGGGATCTTGTAGATCAACCTAATGGGGTAAAACCTATAGGTTGTAAATAGATCTACAAGAGGAAATAGGGTGCTGATGGAAAAGTGCAAACCTTCAAGGCTAGACTTGTGGCAAAGGGTTATACCCATGTGGAGGGAGTCGACTATGAGGAGACTTTCTCGTCTGTTGCCATGTTGAAGTCTATCTACATCCTTCTGTCCATTGCCTCAAATTATGACTATGAGATATGGCAAATGGACATCAAGACTGCCTTTCTAAATGGTAAACTTGAGGAGACCATTTATATGGTGCAGCCTAAGGGATTCATCGTCCAAGGTCAAGAGCAAAAGATTTGCAAACTAAATCAGTCCATTTATGTGCTGAAACAGGCATCTTAATCTTGGAACATGCGATTTGATAATGCAATCAAATTGTACGACCAAAATGTTGATGAGCCTTGTGTCTACAAGAAAATCATCAACAATTCAGTAGTTTTCCTAGTGTTGTATGTAGACGATATCCTACTTATTGGGAATGATGTATGTCTAGTGACATCAGTTAAAAACTAGCTACCGACCCAATTCCAAATGAAATATTTGGGAGAGGCTCAGTTTGTTCTTGGTATTTAGATCTTTTGAGATCGGAAGAACTAAGTGCTAGCGCTGTCTCAGGCATCGTACATTGACAAAATGTTGCTCAAGTACTCGATACAGAACTCCAAAAGGGGCCTACTGCCTTTTTGGCATGAAGTTACATTATCTAAGGAAATGTGTTCTAAGAAAGCTTAAGAGGTTGAGGAGATGAGACAGGTCCACTATGCATCTGTCGTTGGCAGTTTGATGTATGTGATGTTATGTACTAGATCGAACATCTGCTACGCTGTGGGGATAGTCAGTAGATATCAGTCTAAACCAGGACAGCGTCACTAGATTGCAGTCAAGAACATCTTCAAGTATCTTTAGAGCACGAGGGACTACATGCTCGTGTATGGATCTAAGGATCTAATCCTTATTGGATACACGGACTCTGACTTTCAGACTGATAAGGATTCTTAAAAATCTATTTTAGGCTCAGTGTTCACTCTTAACGGAGGAGTTGTAGTATGGCAAAGCACTAAGCAGGGGTGCATCGCCGACTCCACGATGGAGGCCGAGTATGTAATAGCTTGTGAAGTTGTTAAGAAGGTCGTTTGGCCCAGAAAGTTCCTAACTGATCAGGAAGTTTTCCTAGACATGTCTAGGCCCATCACTCTTTATTGTGATAATAGCAGTGCTGTGGCGAACTCTAGGGAGCCCAAGAGTCACAAGCGCGGCAAACATATAGAGCGAAAGATCATCTCATCTGCAAGATAGTGCATTGAGGGGACGTGATAGTCACGAACATCACTTCGAAGCACAACATTGCTGACCCGTTTACGAAGGCTCTCACAGCTACAATTTTTAAGGTCACTTTCAGATGATGGGTCTGCGGGACCGCCCGCGGTTGGACTAGGGCAAGTGGGAGATTTTTATCTTGGGCCTTAGTACCCTAGTTTATTGTTTTGTACTTGTTTTTATCTTGTACACTCATTCGCTTTAGGACAAGTAGGAGATTGTTAAGGTTGATGCCCTAAACTCTCATAGAGTCCTGTAGTTTGTAAACACCACTATGAACAAATGCTTGTGATGTAATAATATGAGATATTTTCTTCACAGTTGTCTATGAGATATTTTATTTGCATTTACGACAAACCAATAAACTCAGATCCCTGGTTGTCGTTGTAACTTAAGCATGTATGTGGAGACATACAAGTGGATCATGTCTTAAGTGATAACCTAAATGGTCTGTGGTATATGGATATAGGAGGGAAACTTTATCCTGGTGATACTACGGATACAACCCGCTTTGTAGATAGTTACAAGTGTTGTGACGTGCTACAGATGGTCTGATCTGGATCATTCATGTGGAGACATGCAAGCGAGGGTGTCCTATACAGAGGAGTTTGCATAAGACCAGACCACAAATTGTTTAATGTCGTTATATAACGTCGTTCATAAAAGAGACTTTCATTTTATTAGGATGACCATAGGTAACATGACCATAACCCTGAGTGAGTTAGGAACTCCTGCCTATGAGGACGGTTCTTTGATTTGCATGGGTGCGAGTGGTCAGATTGCTCCCTTAAGGGCAGATTTCGGGCTTGAATGATGTGGGGAGTTGGGGAACTTAGCTACACAAGATCGAATTCACTCCTTTCCTGAAGTAGGGGTAAGTAGATAGATTTCTTCCTTAAGGGTAGATTCCGGGCTTGAATGATGTGGCGCCACACACCTTTTCAAGGCCCAGAGGTGTCCACTCAAAGTAGGACTATGATGTATTATTCATTAGAGGGATCAATGGTACTTAAGGAGTTAGATGTAACTATAACTACAGGGGTAAAACGGTAAATTGGCCCAACTGCACTTACGAGCATCTGTGAAGGTTATCGTACTGTTGACTGGTTATATCCAATGGACACAGAAATATATCTGTAGTGAGAAGAGTGCAGCTGTTGGTCTTTAGTGGAATGCCTGGCAATTAACGGATGGTGGATCTCATGACTAAAGAGTTTAGTCAGCTATTCACGTTCTGTTGGAGCTTCAAGCTACAGGTCCATAAGGTCCCCTTAGTAGTTCAATGGATTCAAGTCGAGAATTAGTTTTTGGGTCAGTTGGAAGTGTTCAAATTGATAAGAAGGAGTTTGATTATATATGATATGATTAAACCGGTTCAATTATATGTGATATAGTCGTCATGATGTATGAGATACATTAATTAGAGGAATATGATATAAATATGATTTATATCAAGTAAAGGAGAAAAGGACTATGGTTTAAATATTACATATAATGTGATATTAAAACTATAGGTTATAAATATAATATGATAAGTTAGTATTATATTTATTTATGATTAAAACAATTATACGATAATTATAGGTGGTTTCTCCTTTAACCGTGCGTGAAGTGGCAGGTTATATTTAGTTTTCATAATTGAAGGATAAAATGAAAAATGTTTTCATTTTGTAAAGAATCGTTGCATTAAGTACACTGTTAATCGTTTAGCTCACGAGAGACTACACAATAGCCTTCAAGTGTTTGTCTAAACGATCGTGTACACGTGCCATTCTCTAAACGATCGTGTAAACGATCAAGCCTGTTATTCCTAAACGATTGTGTACCTGTGGACTCTTACTAAACGATCAAACACAAAGTCTATACGATAGACAGTATACTCTCCCACTTGCTTGGTCGTATAGTGCGATCGTTGTTTACTTCTTCCCTCTACCAAATTCATAATAGAGTCCACATCTCCTAGATTCTCACTCTGACAATACCAAGGTTACTTAGTGGTGGTTTCCGAGAGGTTACTTTTCATAAAGAAGACTATTCGTGACTACTGGACGATTGGGTTGACGTTGTAAGTGACAACGAGAGGTAGCTGTTCCAAGTTCTTCACGAAAGTGAGAGAAAGTCAGAAGAAAAGTTCTTCAAAGGTATGTCTCTCGTTCCCTTTGTATTTATTTATGAAAGCATGCAATAATTTATGTTGAACACTTCGACTTTCGACAGTGTGTGAGACTCCTCTCGACGTTGTTATCTTCCCTTCAAATCAGCGAACTCCCTTCACTGGTAAATCTTAGGATTCCCTTAAGAAGGAGAACTCCTCCGCAACTGAGTCTTAGCCCCCCCCCCCCCCTGAAAGAGTTAAATAACATGCAATGTGTAACGACCGAATCCTTACACATTATGATCCGATCGCTACGACATGCATACTTAGACTTTTCTATCATGAGATGAGTTTTGGTGAAAATTTCAAAGAACCTATCTAAATTTTATTAATTAGATAAAAAAGCTGTATAAAAAGTTTATTTATCAAAACACCAGGGTCCATAAAACATTAGTGTGGTGGTACAAAATGCATATGCCTATAATAGTGAGTTTGATGGTTGGCCATTTGAGCGACGTCCAATTCTGCCATCTACGCTGTGTCCTTACCTACAAAGTCTGTAAAAATATAGGATGAGTATATAATATACCCAGTAAGTAGTTCTCACGTAGGGTAGTGACCAAATGCACAATCACAAGCAACATGTCATGAAAACATATGGTTGGGATCGAAAATGTATAATAACATGTGGTGGTCGGTTATGCTTCCAACATAAATCTCTCCGCCCTGATAGGAAGAAGAGGATTTAAGCGAAAACTAACCCATCTGATGATTAGCGGGTCATGCAGTCAGTAGGGCCAGAGTCGCATCCAACATCAACGATTAGCATAAACGTAATATTGGACTAGAGGGGTGCAACCATACATACCCTGCTAGTCCCCAGCATAAACATAACGTAAGATTAGGCCTGGAGTGGTGCAACCATACATGCCCTACCAGCACTGGAAGCATAAATTTCTCCGCCCTGATAGGAAGATGAGGACCTAAGCGGAAACTAACCCATCTGATGATTAGTGGGTCATGCAGTCAGTAGGGCCAGAGTCGCATCCAACACCAACCATTAACATAAACGTAAGATTAGACTGGAAGCATAACTTACACCTAATTAAAACTTGATTTTAACGTAATCGTGAACAAACATAATGCATGGAGTCCCTTGTAGAGAAACGTGTTCTAAACATGTAATGCAATATAACAATTAACATAACCATGCAATATAATAAAGGTACACTACCATAGAACATTTAAAAAGAGGGTGAGATAAACTACTTACCTTGACTGCAATCTAATTATTCCTTATTATTCTTTATGATTTGATCAGTAGAGCTTTCCCTTTTTAAATCAAAAGAAGAAATTTGGGCAGCACCTTACCTGAGCTTTTCTCTTTTAATCTCATAGAACTTCCTCACTCACACTTACTTTTTCATACGATTCTTTGTTACTGAGATTTGTTTGAGAATGGTTTAAATCTTCGACAAAGGGTCCTATTTATAGTAGTTTTCAGCTCTTCTCAGTGTGACAAATCATCCTACATGTGGCTTCTTTAGAATTACTTAGGGTTTAAGGATTCCTCTCAATAAGACACCTAATCTTGGCTAACGTTTACCCTTACGTCATCATTCTTTGTTTATATTCAATTTTAGGGTTTTTCTATATATAATCTATAAGATCGTGGCCAAATTCAACGTATAATCCACGCTTCTGTCCAAATCTCGCTCTCTTTGTTCTTAGAATCTCGCTCTCTTCAGTTTTCTCGCTGGTTTGGCTCTCGCGACATCCGCTCTCGCTCTCGTTGTCGTTGGTCGCGCTCTCGCTCTTGCTGCCGCTAGTCTCGGTCGCGCTCTCGCTCTTGTTCCCGCTCCCGCTCCCGCTCTTTTCTACTGTCTCGCTAAGAATCTCGCTCTCTTTACTCTCGCTCTCTCCAATGTTCTCTCCAATCTCGCTAGTTTTCACCCATGGTTGCCTTCACTGCTTGTGGATTCCACTTCCTCTTTTTAACTCTTTCAAATTTTAAGAGTATATGGGCAATTAATTCACCTCCAATTCTTCCAATGAGTAGTGTCCAAACAAAGGTTATCTACTGCCCGTTGTCTCCTGAATTAGCTAGCATCCAACTTCTAATTAATCCTCCCTGATTCTGCTCCCTTATTCATTATTTTTTGGATAATGAATAAATTTCCAATTATTCATTATTTTTTTTCCTTCTAAATTTCCACCCCTTAAAATAAAATTTCGTCTTGCTTATTATTTGACATTTAATTTCATGTATGCGTACAAATTTGGGTCGTTATATAGTGGAAGTATCAAGGATCCATAAGTATTAAAATTCAATAATTTTGATAAAAACTAATGCATGCTTTTCTAAAAATAGGGTTTTAAGATCATACCTTTGAAGAACTCTCCAAGAATCCAATTGTACAGCGGCAGTCTTCACCAGAAATCACCGTGAACCACCTCAAAGCCTTCCCTACTATCCTCTTAGAGCTTTAGGCAGAGTTGTGGGACTCAAGAACAACTTGAAAAGATGAAGAACAATGAAGAGCACACAGCAGCCGGATAGGAAGAACCCTTTTTCTTCTCACAGAGATTTTTTCTCAAAATTTCTGCATTAATTCTTCTCAAATGACTCCAGACTTCTTTATATATATTGTAGATGAACATGCAAAGAAGTGAAGTGCATGGCTTGCAGCTCATGGTTGGAGAATTAATGAAGAGACGTTAATGGGTTTTGTGTGAGCATGAAGATGAAGTTAATGGAAAAAATGAATTCTCCATTTTGTGCAACATGCAAAATCCAATTTTCATTTTTCTTTTAAAATCAAAAAATCATTTCAAAATCATTTTGATTAATAAATTTGAAAATTGATTTTCTAATATTAATTTCTTAAATTAATTTTAAAATAATAATTAATTTAATATCAAATATTAAATAAATTTGTGCACAATAATCATCTTCATATATTTAAATCATATTTAAATATATATTCTCTTGTTCTATTTAATTTGAATGTTTCAAATTAATTTCTCAAGTTACTCTAAAGCTTATCCATTTACAAGCTAATAGGGTGACCTCGAGGACCTATAGATCATGGGCTCCAAGGATTCAAGATTAATCAGCTAAACTCATTAGTCCGATCTAACCCCCGTTCGTTAACTAATGGGAGACTCCACTATAGCCCATAATTGAACTTCCCTCACTATAGATATATTATGTCCACATAATAACCATAATCAGTAAGTCGATCCTTCATAGGTTGTTCGTAACCACAGCCAGGTCAAAAATACCGTTTTACCACTATGAATACATCTTGTTCCTTAAGTTCTTACTGATCCTCTAATGAACAATTCTGATTCCTAATCTCTATGAATCAAATCCTTTCTCTATCATGAGAAAGCGGGGCCCCGATTGTTCATGACCTGGAATCAGTACTTAAGAGAACAACCAATCTACTAACCCTAAATAGGGTAGGAGTGAATTCCATCTTGCAAAGTTATGTCCTTAGCTATTCATTCGGTCTTATCCCCAAAATGGTAAGCTTATTGAACAATGCTGTTGGACTACTCTCACCGTTTGCAGATCAAAGGATAATCCTGAACAAACAGGAGTTCATAGCTAGCTCAGGATTAAGATCGAGTTAACCTAGGTTACATATTAAATGAAATAGACAGTTTTAACAGTAAACGGTCGTTATAAAGAAAAGTACTATTTTTATGGTCCAGTCTATATGCAAACTCATTGCATAGGATACCCCCACTCTCATGTCACAACATGAACGATTTGTGGATCACATCGTTTGTAGCACATTAAAACTTCTTGTAACAACTAAAGAGTGAGCCACATTCAATAGTGTTACCAGGATGAGATACCCAATTTCATCCATATACTTATTAAACCATTTAGGCTATATACTATCAACTTGATCCTGTTTATCTCATTACATAAAATTACAGCATTCAAACTATAGCCAAGGATGCGTTTATTGGATTTTCATAATAAGATGCAAAATCAACAAGTCAATATTATTGATAAAATGGAATGTTTAACACAAACTGCGCTGCCGCTAGAGTCAAAACTGCTGTTTTTTTTTAACCTTTTTCATAGTTTCCTTTAAAAAATGCTAGATTGAAGAGCTATCTTAGGGGATATTTGTTGTAGTGTGTATAAAGTTTTGATTTCGGTGAAATTGGTTCATGAAAAATATTTTTGGTTAGAAAAATAAGTTTTTCTATCAAAATTCTCTCTAAACCAAAAGATCATCCCAAATCCCTCTCAATTTGGATCCCACAATCCAATCTAAGGCCCGAGATTAGTAGAGAAGATCATTCTGGTGGTTTAAAACAAGTTCTTGAGTAGAGATCACGGGTTGATTGGAGCAATTTAGTGGAATCTACAAAGGTAACTTCTATAAACCCTAAATTCTAGAAAAACCCTTGAACATGCATGCTAATCTACTAAAAATTGAGGTAGTTAGAGTGCTTAGGATCTAATTACTTCCGTTTGTGGAATGTCAACTCCATCACCACTAATATTACAGAGTTAAGCAATTACAATGTAGTACTTATCTATAGTACACAACTTACTATGGTGAGTCACGTAGAGCTCAACTCACTGATCACCTAGGCTCCCCCTAGATGTGAGACTCCTTTTTAAATGCACTTAGGCTTCCACTAAGTTTAATAATATTAGTGTTGAACACTTCAACTTCTGCCAGTGTGTGAGACTCCTCTCAATGTTGTTATCTTCTCGTCAAGCTCGTAAACTCCCTTCACTGATGAATCTCAGGATCCCCCTAAGATAGAGAACTCTTTCTCCGCAACAGAGTCTTAGGCTCCTCCTAAGATTGAGAATCTCTTCTCAATAGCAATCACTTAGGCTTCTCCTAAGACCATGATTAACTTCAATGTGTTACACTTCAACGGATGAAGAACTTGCACAGCAGAATAGTGAGCAATGAGTAGGAGCACAATGTAGAACAATTTGGCCATCAAACAGAAATCGTCTTGCTCAATAAAACAAATGGACAACTAACCTAAATGGACAACATGATTCTCTTTAAATAATCAAATTTAAAAAAGGAAACAAATCCCCATTTGGAATAGGAAGACCGCACTTCAATAAAAGAAAATATGAGATGAAATATTGCAGTCGAATTTTTCCAGAAAAGGAAAATAATTTATAGAAAAATACTCTGATGTCACAAACAGATGTTAAGACTTTATTTGTGACTACCGCAGAAACCACTGCCTTAGAAAAATTATAAAGCCAATCAACAAATCTCCGACAAAATTAATCTTAAAGTTATATCTACAAAGGACAATGACAGCAGAACCTTCACAAATCTCTTATGAAGATATGATATATGCTAATGACACCAAGCAAATAAAATATAATACTCGAATATAAATCTAGTAATGAATCTTGTAAAACCCAAATAAAAGTAGTATTGCAAAAAAGAGCATTAAACCCACTAGTTACAAACAAAAGAAATTCAATTGTTAACGTTCGCTTATTCTTACTTTATTTACTTTGTAAGTTTTCCTTTTCTGTGTAGCTTCGTTAATTAGTGTTGTGTCCCTTTTTTTAGGAGGATTTTAGTTTATACAAACCATTCCCTGTGACCATGCTGCAGAACATCCATACTAAATGGAGACAATGGGTTATGAAACAACAATCTGTTCAATCAACAAAATAGTATGTCTTTTTTAACGTAAGACAATTAAACAAGACTAGCAATCAAACCTCCATACTTTTCAAGAAAACAAAACAATATACATTAATGTGTTATGCAAGGCGATTTGAGAAGATAAAGAAAAATTACCAGGATTTCAAGGCGATTCAAGATTAAGGTTGTTTTTTTTCTCTCTCCTCTATTCTTCAGAAGTTCCATGATTAGGACTTCGATCTTTGAGCTCTAACTATTTTAGAATGAATATGAGGACTTGTGAAACAATATGGAGGGGGTTCAATTGTTGAGGTAGAATTGAGATTAAGGATTTGAGAATGAAAAGGGTTTTTTGGACAATGAATAAAAAAATAACTTTGATTTGAGGGGCAACTTAAAAAAGATAATAATAAAAATAATAACAATAACGTACCCTTTTCATTATCGGATTTTCTATTAGATAATGGATTAAAATACACATTTTCAAGACTCAAAATGATTTTTATCGCACTTTTTTAAATTTTAGAATTTTCACCTCTTACTTATATCATCATCGACTAATTTTACAAAATTACTCTGGTTTATTTTTTTCTCTTCTCCTTCCCTCGATTTCTTTCTTCTTTCTTCTTCTTTAGTGAGACTACAGCTTCTTCGATCCAGAGCGAGACTGTCTTCTTTTTCGTCTCTTCCTACATTTAGTTTGTGTTGCACAGGGAGAACGAGCGCCGAAGAGCGAGACAATGAGAGAGAGAGGAAAGCAATCTATAAGAAGAAAGGGAGTGACGACAATGCGATAGATCAACGAGTCTATTCCACGTGCGCAAGGTTCACTTAGTAATTTCATGTGTATTTGACATCAGCAAAGATTCAAAAAACCCCAATTTCAAAAAGTAAGAAAAATCTCTCTTTTTTTCCTCTCCAAAATTGCGGTCATCCGTACAAAACCCTCATTTTGTCCGACAATTTGTTTCTAATGCTATAAGAAAAAGGTATAGAAAAGAGAATTTAGTGGAGTGATAGTTGAATCTTGATTACAAGTAGAAGACAAAACTTAAAATGTCAATGTGAATGAAAACGTTGAGGTTTTAATATCAATTCATCTCACGTTGATGTTAAATCCACAAAAATTGAAAAATGTTGATGAAAATGTTGACATATTTAATACTATAGATAGTAGGTGTAGATTAAAATGAAAATGAAAGGTCAAAAGTGTCATTCAAGAGAGTTTGAGTGAGAGAAGTAGAATCCAAATATATTAAATACACAGTAATACACAAAAGGGAAGTACAATACAAAACAGTGATTTTCTTTTTTCTTTTCCATTTTTCCTTTTCCTTCCCCACTTGTTTCTTTGTCTATAAATACAAAATTTGCCATAAATTTGCTTCTGTCTCTGTGTGTGACACAGAACACAGCAAGAAACTCAAATTTCGAATTTGAAATTTGAAACATATATATATAGAGAGAGAGATGGGTGTTGAAGAAGGGTTGGCTGATGACTACACACAAGATGGAACTGTGGATCTTAAGGGCAACCCAGTTCGTCGCTCCAAAAGAGGTGGATGGAGAGCTTGCTGCTTTATTGTTGGTATCTCTCTTTCTTTCTTATACATCTTTCTTCTAAATTCCGAACTTTCTTCCTATTCTTTCGATCTTCGTTGTTCGTGTTTCTATCGTGTCGTATCCGTGATTTTAGAGGGCAAATCTAAACTATTTTTATGTTTAATTCTTTATAGATGTGATTATTGTTACAAATAATTAGATTTTAGCGTAAATTTATCGCGTGTTTGGAAGTGATTTCGAAATTGTTAATGTCAATTTTGTCAGATTTAAAATCACTATGTTTTGATCAAAGGTAATTTTTATATAATCAAATGGTTTTAAATGATTCAAAATATGATTAAGATGAGGACAAAGGAATCACTCCTAAACCTTGTCCTTAGTTATATTTTTGGTAAAGCTTTTATATTGAGATATTTTCATTTTGATACATGAAAAAATGTGTTTTTACTCAATTACCCCTACACTTTTATATTGATAGCAACATATCAATGTGAAGGGAAATAAAATCTTTTTGTTTTGGTTCTATCCTATTAGGTAGTATTTTGGTGGAATGGAGTATCTTATCTACCCATGATGGTTGGTTCATATAATTCACATCCAAACTTCCTTTTTTCTCTCTCTCTAGAATTATATATGAACCTAACCAAACACTAGAGGCTTTAGTTTAGCACATCACATGACAAACATATCATACATCCAACTGTGAAGTTGAAGCCCTTTTTCAACTTAAAAAGAAAAAAAAAAATCTGTTTTATTTGAAATAAAGTTAAAAGTGTAAAATAATTAAAAAAAAATATGATATTACAAGATGACTTACTCATCTTGCGAAGATCTCTTCATTTGTTGAAATATTTTAAATCTGTTATTTGACGCTTTAAACGATCAACGTTCCCAAAACTTAAGTTATATTCGTATTCATGCTATTTACGTTATTTATGATTTAGACCTTAGGAATTAGAGAAATACATCATATAAATTCTCTAATTCTATTGATTCTCTAATTGGTACCGTTATATTGATATTTTCTCTAACTAATTTCACGTAAATTTTTGTGTTGATTCACTACCGTTTAGATTTGATATGGTTGATTTCTTAACATGTTTGGTTTGTGTGCAGTGTATGAAGTGTTTGAAAGGATGGCATTTTATGGGATATCTTCAAATTTACTAATATATTTGACAAATAGACTGCACCAAGGCACAGTGACTGCAGCCAATAATGTAACCAATTGGGTTGGGGCTGTGTGGATGACTCCTGTGTTGGGTGCTTATGTTGCTGATGCCTATCTTGGTCGATTTTGGACCTTCATTGTTGCCTCTATTATTTACTTATCGGTATTTCCCCACACTCTCTATGTACATTATTTTTTCAAATTCCATATTTTATTATTAGTTTTCGTGGGTTCCAGAGTTCATTTGTTAGATCCTATTTGGTAATTATTTTGTTTTTTATTTTTATCCTTGAAAATTAACTTATTTTATCCACATTTGTTACACTGATTTGTATATTTATTAAATACAATGGTTGAATTTTTAGCCAAATTTCAAAAATAAAAACAACTTTTTGAAAATTACTTTTTTTTAGTTCTCAAAATTTGGCTTGGTTTTTTTTAAATCATTGGTGAAAAGTAGATAATAAAGGAAGAAATTTGGACGTGAAAGTAGTGTATATATGCTTAATTTTTAAAAACAAAATGATTATCAAACGGATTAATGTTTTTCATTTCTTATTTTTTACTTACAAAAAATAGGGAACTGCATTCTTTTTTACGACTGTTTCTTTTTTTTTTTTTTTTTTTAATTGAAACGAGAGAGATGGAACATGTGGTGACCTTTTTTTTCCCTAGGTCTTTGAAGTTTTAAATTGACAAGGTAAAAATAACAAAAGAAGTCTAACATGAGTATATAGCTTGTTTAAGTGACATAAAACGTGTATCCTAGATCAAAAGATCTAAGTTTCGATTGCTATATATTTATGAAATTTCTACATGGTTTTTAGAGAACTTTTTGAAAAATGAGGAGAAAAATAAGTTACCAAATACTTTTGTTTTTAAAAAATCTATAAACTAGAAAAAAAAAAAAAAAAACATATTATCAACGATCTGTTAATGAGTTTTTTAGTGCCAAATTTTGTAGAAGAACAATATCATCTTGTTTTTTCATTTTTTAAAGAATATGTACAGTACGGTTAGAGAATCAAATTTTTAATATCATAGTTAATAGTACAAACTTTATTTCAATTAGTCCAAATTAAAAGATGAAGATAAGTATAAAATATTTTATATAGGTAGAAATGAGTAAGAAATTTAAATTTTAAATGGACAAGAATCCAAATCAAACATATTGTTGTTTAAGATACTCACAAGCCAAGGAGTCTCATTCAAAATTTTTCTTCTAATTTTTTAATTTAAGGATGAATTATTGCATATAGTTTGGGATTATGTGAAATATCTACGATAATGGTGGTTCTTAATTTATATTATTTATTGGTTGGAATTTGGACCAACTCATTAGAAGGAACCAATAATTTAGTCTCAAATGTTGAAAAGATTGGCTGTCTTGTTCCTTCAATTTCTCATTTTTCTAAGTAAAATGTTTTATTCAAGTCACTGTCGGCCTGACATTTGCTGTCTCACTTTTTGACCAAAGCTAAGTCCACGGCTTAAGTAACAATTCTTTTCCCCTTAATTTATGTAACTTGTTAGAATTTTGTTCATTATAAAAATAAAATGTCAAGTTCATTCATCACAACTTGAGAAAATTTTGTCCTCTCTGTCCTCTCACTAAAGTAGTGGTCCATAATCCTTTTGTTTTTAATTTTTATTTTTTTAAATTAAGATTTTATTTATTTATTATCAAAGTTTAAAAAATCAAGCTGAATTTTGAAAATTACAAAAAGTAGCTTTCAAAAGTTGTTTTTATTTTTAAAATTTGGTTAAGAATTCAAACATTTTACTTAATAAAGATGTAAATCAATATAAGAAATGAGGATGGAATAACCTTAATTTTCAAAAACAAAAAATCAAATGGTTATCAAATAGAGTTTAAAGGATGAGATTATGGTGAAGTTTCTCAAATATATATTAAAACCGAGTTCTTCAAAAGAAAAGATGAAAAAATAATTAATTTCATTTTAGTCTTGTAATTTGAAATGAATCTTTTTTTTTTTTTTTTTGGTTTCGAAAAATGAAATGGTTCAATTTTTGTTTATGTTTACTATAAATTTTGAGAGCATATTCACATATTGTATTTTATTGAATGAAAACGATTACTAATATTTAATTAATTTTGATAAAAGTTATTGAAAGTACTTAAACTAAAATTTTACATTTAAAAGTACATGTACTAAAATTAAATAATCTCGAAATATAAGAACACAAATTGTATTTTAACAAAATTGAAGACCCCATTTGGTAATGTTTTGGTTTTTGAATTTTTGTTTTTGAAAATTATGTGTATAGACATTACTTTCGCTTTCAAATTTCTTCTTTTAATATCTACTTTTTATCAATTGTTTAAAAAAATCAAACCAAATTTTCAAAACTAAAAAGTTGATTTTAAAAACTTGTTTTTATTTTTGAAATCTGACTAAGAATCCAACCATTATATTTAAGAAAGATGTAAATCATGATAAGAAATAGGAAAAAAAATAAACTTAGTTTAAAAAAAAAAAAATAATAAAGATGAAATGATTACTAGATGGAGCCTAAAAGATTTTATGATTATAATATTGATATCAAAATCTTTATTGTTTTAGTCCATTAATGTGACAACTCTTACAAATATTATTGGTCTATCATCAACTTTGGCCACTTTTAGATGATATAATATAATTGGGAAAAAAGAAAAACCAACCAACCTTTAACTTTTTTGGATTAATAAGACTTCAATTAAAGTTACGAGAATCTTTTGGAATCTGAATGAATGATTATATTCAACTGGTTTGAAAATTTTGCCTTTTCGAAATCTTTCCAACCCAACTTTTTGGTAGATCATGATATAAAGAACTCGGTTAATTTTGTATTTTATAGATTTATTAGGTCTAGTTCAATAACTATTTTATTTTTTATTTTTGTTTTTGAAAATTAAGTTTATTCCTCTCTATTTTTTTACAATAATTTGCATCTTATCAAGTACAATGGTTGATTTTTTAGCTAAATTTAAAAAATAAAAACAAATTTTTTAAAGCTATTGTTTTTAGTTTTCGAGTTTTGGCTTTGTTTTTAAACTAATGGTAAAAAGTAGATAATTAAAAAAGAAATTTAGAGGGAAAAGTAATGTCAATATGCTTGAACTTTTTTAAAAAAATAAAATAAAATGATTACCAAACAGAACTTTAACTTTTAAAATTTTCGTATTAAAGACTTTTTCAAGAATCAATGTAATTTTTCCTTGTCCATGCTATAACTATACCGATCCTTTCTTCCTCTACATGGTCTTTTTAGTTAGAAAATATTTATACTTTAGAAATTGGTTTGTACTACCTTAGAATACAAGGTTGTTACTTTATATATATTATATATATAGTATTTTACTTTTAAATATTTGGTTAAAATGTAATGCAGAAAACATATAAAAAGTCGTCCCATACTTCATTTTGAAAGGGTAAAAATGTATTTTTGTATTTGAAATCAATTGTTTGGTTCAACTATTGAAGTGAGCATAGCTCAATGTAATTGATATATACTTGTCCTTTGAAATCAAAGGCTTAAAACCTCAAACTTCCGTTTGTTGTGTACTTACAAGAAAAAAAAATTAGGTGATCTTAAAAATGATTTGATGATCATATTTGATCTTGATTTAGTATATTATTTTTCTTCCAATTTTTTGTTCTTTCCCTTTGAACATTTAAAAAAAAAAAAGAAAAAAAAAAGTATAACATATGTTTGAACAAATTTTTTGAGGTTTTGTAGCCTAGTTTGATTTCTAGCGTCCAATCATGTTGACCTAGAATGCATATGTTCGTCCTTTTTTAAAAAAAGAAAAATAAATCTATAACCTCCTAGATTTGAATCCATTCTTCTTGCTACAAAATATAACAAATAAAAAAAAACTTAAAATAGAATGATATTAAAAAATCTACTATGTTTATTTCCCTTTCATCTTTCTTTTTCGATATATGTGTTTGATGATATAATGTTAAATTTTTCTTCACCCATAAATTTAAACTTTCGAGTTAATCTGCAATGATTAAACATTGTATCAAAGTAGGTGGATTTAGGAGTTTTATGTTTAATCTCTGCAATATTATTTTCTCTCCAATTAAAATTGATTTTCATTTGTTGGGTATTATACATTTACTTGATTTAACAATATGTTCCAATTTACTAACATTGGCACACACAGGGCATGTCGCTTCTAACAATGGCCGTCTCACTCCCAACCCTAAGACCGCCGCCGTGTGCCCAACCGACCTCCGGTCATTGCGAAAGGGCCTCCACATTGCAACTCGCTGTCTACTTTGGCGCACTCTACATCCTTGCCCTCGGCACGGGTGGAACAAAGCCGAATATATCGACGATCGGTGCCGATCAATTCGACGACTTCCATCCAAAAGAGAAGAAGCAAAAGCTCTCCTTTTTCAACTGGTGGATGTTCAGCATTTTCTTTGGCACCCTTTTTGCTAACATAATTCTTGTTTACATTCAAGACAACATTGGCTGGACCCTTGGTTATGGCCTTCCCACTCTTGGTCTTGCCGTTTCTATCGGTATTTTTGTCGCCGGAATTCCGTTCTACCGCCATAAGGTTCCGGCAGGAAGTCCGTTTACTCGGATGGCCAAGGTTCTCGTCGCTGCTGTAAAGAAGCGGAAACTGCCACTGCCCAGGGAGGCTAAGGAATTGTATGAGTTGGATTTGGAGGAGTATACGAAGAAGAGGAAGTTTAGGATGGAAGCCACTCCCTCTTTGAGGTATGTTTGACAAATTTATTTTACACGTTTTTATTTGAATTTGAAGATAAAAAAGTTATGGTTAAATTATAAAAAAATATTTACCGACAAAAAAAAAATGCTAATTTACCGAATTAGTAAAAAAGATACTATTAGACATTAACAGACTTCTATTAACCTTTATCAATGATAGACTTCTATCAATTTTCCATGGATAGATTTGTATCAGTTTCTATCACAAATAGACATTGATAAACTAATGATAGATATTGATCAACTATAATTAAGTTTGCTATTTGTGTAAATATTTTCTCTTATTTTTCTATTTTTGAAAATCTCCTTAAATTATAAGATCACTTTGTTGTCTATTTAATATTTTTATTTTTTAAAAAAATTTTAATAGATTCTTGAACTCGAGTTATAGTTAGAAGTATATATCCACATACATACTAGGTCCATGACTTCTTTGTCTAATAGGCAAGTGTTGGGCTAATTGGATATCTTGTAACCGATAATGAAAATTGAAAATTTTCCTAAATCACACTCTTAGTTTAACATTAGATTTACACCCCATATTGTTTTCTTCTTCATCAGCTTCCTCAACAAAGCTTCAGTAAAAACTGGTTCAACTCATCCATGGCGGCTGTGCACCGTAACAGAAGTGGAAGAAACAAAGCAAATGATCAGAATGATTCCAATTCTCTTTGCAACTTTTGTCCCAAGCATCATGTTGGCTCAAGTCAACACACTGTTCATAAAACAGGGCACCACTCTGGATCGAAAAATCGGCAAATTTAACATCCCGCCTGCCAGCTTGAGCGGTTTCGTCACCGTTTCATTGCTCATAAGCGTCGTACTTTACGACCGAGTCTTCGTCAAAATCATGAGGAAATTCACCAAAAATCCAAGGGGAATCACTCTGCTTCAGCGGATGGGAATTGGTATTGTCCTCCATATGTTGATCATGGTTGTTTGTTCTCTCGTTGAACGGCATCGGTTGGCGGTCGCCAGAGAGCACGGTGTTGTTCAGAGTGGCGGCCAAGTTCCATTGAGTATCTTCATTTTGCTGCCGCAGTTTATTCTCATGGGGACTGCCGATGCTTTCATGGAGGTCTCCAAGATTGAGTTCTTTTATGACCAGGTACTAACATTCTGTTGTTTGATAATGATTTTGTTTGTAAGTTTAAAATTTTTATTTATATATCGACTTATTTTTTAAAAAGAAATCACTTAAAAGTTTTTAAGATATACCCACTACAAAAAAAGTTATTATATGTACAGAGAATTTCCTAATTTCTCTTATGGAAATTACTTTCAAATTTTAATTTTAATTTTTTTGTATCATAAGTTTGCATACTTCTTGTCCATAAATTTATTCTAATCATTAAGTTAAGACTTGTGCTAATTGAGCTTATCACTAATCACTTTACGTGTTGATATAATTTTAGAGAAGAAATTAAAAAACATTAGAGAAAAAATTTCCTGTTTCTCTCCCAACTTTCTTTTTAAGAAGTTTACCTTAACTTTGATTTTTTATGCTCTCTTAATTATTTAGTCTTTGTTTCGAATCTCTGCTAAATCATTAAGATTCGTGTTAGTTGAGCTTACCACCAGTCAATCACATTTAACATATAATTTTAAAATATAATATATATTAAAAAAAAAAATTTGTCACGTGTTAAATTGTGGTTGGATCACCATATAAGTATGGTTGAAGTTAAAAAGTGATAATTTGGTTAACATAAAATCAAGTCATTTATTCATATTCTTATCACAGGCACCAGAGAGCATGAAGAGTCTAGGGACTTCTTACTCGACGACAGCAATCGGGACGGGGAATTTCCTCAGTAGCTTCCTTCTATCGACGGTTTCTGACCTTACCAGCCGGCATGGGCGAAAAGGGTGGATCTTGAACAACCTGAATGCATCTCATCTTGACTATTACTATGGCTTTTTTGCCATTCTCAACTTCTTAAACTTCATCTTCTTCCTTGTGGTTTCAAGGTATTATGTATACAAAGCTGAAGTTTCAGACTCCATAAGATTGCTCACTGAAGAACTGAAGGAGAAGACACCATCTAAAGAATCAAACAACCCACATTGATTAAAGAGCCTTCCAATGACTTAATTATGTGTAATCTTATGGATTCTGTTTTTTATTTTCCAAAAAAAAAAAGAAGAAATAATCAGTTTATAGTTTTGCAAATTTTCCTTCTAATTTGCATAGGTTTGTTATGTAATATAATCGCTAAATTAGTTAATCCATGCAAAAGTAAATCTTATTTTAGTTTTTGAAATTAGAATATATGTTTGATAAATTTGTGAGTAGGGTCGCCGGAAGTGACATCCAGAGGTTGGCCGACGGCAGTCACTGGAAATGGTGTCTAGAAGTTGGTCGATGAACTTCCTAATAAATTAGGAAAAAAAAAAGAAAAAAAAAAGGGTAACCCATGGGTTTGAATAATACCCATGGGAAAAGGGATAGGACGCCAAGGCTGTAGGGATCAAAGCCCTAACGCATCAGAAGAAAAACATGACCATACTCGAAATTAATTTAGGAATGCTGAAATACTAGTACACTGAAAAATTCAGAATATTATAGAGATAAAAAAAAATACAGTCTACTATATTATTAATCCAGGTTAAGCATGCATTAGAAATAAATTCGACAAAGAAAGGAAGAGAAATTTTCTCTCTTTTGACGACTCAAACGAAATGGCCAATTCTCCCTCTTGATTGAAACCAATAAAAACCACTAAAAATGGCTACCTTCTTATTCTCTAAGAATTGAGGAATATAGGTTTGTGGGAACTAAATATCGATTGGAAAGAAGGAAGAATTTTTTAAAGATAAAATTATATAACCCTTTCGTAAAGAATCACAAATCATTAACACCGCTATTTTCATTAATTGTTTTGCAGGTGTTTTATCAAAGGAGAGAGGGGGAGTGAAATGTCGGTGTCATCCATTGTTTATGTTAACTCCCTATGTAGAAGTTAATTTTTAATATAAAATTAAATAAATTAAATAAATTAAGTTAATAGTTAATTAAATCTTATTTAATTAATGATTTCATTTAAATCATATTTAAATGGAACATCTCTCACATAATCTATAGTTTTAATTAAATTAATTAAATTAAATTAAATTAAATAATTATTTAATTCTCCAATTAAATAATTACCAAATTAAATATCAAATATATAATTTAACCTACAAATGAATCGTATTCAGTTGTATTTCTTTCATAACCTATACTTTTAATGTGCATCTAATATGCATTAATTTAGTATATAGTTTGAATATGAATCTAATTCATATTAAATTACTATTTGAACTCCTTCAAATATTTAATTTTCCCTCAAGTTAATTTTGAATCATATCCAAAATTAAATGTATATTATAAAATTTAATTAAAATATAAACTTTATATTATAATGTAACATTATACTTTATATTATTTCCCTAAGTGAATTTGAACATTTCAAACTCTATTCAAGACATACCTCAATTCCCTTTACGAGCTAGGAAGGGGACTTCATGGACCTACATATCAGAAACTCCAATGATATGAAATTAGTTGCTAAACTCATTAACCACATTAATTAATATTCGTTAACTATGAGTATACTCCACTAAAAACCCAAAGTTACACTCTTCTCATTGTAGATATATTTCTATATCTATGGATATAGACCTATAATAGCAAATTAATCCTTCACACTATAACAAATATTACTTTCCATAGCATCGAAAAATAGCATTAAGCTTCATGAAGCTATTAAAAAAGAAATAGGGAAATCCATTAAAACAAAAAAAAGTGGCACTTAAATTATTAAAAAAAAATCCCGCTCAGGTTACCAAAAGGGGTTACTAAGCTCCCTCCCTTGTCTTTTTCTCAAAATTCAAACTCTCTCCCTCACAAAATTGACTTCTCCAAATTGCAGCTCTCGTCTTCTTCCCCAAATTACACCTCTCTCATCTTCTTTCCCAAATTTCAAATCTCTTCAAATGTTTGATAGCGGTAGTTTTGGTGTCGCTCCCAAATCCCTTGCTATACAAATAAAATTTATAAATCACCGAACAAACCCTTTAAACTAACTAGTAGTATAAGTAGCAAGTTCGGGGTCGAACCACAAAGAGCCTAATATGAATTCCTAAAAAGTTGGAACTTGTAGAAAGTAACGGGGGGAGGGGGGGAGGGGAAGGTTTATTGTTAAAAACAACTTTTGGAAACAAAAAGAAGTGAAATGTAATAATTTTGAAAATTATCAATCAACAAACACCCAACTTGGGCCATTGTAATTTAATTCATTCATCAATAATTCTATCATAGACTACTAAAAATTTGTGTGAGATTAATTGAACTAAAAACTTAGCCTACTCAATTAGAATCCTAACCGGTAGTCCATAAAATCAAGTTAATTAAAAGAAGAGCGAGGATCCTCAACCAATCAATTAACTAATAGGCTTTAAGCTTTAGTGCAAAACTAAGCCAATTAATTATAACCGATTAATTGTGTGAAAATTATCTAAGTTAGAAAGTAAATGCTTGTTAATTTGAATCCCTAATTAACACAACAAACTGACTTAACTTTTGCTTCTAAGTGATGACTACCTAACAATTACAAATTAGGGTCAATCGAAGCAGTTAATTAAACATGCATAGCTAATTTGTCAGATTATCCTACACACGAAAACTGAAAATTTACTCGAGACAAATTCCATTAATAATACTCACGGAATTACAAAACGAGTCTCAAGAATTACATTGGAATGAAATTAAACTAACTAACCCAAACTAAGTTCTTACCTTTTAACCACGAAACATGTCAAAAAATCAACATGATTGGCAAATGGGAAGAACTTATTACAAAACTAAAAGCAAAAGCAATAAAAACAGAGATAGAAAAGAGATTAAAACGCCCAAAATCGGGAGTAGAAGGTAGAAGATGGGATGATTTCGGCTGAACCCTAAGGGTTCCTTTTATAGACCAGCCGAAGCGTTGCAACACTTGGCTGCACCGAGCGCGTTGAGGGGTTCGCGTCAAACTTCGCAGTGTTGTAATGTTGATGCTTTTGTCTTTCAGTGTCAGGCTCAGCGTTGGAGTGTGTTGCAACCTTGGCATCCTTGAGTTTCTGAAGCGTTGCAACGCTGCCCTGTGTCCAGAATTTTTTTCCTTTTTTTGGTCATTTGATTGATTTAGCTTCAAACTTTGTCATTTTAGCATCTTTAAGTCTCAAACAATTGATCCAACTGCTTGTACACTTGAGTCCTACAAAATAAGCAATTAAACCAAATTAGGTAGCTAAACAACCCTGAGTTAAGCAGAAGAAAATAGCACATTTCAAATGCTATCAATGTTCCCCATCTCTCATTCATTTCAAAGTTCCTTTTAGTTCTCTTAGATCTTCTTCTGAAACTTTATTTTTCTCACTAAATAGCAAATCGAAATATTTTCAAGCATTTATAAAAAAAAATCCAACGAGTAGTGCACACTTCTTTGTCTCCAAAATCGCTACAGTGAATATTGTTTTCACTATAAGAATTTTCACATTTCCCCACACAAAAAAACGTCGGGCAAAGTATTAAAAACGTCGATATAGGTTATGCCAATGTATTCTTTTGCATCGGCATAATCGTTTTCGTATTCATGTAGGGAGAAGTGCCTCCCGACGAAAACTATTTTTTTTCGACATAAATACCATTTTTGGCAACACAATTGCTTGCGTTGGCATATGATTTTTCCCAACAAAATACAATTTGCGTTCAGAAAAGCATAATCTTAAACAACAAAATTTCAATTCAATAGAGAGATTTCTGTCAATGTTTATTTGCGTTAGCATAAGTTGTTTATAATTTTATATATTTTTTGTAACAATTAAATAACCAATTTTTTATTTCCTTAATACCTAATTATGCACAAACAAAAATTAATCTTCAAACAAATCAATTGAGGATAAATATAACAAAAGTAAGCTTATATATTTAAAAATAAGACTAATATTCAATAAATAAACTATAAAATTTTATGAACAAGAACTGTATATACAATTAAATTTGAGCTTTTTTAACTTCTTAAAAATCTCCTATACAAAAAAAAAAAAAAAAAAGTTTAATCTTTCCTAAGCCAAAATAATTGAGATACTAAATCAAACTAAGTAATCATCTTACAAAATCTTCTCGCAATCTCCAAAAATATGATTTTTAAGAATTTACATGAACAACCTGAAATAAGAAAAACAAAATGTTCAAAATGGTTATGAGAAATGATCCCCCTCTCAAGCTACAAACATGTTGTCAATGTTCATAATTAAAACATGAACACCACAAACAATGATTTTACTATCTAAAAATAGATTATAATGGTTATAACTAAGATGTGAACCCCTCCCCCACATTACGAGCATGTTGTAAATCCACTTAAAGAAATAGATAAACACCCTTTAAACCTCCATAACTATCGGATCCCTATAAATAAGTAAAAAACTTGTTTCTTTAAAGTCCACAATTAGGTTTCAAGATAATCTATAACACAATTACAACATATACATCCCTCCTCCCCTCCCAAGCTACGAACGTGTCCTAGTTCCACCTAAACACCATTTAAACCACAAAGTAGCAATAAATGCATAGAAAGCAACGAAGTGAATCCCTCCCCTCTAATCCACCTAAATTTCTTTTAAGACTAAACTCGTTATTCGATAGTCCCAAAAGCATATAACTCAACTCTCGGATCCCTATAAATAAATCCAAGAACAAAGCTCCTTTAAAATGCACGATTAGGCTTCTAGATAATCTAAAACACAATTACAACATATACATCCCCCCTCCCCTCCTCCCCCAAGCTACGAACGTGTCCTAGTTCCACCTAAACGGCATTTAAACCACAAAGTGGCAACAAGTACACTAAAACACACATATTTTTGGCTACCATAACTGTAGGATAGCCACACAACATTGTTGGGGTTGATGCCCTAAACTCTCGTTGGGTCCTGTAGTTTGTAAACACTGTATTGAACAACTGCTTGTGATGTAATAATATATGATATTTTTCTTCACTATTTTCTATGAAACATGGGAAGTTTTAATTGCTTTACCACAAACCAATAAACTAAGATCCTTGGTTGTCGTTGTAACTTAAGCATGTATATGGAGACATACACGTGAATCATATCTAAAGTGATAACGAAAATGGTCAGTAGTATATGGATAAAGGAGGGAAACCTTATCCTGGTGACGCTACGGATGCGGCCCTCTTTGTAGAATACCTACAAGTATTGTGACTTGCTACAAATGGTCTGATCCTGATCATTCATGTGAAGACATGCGAGTGGGGGCGTCCTATACAAAGGAGTTTGTATAAGATCAGACCATGAAGTGTTATAGTCTCATTATATAACGTCGTTCATGATAGAAACTTTACTTCACTAGGATGACCATAAGTAACATGACCTCAATTTTGAGTGAGTTGGGAACTTCTGCTTTTAAGGGCGGTCCTTTGATTTGCATGGGTGGGGGTGGACAGATTTCCTACTCAAACCTACCATTTTGGGGATTCGTCTGATTTGGGAGCTGGGAACTTAGCTACACAAGATGGTATTCACTCCTTTCCCGAAGTAGAGGTAAGTAGATAGATTGCTCCCTTAAGGGCTGATTTTGGAGTTTGAACGATGTGGCGCCACATACCTTCTCATGGCCTGAAAGGTGTTCACACATACTATGACTATGTTTTATTGTTCGTTAGAGGGATCAGTGGTACTTAAGGAGTTAGATGTAACTACAACGGCAAAATGATAAATTGGCCCGACTGTACTTACGAGCATCTGTTAAGGGTTATCGTACTATTGATTGGTTATATCCGATGGACACAGAAATATATCTGTGGTGAGAAGAGTGCAGTTGTCGGTCTTTAGTGGAATGTCTGGAAGTTAACGGATGGTGGATCTCGTGGCTAAAGAGTTTAGTCAGCTATTCATGTACTGTTGGACTTTCAAGCCACAAGTTCATAAGATCCCCTTGGTAGCTCAATGGACTCAAGTTGAGAATCACTTTTTGGGTCAGTTTGAAGTGTGCAAATTAACAAGAGGGAGTTTGATTATATATGATATGATTAAACTGGTCGATTATATATGATATAGTTGACATAATGTATGAGATACATTAATTGGAGGAAAAAGATATAAATGATTTATATCTAGTAGAGGAGAAAAAGACTATGGTTTATATGTTGCATATGATGTGATATTAAACTATAAGTTATAAATATAATATGATTATATTTATTTTTAATTAAACAATTATGAGATAATTGTTGGTGGTTTTTCTCCATAACTGAATGAGATAGCACAAGTTTATATTCAGTTTTCTTAACTGAAGGATAAAATGAAAATAGTTTTCATTTTGCAAAGAGATCAGATAACCGCTTCACGATTAGTACACTACCTATCGTCTAGTAAACAAGAGCATACACGATAGTTCAAGTTGTCCTAAACGATCGTGTACTCGTGCAGCTTACCTAAACTATCGCATAGTCTTTTCTAAATGATCACGCGCACGAACGATTTACCTAAACGATCGTCTAAACTATTAGCCACGTTTTACTAAACGATCGTACACCTTTTACTAAATGATCAAGCACCATTCTATAGACACCAAACCTCTCCCACTTGCTTGGTCGTTGTAAACTATCATAGTTTCTTCCTCCCATCTACCAAATTCAGCAGAGCCCACACCTCCTGGATTCTCAATCCGAGAATACCGAGATTACTAAGTGGTAGTGTTTTCTTTGTTGCCTGTTCGTATAGAAGATGGTTCGGTGGTGAGCGACAACGAGATTCGGTGGACGACCGACTTGACGATCTCAACGACAGCGAGAGTTGTTTGTTCCGTGATGAGAGCGAGATTTAAAGAGAAGAAGAGTTCTTCAAGAGGTATGTCTCTCGCTCTTTTGTTGTTTAAGTTTGAAAAGCATGCTGTAATTTATTTTTAGAAGCATAACTTGTTGTTTGTTTGTGAATGTGGTGTTTTTATCACAATAAGTTTGAAACAATCTTTCTTCCACTCATAGGTACTATTTGATAAGAGTTCCTTCAATTGGTATCAGAGTCAGGTTCTGTAATTCCAAATTCATTGATGTATAGAATAGCATTTACTTTCTCAGTAGGTAAAGCATGTTTGCACTCTGTTTGATTGTTAAATAGTTTTCTGGATGTGGATTAATGGAGTTTTCTGGAATGATGCCTGTGGTTATTAATTCTTTTACATTCAAAGTTAATTGTAAGGGCCCCTGTGTTTTTAGGCATATTAACTTGCTATCGAGTCTATAAATTCAAAGTGTTTAATCTCTAGTGAGTCGCTCGTGATGAGGCTTCAAGGCAAGGGTTGTTGTACTTCGAGCATGAAGATAACCAAGCGTTGGTCGGGTCATGTAAACGATGGGGTAAGCGATCATTAAGTATGGGATACTCGACAGCATGTTGACACACGCACACTAGACGATCGTGTAGCTCAACAAGCTTCATCACTTAGTTACTGACTACATGATCACAGAGTAAATTGTTACTTGATCGCTTGTTCTATGATCGTCTAGACGATCGTGCTTCACTGCAACGTCGTCGTCAAAACAATTATTTATACTTGCGTGTTTTTTTTTGGTGCACTAAACAATCGAGTGCCCCATGCTTCATCGCATTGTAAATGGTATTTAATCATTGCTAACCGATCGTGGATACCCGACCAATTTACTAAACGATCAGGAAGGCTTCACCCAAGCTGTTCAAGACCCGGTTCGCCTCTGAACCGATTTACTCGATGGAGAAATGTAATAGAATTTTATTTCTGATTTTCTGAGCCTATTCATCCCGGTCCATTAATCTTTTGTAAATGTACTTAAATGTATGTTTAATTATATGCCATATTGTAAAACTCGAACCCTAATTACTTTAAGTAAGAGTAGGTGATGTGATGTCTTCTAATGAGCTATGATGAAATCATGTCTTAGGAATTATGGAAGAAAGAAGGAAGCCATGATGTGGTAGATGACCTAGGTGGCAAAGTGAATGAAGGGTGAATTGATCCGCTGAATTTCACTAAATGTTGCCTAAGGATGGAGCTCACGCAATGGGCTTGGAGATGAGGAAAGGTGTGAATGGTAGTTTTCAATCGGGTAGCAAGCCAAGCATGAGGTGGCTGGCCGAATGTTGGAGGGTCATGTTTGACGTTGGAATGCATAGTGAGCATATGGATGAGGTCATGCAATTCTTTGAGGTGTAGTGCTGAATTAACACTATGGGTGGAGTTAGGAAAGGAAAATTGATTAAATCCTAGCCCATCATCACATTAGTGGGCAAGGTGGCACAAGGAGTTTTCATGCAGGATTTTGGGCGGTGGTAAGCAGAAAAGCCGATTTCATTTAATTGGTTTGAACAAATTACTTGGGCTATTCATGTAATTCCAGTGGCATTCGAAAACTTGTGTGTCTATTTTCTGTGGCTGTGCCGCGGAGGGAAAACTAACCGGAATAAGGCCGGAGGAGCAAAATAAAGACGAAGGGTTCGCTTCTCGGGTGAATCTAGGCCATCAGTGAAGAATTGAAGCTCCTGGACGAATCACAAAGATTTTTTAGCTAAAAATAAAGAGGTAATATTGTTAACTCAGTTATAAACAACTTTGTAGAATGAAACTTTTTAAGATCAGGCCTGGAATGCGAGTTATATATTTTTGAAGTTTGAACTGGAAGTTGTTGAACAAGCAGGCAGCTGCTTGAATTGGGGGCAATGATGAAGGTTTGAATCCCCAGATCAAACGCCGGGAAATTTTGAGCTGAAATTTTAAGGTAATGTTTCTAACTTGATTCTAAGCAAGTTTGTAGAAGGAATGAATCTGCAATTTGATGCTCCAAAATTTTTCTAAGTATGGGGAGTGTAGACGATCAAAGGGTACATTCTTTTGACACCCAATCCCTCCAAATTGGCTAAATGTCCGACCCTCAAAGTGAATGGTAGAAGGCACAATGTGATGGTTTGGAATGTGAGCTTGATTTATTGAGTAGGCCTAAAAGGAAGGCTAATGTAAACACTAAGTAATATGCTTATATGTGTAGGTTCAACTCCCATTGAAAAAGCCTATCAAGCCTTAAGGAAACAAACTTGAAGGACCTGTGAGTGACTATAAATGATTTATAAATGGTTTATAAATATTTTAATAATCCATGCTTTATTGACAGTTACTTTTATGTTGGTTATTTTACAAGAAGTTCCAAGTAACGCATTCCTCTAAAGTTTATAACTGCATGCTAGTTACAAAGTTTATGAAATATACTTTGGTACAATGGTTGACGATGGTAGTTCTCAAAAGAAGACTCTATGACATGTTTAAGTTTCAAGTATTTGTATTATGTTTTAAAGCATATGTGCTCTTAATGTTGTTGAGCATGCATTAGCAAATGATATTCTTGTGAAAATTATGTTTTATGAAGTCAAGCTTTTAGTAATCTTGTTTTATGAAAATATTTTTCTATCAGGTATTTTCAGATCAATACTGAAGTACAAGGAGAAGGTATCTGAGTTGTACTATCTAGTTTCAGTTATGTTATGATTCTGATGCTGAAGTACATAGAGAAGGTATCAGAATAATTCACTCAGTTTAGTGATAAGCAGTGGTACCCTGCTTCAGTTATGATCCTTGACATCAGGATCCAATTTGCTCTACGTGCACGTATGACAGTTAATCAGTTTAGTAGGATTGAACCATGAGGGTTCTTTTCTAGCATTGGCTGAAAGGTGATGAACAAAAGGGTTCTCACCCCAGCCCAGTCTTATGTTTGAAAGATCGAACAAAAAGGTTCTCTCTTAAACATGATATCCAACGATGAGATTGAACCACGAGGGTTCTTTCCTAGCATTGGCTAAAAGGTGTTGAACAAAAGGGTTCTCATCCCAGCCCAGACTTATGTTTCAGAGATTGAACAAAAGGGTTCTCTCTTGAACATGATATCCGACATTGAGATTGAACCACGAGGATTCTCTCTCAACCGGGAATTAGTTTAGCTATGTTTTCAGATACAATGGTTTTAAAAGTTTTACGTACACGTTTTCTTGGCATGTTTTAGTTCCAGTATTCTGTTTTCTAGCTTTCAGTTTAAGCATAAGATTTATGTTTTTATTAAGTTACTCACTGAGCGAGTAGCACATTCTTTCAAATATTTTTTTTCCCAGGTAGTGGTCATCTCCCAGGGTTAGTTGTCCTGCTGCTCTACCACTCAAGGACTCCAGTTAAAAGTCCAAAGTCTAGAGAGAATTTTTAGGTATTTATTCTGTAAATGTCTGTACATATGTGTTGCTAATATTAGGGACTAGTAAAGTATATTGGGACCGCTGAACTCTGTATGTGTTAATATGATGTAATTATGTTGTTGTTGATCCTTGGTGTTCTGAGGTTATTTTTAAAGTTTTTTTTAGTTTGGTGAATGTTATATATGTATTTTAGGGATCTAAGCAGGTTAAGGATGTTAGTTAGACAGTAAGTGCCACAAAAGGGTTGGTAACTACTGTGGTCACATTTACTTCTGAATTAAGAAGGGTAATTTGGGAGGGGGTGTGACATATATGGTATGCCATATAGTAGAAATCTCATCTTAGGTTATGCATGGTCATGTATCATCTCTAATTATAAGTGTTATGATTTAGACAAGCATGATTTAAATTACATAAGAGCATGCTCATGCATCATATAATATAAGAGTTATATTTATGCATGCATTACACATAGACATGCATCATCTTTTATATTATAAGTGTTATAATATAAGGGTGTATGGAAGTATGTTTGCTTGGTTTATTACAAGTATATAAGAGTTATATATAGTAATGAATGGTCATTGCATGAAGCATGACACATAGTTAAATTTATAAGTATTATAAATACCTAGTTATGCATGGCAATATGTATAGGTTTTAGTTGTTTCTTTTATAAGAGTTATAAGGAAATTATAACTAAAATATATAAGAAAGACATGCATGCGGACTTAGGCTTGAATCATGGTTTTAAACATGTTTTAAAACTTGGTGGAGATAGACCTAAGATTAAAAGTGTAACAAATATATCTATAAGGGACCTTTTATCTAAGGCAGGTTCTGTCTAGGCTGGGGTATTTAAGCTAACGAAAATGGAACACCCCTACCTAGGAACCAACCTGGAAAGATAAATTAGATAGATTTGATGCATGCATACAAATTTGAGGACAATCTGTTAAAAAGTTTAATGTGACTACTTGAACTTATTTAATTTCAAAGACAATAGTTGTTTTTTAGCAAATTAAACTGACTTAGATAAAATCAGTAGCCGGATGGTCTAAGTTAATGAAACCCTAGGTAGAATATTCAATGAGAGGTACTTGGGGTATATGATATTTCATTTAAACCTCTTCGCATTTCTCCCTTTATGTTCACATCATGAGATTGATCCTCAACCTCGTGGCACCCTGTAAGTGTCCCCCTAAAGGATGGTGTTTGGATAGGTCAATATCAAGGTAGACGGAGAGAATATTCATAGTAAGTGGGAGCGAGACGTGAGACGGCATATCCCACGATCTCTCTCATTAGGTTGGATAATATTTCTGTGCATCATCTCGAGGTATCCTAAGAGTGTCCCCCTATAGGATGGCAGTTTTGCATGATCCTTTATCTGATCTTCTGTATAGGATAAGGTCGTTTTAGTCTCTTATTCTAATCTAATTTTTTCCTACGGTAGGCGCATTAGTGCGGGACTCTAAGGCCAAAAATGAGGGGTTACATTTACGCGGAATTGTTAAGGGTTTAACAGTTCTGGACCGAACAAATAGTGAATGTTATGATCAGTTACAAAAGTTGTTTTTGCCTAATGGTTGAGAGTGTCTCATCCCAATGAAGGGCATCTGATCACCCCACTGATGACGTTTATCCTGCCTCGTTGTGGCATCATTACAAAATAAAAGTCTTTTCACTTAGGGTACTTGGAAACTATTTTACTAAAACTAAAATTGGTGTTAAAATGTTGTAATGCATAGACTTATTAAGTTTGTTCATTTTTCAGCAACGTAATCATGGCTACAGCTATATTAGCTCTATTGAGCGTCGACAAACTGACTGGCGAAAACTATACTACTTGGAAACACACGAACACAACCATATTAATCATCGATGATCTCAGGTTCGTCCTTATGGAGGAGTGTCCTTCTATTCCACCTTAAAACGCCGCTCGAAATGTTCGGGAGGCCTATAAGCATTGGACACGGGCGAACGAGAAGGCTTGAGACATTTTGAACTTGAAGAAAGGATTCTGACCCACAATAATGGTTGAAACTGAGACATTCTCTGCTCTTCTTGTTTTTCTCCTTTTTTTTTACACAAATTATAATTTATTAGTACAAGCAACTTATATAAACAATAAATACATTAAACACATAAAATTTACCTGTCATTCAGGAGTCTCTCATCGATCACAAAGAATCTTCCAATCTTCTTTATTTGTTAACTTGTCTGGTGGACTTTCATAAGCAATTACAGGATTCTCAAAACTACAATAGTACTTATGTAGTTCGGATCTATATTCTCTAAATGAGTTCTGTATTTACCGATTTATGTACTTATTGACGACATTCGAGGATAGATCCACAATAAAATGTCTCTACATTTTCAATAAAAGTTATGGTAAGTACACATATGAGATTAATACAATAAAAGCATAAAACTTACCTAAACACGAGCCTTTATAGTGGCAATGACATCACTAGGTACATCCTTCCACTTAGAACAACACGATGAAATTGTGTCCCAGGTTGCAGTCCCAATGGCGTTGCTAAACATTATAGCAAAAACGCTTACTAGTTTTCCAACATCCTCAAAAATGGTTATTGGGATCCACCCATGTCGATGTACATATACATCCAAATTAATGTTTCGGTTGTGCCCTCGCCCACGTTCCATTTTGTTCTAGAATTGGATCCTGTAACAAGATAAAGTACATTACTTTAATTAGAGGTTACAATAATATTTAGATGTTCAACCTAAGACATATTACTATCACCTGATGCGATGGGCATTCTTACTTCTATCGAAGGACCCGTAGTCAAAGTGTTAACTTCCCTAACTAGTTCATCTGCTAGACGATCTTGATGTTTCCCTACCATAATTCTACAACCGCACTTGAAATAATGAATTATTGTGAATTACTCGTAGCCAAAGTGTTAGCTTCCCTAACTAGTTCATCGGCTAAACAATTTTGATGTTGACCTACTATAATTGTACAACCACACAACACATGAATAAAATCAATGTTGAAAATAGGGTTTTTACTCTAGGGGTATTTTTGTAATTGCCTCTAACCCTAAGGTTCTCTACAAGTCTATTTATTCACCCTGTTCTCATGTATTTAGTGTATTAGTTTTATAATAATAAAAGAAAACATCTGTACCGTGGTTTTTCTCCTTGGTCTAGGGTTTCCACGTAAATATTGTGTTTTTCCTCTGTTATTATTTTCATCATGGTATCAGAGCAAAGGGACGAAATCCTAGCCATTATGGAAGAAAACCATCCACAATCGCCTTCCGCTAGTGGATCTTCAAGTTTTGATATACAAACCGCTATTAAGGTTGCGATTAAGGAGTGTTTTCAGGCTGCTCTACCAGACTTAATCTCCGCCGTCCAATTGCAAGCAACCAATTCTTCAGGAAACCATCCGGTTACAACGGGATCACAGTCGCCGATCAGAAACAGCCCAAGAACGTCGACAGATAGAGGCCTTTCCGATGTGTAGGCGACAGACGAGCTTCCGATCACTCCTCCTCGGCTATCTGAGTTTTCGATCGCCGATTATGGGGTTTTGTCTTCTGTCAAACCCGTTTTTTCGATCGATGAAGCAACGCCGCTTAGAATTTCATCTTCTACCTCATTTAAAAACACGACCGCGTCGCTGGTGTACACCCAAGGAGTCGCAACAGGCCCGTCCATCTGGCAAGGAGAGCAGAATCTCTCCGATTCTATTCTCAGTTCATTTGACCAGAGGGATAAGGGTTTTTTCGGTAAACCATCTTGAGCAATGTAGCCGACTGGGGCCTTCTCATTACCGGCGATCTTTCAGCCGACTACTAGTGCTTCGCTGGTGACCATGGCGACTCAGTTTCTAGCGGTTGGAGTTCGGTTCATTATTCTGATGATGTGAGACATCGGTTTGCCTTTTTGCATCAGCAGTTTCAGATACAATGCTTGGCACAACTTTCCAACCGCCTACTGGTCCAGAGAATCCGTTAAACTCCATTATCTATTTTGCCCAATACAAATTACTTAACTGGTTCAGTGGGCAATTCTGTAGGAGTTTTGGTTGAAGAAAAACTGAAATGGGAGAATTACTTCTCATGGTCCTAGTCAATTCAAATGGCTCTAGAAGGTAGGCATAAATTCGGATATCTGACAGGAGAAATTTCGAAACCCATCCCAGGTGATTCTCAAGAAAGAATCTGAAAGGGGAGGACTATTTGCTACGGTCTGCTCTTATCAACAGTATGGAGCCCTAGATTGGCCGGCTTCTTCTATATGCAGCAACTGCAAGAGATATCTAGGAGACAACCAGGTTGTATTCACAACGCAAAACGCATCCCGGTTGTACACTTTACATAAACAAGTCTATGAATGCAAGCAAGGAAACATGACTGTTACGCCTACTTCAATAAGCTGTTAGTTTTTTGGCAAAAATGGATTTGTGCCGGGAGATTATCTGGAACTGCGCACAGGATAGGACAGTATTTGAAGTTTGAAGAGGCAGATCGAGTTTATGTGTTTTTGGCGGATTGAACCCAAAATATGATAGTGTTCGAAGTCGCTTATTGGGTCAATGACCTATTCCATCTCTCTGAGAGGTGTGTTCCGAGATTCGTCTAGAAGAAGACCGATCACAGGCTATGAACAGTCCGATGATAGTCTCTGTTGATGCATCAGCCTTTGTCTCAAAGGCATCTAATTCCGATAGTGACGAAAAACCCATACCCGTTTGTGAGCACTGTAAGAAACCGTGGCATACGAAGGACCAATGTTGGAAGCTACATGGCAGGCCCCCGAACAGTAAGAAACAACAGTCCCATGACAGATCAAACTCCGGACGTACTTCTGTAAGTGATCCAGTTATTGAAAATTCACAGCATCAGTCTTTAGCCATAGGAAGACCAATGTGAATGTCGTCGGAGTAAGTGTCGTTACTCAATCAGGTACATTCTCAGCTCTTGGTCTTGTTAGCATTAATGGCAAGAAACCCTGGATTGTAGATTCAGGGGCCAAAGATCATCTCATTAGTTCTTCAGAATTATTTGTTACTTATTGTCCGAGTGCGAGGAATGAACGGATTAGAATTGCAGATGGGTCTTTTGCCCCAGTTGCAGGAAAAGGGAATACTTTTCCTCTTGATGGTTTTATTTTACGTGATACTCTTCATGTGCCACAAATATCATATAATCTTTTATCAGTCAATAAAATTACAAGAGATCTGAACCGTAAAGCTATTTTTTCACCATGACTCTGTTATGTTTCAGGATCAGAAGACGAGGATGACGATTGGCACTGCCCAGCATGATAGAGGGCTTTACTTTCTTTCTGATGAGACTTCTTCTAAGGAGGATCACACCGTTGGTTTTATGCCTTTAAAGTTTTCTACTTCTGAAAATGACTTTATGTTATGGCATTATCGTTTAGGCCATCCGAACTTTCAGTATATGAAATATTTATTTCCACATTTGTTTCGCAGCATTGATATAGCATCTTTAACTTGTGATGTATGCATTTGTGCCAAACAAAGTCGTATTTCGTTTCATTCTCAACCATACAAGCCATCTTGTCCCTTCTCCCTTATTCATAGTGATGTCTGAGGACCATCACCAACCACTACCTCTACTGGTAAATGTTGGTTCGTCACCTTCATAGACGACCATACACGTCTTACTTGGGTGTTCTTACTAGCCAATAAGTCAGAGGTGTCATCTACCTTTAAACAATTTTATACTATGATTGCAACCCAGTTCCATGCCAAAATTGGGATTTTAAGAAGTGATAATGGACGAGAGTTCTTTAATACCTTTATTCATGACTTTCTTGTGTCTAAGGGCATTGTTCATCAGAGCTCGTGTGCTTATACTCCTAAAAAAAATGGAGTAGCCGAGCGTAAAAATTGCCATCTGGTGGAAGTTGCCCGATCGTTAATGTTGTATGCTACTCTTTCGTCCTACCTATGAGGAGATGCCATTCTTACAGAAGCTCACCTCATCAACCGTATGCCTTCTCGTGTCCTTGACTTTCATAATCTCTTAGACCTTTTCAAAGAGTCCTTTCTGACTACTCGTCTGATTTTCGAGGTACCCCTCCGTGTCTTCGGCTGTGTCGCTTTTGTCCACTCTCATGGCCCAAATCGCACAAAATTTCACCCTCGTGCTAAAAAATGTGTCTTTGTTGGGTATCCCCTTCATCAACATGGATATAAATTCTATCATCCATCCTCTAGAAAATATTTTGTATCCATGGATATTACCTTTGTTGAAGACCAACCTTTCTTTCTTGTTAGTCATCTTCAGGGGAATAGTCCAAGTTAAGAGCCTAACTGGTCCACCTATGCTATTCCCTTAGAGGATTCTACTCTGATCCCTTCCACTAGTTCTGAAAGAGCCTACCTTGTTCTCCCTACCAACCAGCTTCCTTGGATAACCTACTATAGGAAGAATCGTCGAAAGGAAGAATTGCCACCTGTTAATCCGTCGACTTAGGTCCAGGAGTCAGAACCGGCATTTGGTTCAGGTACATATATTCTTGAAACTAATGAAGTTGATATATGTATGGAGGCTGACAAGTGCAGGGACGAAAAAGATGAAGGAGGTCGAAATGACCATACCGAATATGTGACAGATGAAGAAACAGCTGAAAGAGAGAATAATAAAGGGAAAAGTCTTGTTGTTGACAAAGAAATGGAAGATAAAAGTCTTATTGTTGACAAAGGAGTGGAAGATATTACTAAAAATCTCGAGTTACAGGTGACCAGTCATGCTGAGATACCGAGAGAAGTGGAAAATCATGATGCCTCTCTCGACCTTCCGATAGCACTAAGGAAAGGTACTCGCTTATGTGCAAAGTACTCTATGCACAGCTACTTGACGTATAATAACTTGTCTTCCGAGTTTAAAGCATTTACCACTAGCTTGGACACCATAATAATTCCAACCAATATTCGTGAAGCCATGGAGAACTCTGAATGGAAATCGGCTGTTATAGAAGAAATGAGGGCGCTTGAGAAAAATGGTACATGAGAACAGGTGCCTTTACCAGAAGGACACAAGATGGTTGGTTGCAAATGGGTTTTCACTGTAAAATACAAATCAGATTGGACGATTGATCGATATAAGGCCACACTTGTTGCTAAAGGTTTTACCCAGACTTACGGAGTTGATTATTCTGAAACATTCTCTCCTATACCTAAACTCAATACTATTCGTGTGTTGTTGTCAGTTGCTGTTAACAAAGATTGGCTACTGTATCAATTGGACATTAAAAATGCGTTCCTTAATGGTGAACTTGAAGAGGAGGTCTATATGAGCCCGCATCCTGGATTTGAAAGTCAGTTCAAGCGCAAGGTTTGCAGACTGAAGAAGTCTTTATATGGACTGAAAAAAATCCCCAAGGGCTTGGTTCGATAGGTTTACTACATTTGTTAAAGCACAAGGTTACAACCAAGGGCACTCAGATCATACACTATTTACAAAATGATCTGTTTCGGGGAAGGTTGCTGTTCTCATAGTGTAGTTGATGATATTGTTTTGTCCGGTGATGATGAGAGTGAAATTATGAGGCTTAAAATGAGAATGGCCAAAGAATTTGAAATTAAAGCCCTTGGTAAGCTGAGATACTTCCTGGGAATGGAGGTAGCTCGATCAAGAGAAGGTATTTCAGTATCGCAAAGAAAATATACACTTGATTTACTCAAAGAGATAGGCATGACTGGCTGTAAACCTGTTGACACACCTGTGGAGTATAATGCAAAACTTGGTGTTACAATCAACGAGGTTCCTATGAGCAAGGAAAGGTACCAGAGGTTGGTTGGAAAGATGATCTACCTATCCCATTCCAGACCAGACATTTCATATGCAGTAAGCATTGTGAGCCAGTTTATGCAAGCTCCGTATGAGGAACATATGAATGCAGTTGAGCGTATCCTTCGATATTTGAAGGGAACCCCCGGTAAGGGCTTAATGTTTAAAAAATCTGGGAAAAGAACGATTGAAGCCTATACAGATTCTGATTGGACTCTGTTATTGATAGAAACTCAACTTCTGGATATTGTAACTTTGTCTTGGGTAACCTCGTCACTTGGCAAAGTAAGAAACAGGGAGTAGTGACGAGGAGTAGTGCTGAAGCTGAGTACAGGGCAATGAATTTGGGAATATGTGAAGAAATCTGGTTAAATAAGGGGTTGACTGATCTTTATCAAGACAAGGAGCTTCCAATGAGATTTTTTTGTGATAATAAAGCTGCAATAAACATTGCGAACAACCCAGTTCAGCATGACAGGACCAAATATGTAGAGATTGACCGACACTTCATTAAAGAAAGACTAGATAACGGGAGCATTTGTATTCCCTATATTCCGTCTAATCAACAAGTGGTAGATGTTCTCACCAAGGGACTGCTTAGACCAAATTTTGACTATTGTCTCAGCAAGTTGGGTCTTATCGACATTTATGCACCAACTTGAGAGGGAGTGTTGAAAATAGGATTTTTACTCTAGGGGTATTTTTGTAAGTGCCTCTAACCCTAGGGTTCTCCACAAGTCTATTTATTCACCATGTTCTCATATATTCAATGTATTAGTATTATGATAATAAAAGAAGAGATATTTACCGTGGTTTTTCTCCCTGGTCTAGGGTGTCCACGTAAATATTATGTTTTTCCTCTGTTATTATTTTCATCAATCAAACATACTTTAAACGTACATAACACCTGAAGTTATAAATTACACGTAGTTAAAGTATTAGATTCTCTAACTAGTTCATCTGCTAGACGATCTTGAAATTATGAATTACACTAGTGTTATTATACAGTTATTCACTATCTTGATCATTAGAATCTAAATAATGATTTGAACTAGAACTCTTCTCAGTAGATGCTTCTAAATCTTCGGGTTCATCATTTGTAAAACCGTCATCGTTTGAATATGGTACACTATGATTCAATTGTTGTGGATTAACTTGAGGTTCTACAATAGTAGGATCAACGTCATCTCGACATAGTATGGCATCTTGGATAGATTCATCGACCTCAATCCTTCCAACTACTTCCAACAACTCTAATTCATCATTTTCACCTCCATCTACTTCTGGAACGTCCCATACGTATTTATTTTGGACAATTTGCACAACTTTCCGACTATTTCCAAGTTTATTGTCATTGGTGTAAAAAACTTGTTTGGCTTAAGTTGCAAAGATGAAGGATTCATCTGTATACCAATAATGAGATGTATTTATTGACATGAACCCTAAATCCTATCGTACTATATTTTTCTTAGGGTCTATGTCAAATCACTTACATTTGAAAAGGATCACTCGTCTTCCATTGCTACATTATAAGTCCAATACATCAATTAGTATACCATAGTAATTAGTTTCAACTCCTTCTGTTTCTTCAAGCACCATGATGTTTAACTCATTATTGATGTTCAAATATCTAATTGAAGAAGTATACTTACATGATCTTTGAACCAAGTAGGGAATTGTGATTGATGCCTTTGAGATAATTCTGATGTTATGTCTGATCGAGTATGAATCAGTCTCAAATGTTCCCTAGTCATAAATTTAACATTAGATATAATATCGACTTTGAAAACTAAGGATATTAACTAAACATATAGGATCTGAAACATACCTATGATAAAACGTTATCTCAGAGTTGTTGTTCAATACATACCAATGTGTCATTTGTTTCTCATTTTCAATTACGGTCTCCGCAATTGACCCCCTAATGGCGGTACATTTTGCCTAAACACATCAACATCTCCACAACTTGGGCCATGGAGAATTGAATCATCATTACGTGGCTCTCTATCAAATCTAATTTCTATTTCAGATAGATACATGGAATAAAAAGTCAAAGATTCTTTCATGATAAATCCTTCTGCTATTGAACCCTCAGAACGTGCTTCGTTTCTTACGTATTGTTTCAAGCTTCGCAAGCTTCTCTCAATAGGGTACATCCAACTATACATAACCGGACCAACGACCTTTACTTCATAAGGTAAATGAACAACAAGATGAACCATTACATAAAAATGTCAGCGGAATTTTTTTTCAAACTTACATAATATGAGTACAATATCTTATTGCAATCGGTCTAAGTCTGTGACATATATTACTTTCGCACATAAATCACGGAAAAAATTACATGGCTCCACAATAGGTATATACACATCCTTTCATAAGTATGTTCGAACACCAATAGGAATAAGTCGTTGGAATAGAATATGAGAGTCGTGAGTCTTTAATTCCCATAATTTTCCATAATTCACATTAACGCATCGTGATATATTTGAGGCAAACCCATCAAGAAACTTAACTGATTTCAAGAACTTACAAAAAGCTATGTTCTCACTTGTAGTAAAAGTATATGTCGCATGTGGCTTTACAAATTTAGATCCTTCTTTTTGTAAGTATAAGTCCTTTCGTATATTCAAATCTTCAAGTCCAAACGAGCATTTATTGTGTCTTTCGTTTTTCCTTCAATATTCACAAAAGTCCTAAGCAAGCTATCACATATGTTTTTTTCAATATGCATGACATCTAACTTATATCGTAACATTAGTTTAGACCAATATGGGAGCTCAAAAAATATACTTTTTTTGTCTAATTAATAGTCCTTTTTCTTTTCTTATCTCGTTTGGATGGATGCTTACTTAGTAGTAGAAAGTTTAGTGCATTGACTTGTTCTAGGATCTCATCTCTATTCATTAAAACGGGTGGAGGTCTACACTCCAATTTACCATCATGTTTCTTACTCTTACGCCAACTGTGGTTATCTCTAAGATAATGTCGATGACCTGTGAAAGAGATTTTTTCTCTTATTTTAAACGATGTTCTATCTTTTTTACAAATGGGACATGCTTGATAACCTTTGGTACTCCATCCTGACAAGTCCCCGTATGCAGGAAAGTCATTAATGGTCTACAAAAAACATGCACGTAAGTGAAAGTACCCCCCACTCATGCAATCGTAAGTGCGCACACTATTGTTCCATAACTCTTTCAACTCTTCAATTAGTGATTGTAAATAAATGTCAATTTCTTTTTTAGGAGAGTTTGGTCTTGGTATAAGTAAAGACATGAAAAAATTAGATTTCTTCATGCAGTTCCATGATGGCAAATTGTAAGGAACAAGCATCACGGGCCACATGCTATACGCATTACTCATATTCTCAAATGGATTAAATCCATCGGAAGCTAAGGCTAACTGAACATTCCTTGGGTCTGAAGTAAATTCAAGAAACTCTCTATCAAAAAATTTCCACCCTTCAGCATCAGCTGGATGTCGCAACACACCATTAGTTTCAAATTGTTTATCCTTGTGCCATCGCATCTCAGAAGCAATGCGTTTTGATGAAAACAATCGCTTCAACCTCGATATTAATGGAAATGGCGTAATATTTTATTTGGGATCTTATTATTCTTGCCATCCTTTATTTTGTATTGAGACTCACCACACACTAGACAACTTTGACAATTAGAATATCTTTTCCAAAATAAAACGCAGTCGTACTTGTAAGCATGAATAGAATCATATCCTAGTCTTCGGTCACGTAATTTCCTCGACTTCATAAAAAAAAACTAGGTATGCATGCACCAGTTGAAAAGACATCTTTCAACAAATCTAGTAATATATCAAAGGATTTGTTACTCCAATTATTGAGAACCTTAATATGCATCAATCTCACCAAGAAGTTCAATGAGGAAAATTTTGTACAACTAGGGTACAACGGGTTATATGCTTCATCCATCAACTCCTAAAAATTCTTGAAATATCCCTCTGTTCAATGTTCTCAGGCATTTCATCTTCAAAGTCTTCTTCATCTTCATCATATGCCCCTTCTCTCACTGGTCCTTGCAAATCATTTAAATGATTGAATAACTCATCATCATCGTTGTGTGTAGTAGGTTCTCCTCTAATCCATCATCTGCTGAAGGAGCTAAAGGAGTCCTGGCTCTTTGAAATTGAGCTAAATTTACTAATTCTCCATGATAAATCCATTGACTATATGAAGGAGATATTCCATTAGCAAATAAATGTCTTCTACTCTATCTAATGTCTGAGACATTGAATTCTGACAATTTTTACACAGGTATCTCATTTCCCCTCTCCATTTGCATGATACTTTGCTACTTCCATGAATTGTGCAACTCCGTCAATGTGCTCTCTTGAGAATCTATCTCTAAACTTAATCCAATCCTTATTCATTGTTGAACCAAGTGAATAAAGCATATCTAAGTTTTGGCTATATGAAGGAGATATTCCATTATCTCTAAGTTTTGGTCTTTATGATGAGAACAAGAGAGAAATCACTACATTTCTAGTGTTCCTTCTTACTTTACAAAAGGGTCGGTCTGCGTCAAGCATGTGACAAGAACATTAGTAAGGAAAAAGAATTAAATATTTACGATTGTGAATCTTTATGGATAAAAGCTTAATAAATGAAGCTAAAGGGTTAAATGTTTTCTATTTTCTAATTTTTTTTTTTCAAAGTTTTCATTTTTCCTCACAATCTTTTTAATCAATCAAACAAAACGACTCTTTACTAGAGTTTTTTTAGATGATATAATATCAAATTTACCTTTACCTATCAACTTAAGTTTTTTGGGTCAATCGATGATTTAATACTAACAAGTAAAAAGTGTGAAATTTAGTTAATTTGCTTTAAACATCCTTAGCAATTTCATTTTAAAAATTAAAACATATTATATTCATAAAAAGGAAAGATTAAACTTCAATATTAACAAATGAATCTCATGTACAAAATTAAAACCAAAATACACAAATAATTCACCATTCATTATATCCATCCATATACAAACGAAAGATAGAATAACAATTTCATTCATAAACAAATGAAAATCCTAATTCTAATATGAAACAAAACTCTTTATCAAAATAATAACACAAACAAAACCTACGAATAACATTTAAAGAAAAAAGCAAAGAGAAGAAGAACCAACCAGTTCGTGCGACAGTAGTGTGCGGTGGTAGTGTGCAACGGCGTGCGGAGGTAACATGCGTTGGCATTCTATGTTAGAGTGGTGGTCATTTGTGTAAGAAAATGGAAGGGGAAAGGAAAAATAATAGGGAAAGAAGGGAGGCGAATCAGTGGGGGTGGGGGGACAGAAAGGAAAAGGGAATGGGGGATGAAAAGGAAAGGGAAACCGGGAGAGGAGGGTGGAAGGAGGTTTGAAATCGTGGGGGGGGGGGGGGGGAGGGAGGGAAGGGAAACGAAAAAGGGGGGTTTTGAATCATGGTGGAGGGGACTTAAGGGAAAAGGGAAATGGGGAGGGGGATGGAAGGGAAGGGAAACAGAGGGGACGAAAGGGAAGGAAAACGGGGAAGGCGATGGAAGAGAGGGGAAAGGAGGGGGGGAGGGGACACGAAACAAAAAACGAGGGGTTAGGGGAAGGGAAAGAGAAAGGAAAAAATTTGGGGAAAAAAGAAGAAGGGTGGTTTTAAAGACTTTTCCCAACACATATTTTTGTCGAGAAAAGTTCCAATTTTCGTCGGTATAAATTTTTTAAAAAAATGTGCATGTTACTCTATTTTGGTCAATGCATTAAATTTTCGTCGAGATAAATACGCCTATGCCAACGAAAATGAATGTGTAAAAAAAATATCGGCAGAGGCAAAAAATTCTTGTAGTGTTTCTAAGAATTCCATTAGAGTTTTTTTTTTATGGAATTTTCTCCATTTTCCATTTCTCTTCGTTCTCAAGGCATTAGTTCTCCGCCTTTGGATCTTCTACTACTTGTTATCTAAAGCCCTAACGACTGGCTTTTCTACTCGTTCGTAAGTTTACTTTCAGGTAATTAAAGCTTTAGATCTTATGGATGTTGTCTATGTCTCACTCTACGGTGAGTTACATTTCTTATTCGGTTTTTTTGGCTCCAAAATCACCATCCACAATTTTTTCCAATTGATTTCAAGTTTGGTCTAGGTATTCTTAAATATGTTTTGTTATTTTTTTAAATCTTTATTATCTTTCTTCGAGATTCTTGTGAAATTTATTGTTTCATGTGTTGTATAGCTCTTAAAAAAGATACAAATCATATAAGAAATGTGGATGAAATAGATTTAATTTTAAAAAACAAAAACAAAAAACTAAATAGTTCTCAAACAGAGCCTAAAATATTCTAAAAAGAATAAATATTAAAAATTATATTTATCATAAAAAATTAAATGAATAAAATAAAATCTTTATATATATATATATATATATATATGTTGTTTTCAAATATAGGAAAATGAAGTAAATGCTCACCAATATGTGTGTCTCTACAAAATCCACTAAATTTCATTACTTATAAGCAATTTGGCAAGTACTAGATGAATTACATGGACACTAAATATTGTGTAATCTCCAGACATATAGACAACACATGGGATAGGACACTAGGCATGAACATCTACCTTACACTTAATTTATAATATTTATAATAGATATTATATTATTATAATTGGTCTTTGTGACAACAACTCGGACAACCTCGTTAAACAAAAATAAATATTTTCATTCTCGGCTTCCAAGCTCTATAGTGAGGAAGAGTATACTCTCATTTATAGCTTGCAATATTGCTTTAACTTTTGGTAATTTTGAGTTAAATTATAAATTTGGTCTAATTTTGATTTAGTCTGTGTCTAATAAATTATTAAATATAAAACATATTTAATAATTTTTCTAATTTTTAAAAAGATAGTTTAATAAGTATCTTGACTTTTAGAAAGTTGTCACAAAAGGGGTAAACTTTTTAGTTTAGTTTCTATTCTTATATCAAAATTATTTGTAAATGTAGGTTGACATGTCAATATTTTCATTAACATTTTTGTATATTTAAAGTTTAGTATTGATATAAGGCATGAATTGTAATTTTGATTATATCATACAAATTTTCATAAAACATGAAAAATAAGCAACATACTACAAATAATACTACATTAATATGTTTATAAAATGAAGGATTAATGTGTATTTATAAACATATTAATGCAATAGATTCATCCAAAAAACTAATGTATGATATAATCAATGACACATGGGTATTCTCTCTAATTTAAAAATTAAATTTATAAATGCTATTTTAACCACTTTCTATCATAATATTGAATTTTTCTTCCCATATTGATATTTTCATCATATTTCTATATTTCTAAATTTGACATCGACATGAGAAGTGAATCGATATTTCTAATATATCATAGGAAAATCCATGAAACATAAATAAATAAGTAATAAAATATCACTAATGTAAATATAGTATAAATAATAGATATGTTAACTTGTCTAAAAATCATAAAATATTTATTTACTAATTTAATTATTTTTTTTAATTTTTGCTGTTAAAGTTTTGCCAGAAATATCCATCAACATCGACATTTTATTGATATTTTCAATAACATTTTTGTAAATTTAAGATCTCAATACTTCTACTCATGTATTTATGGTAATGAAGTCAAATTTTAAATATTTAAAAAAGTAGACTCTATTTAGTTCTAGGGTTAGGGGCTTGGGATGAGATTAGGCATCCTAAGCCCAAAACTTGTTTGAGGCAAGGGTTTAGGAACTCCGAAGATTATTCAAGGCAGCAGAATAATAGTCAGACAATATATATATATACAAATATTGTTTTGATAATCTCCGATAGTGTGTGATTTAAAAGCAGCAGAACAATAGTCAAAAGAGTATATCCAAGTGCGTATGAAACTTTCATCAAATCCAAGGTCGAGAATCTTGCTGAAACATACCATTTTTATTACCCTTAGAGATTGAACTTCAATTAGAAATGCATTTATGGTAATCATAAATTTAATAGCTTTTTTTTTTTTTTTTTTTTCCAAAATAATGAAGCTTCTTTACCTCTTATTATTTATGAAATTCTTCCTCCAACACCTCAATGTTTGATAGTAATGAATTCCAATGTTCTCTAAATGTTCCACACTACAAATAAGGTAGTAATTGATTTAATTAAATATTTTTAAACAAGAAGAAAAAAAATTTAGATTTAAAAAAATTTAGTAGTTATTTACCAAAGTCTTGATGCAACAACCATATTGTTACTCTATTTAATGATGGAAGACATCCTCTTGGAAATATTTCCTTCATAAACTCTGGACTTAGACAATGTTCATCATAATGCTCGTCTGGTATTGTTATGAACTAATGAAATAATCAAATTAAGACTTTGTTCATTAGCTTTGATTTTATCATATAAATATATAATAATATCATTTCTTTGTCAAAGTAACTATAATTAGATCAACGATAATTGACATATATTTCTTGTTAGAGGTTTTCAATTCTTCTTATGCTTAAAAAACCATTTTATTATTTAGAAATTAAAGCAAATTTTTGTAACCTGTAGAACAAAAAAACCATTTTCTGTTAATACTGATTCACAAGAACCAAAAAGCCTTCCATGAACTTGTAGCCAACAGCTTCTATCATCTCACTGGAATACAAAAAATAATTAAAATATATATATATAAGTAGTAGTTTCATATGTGATTATATCACAATTTTTACAACCTCTCTTTATATCTCGCATTTAAGTTCGACTAATTAAGACATATAATTTGTTGTCGAGGTCATAAAAAATTGAGAAAAAAACTCACCATGATATAATTCTATCATAATTCTTCATTTTTGACAATTGTCGATAGTCACAAAGAAGAAAATTGATATGATCCTGTAAAATTAGAAATGAGAAAGTTAATTAAGTGTTAGAAAGAACTACTTGGAGTGATAATGTGTTGGAAAAAAGAAAAGTTCTCCCCTATATCATAGAAACAAGGGAAAAAATAAAAATTTAAAAGAAATTTACAAAAATAAATAACACAAAATTTTATGAATGAAACAAATTTTATATATACTATATATCTATAAGGAAACCTCTAATTGTATTAGATAATAGTGCAGATAATTTATTGAAAAAAAATATTCTAGTATCAACTGTATATATATGAAAGCTAAAGTTATAAACTCAAAAAATTAGTTTATGAACTAATAAAAAATTTTAGAAAAGGTTGATTAATACTTGAAGACCAATATCTTTAACTTTCTTCTGTGTATATTTTAATTGTTGTTCAGACAAAGTAATGTCAGTATAATGACAACCAGTTTGTTTCACAATTTCAATAGCTAAGCTTCTCCAACCACATTCAATTTCTAAGACATGATGCTTCTTGTCAATTCTTGCCTAACATTAATTAAGATATATATAGAATATAGAATTAATAATGAAAATAAAACTAATTAAACTACGCATTAATTAATTATGCAATAATTAAAATTGGCACTTGGCAGTAGAATAAGACTCACCTTTTCAATAAGAAGTGGTAATTTTCTTAATTGTGCAATTTTGAGATCTTTGTCTTTCGTCTATTAACAAACACGAGGTAAGAAAACAAAACGAACATCCATTTGTAATTTTTTTTTGTTTATTGTTTCTTTCTTTATCTATCTTAATTTTCTTTCTTTCTTTTTTTTTAAAAAAAAAAATTAAAACATGTTCAATAATGATTTCTTTTATAAGTTTTTAAAACTAAATTTCGAAAAAAATTAGTTATATTTATTTCTAGGTTTTTAATATGTATTTTTTAAGTAAAAATATACGTCTATTTATGTTTTGAGAAAAACCTAGAAACATAAATGAGGAAGAAAATGAAGAAGCTTGATTTCATTGATACCAAAATTTCTTCACAAGTTTGGTAACATTTCTAAAAATTGAAAAATAAAAAATAAATATAAAGGAGTTCTAAAGAAACCATTCTAACCTTAAAAATAGCGTAGGAGTATATCATCGTATCATCCAAGAATAAGTAAAAAAGTTGTTGCTCTAAAACACAACAGAGAATCCAATGATATCAGTCAGTCAACAAAGATTAAAGAAAGATGGCACAAATTTGTTTTTCTTTTTCAATTATTCTAATATATTCAAATTTAACCAAAGTAAATTGCTCTCCTTTTGTACATTTACGTAGGTTTCTCATCTACTCTTGATAAACTATTCTCTTTTCTCATAAAGCTAAACAAAATTACCAAATTTAATTGAAAATTATCAAATACAAAACTAAGAATTTTGATCTTCAATTCTCTAGCATCAAAAGAATTGGTTGAAAATTGATGTATTTTTCCTAAGGGAATTTTAGTCTTTTCATATTTCTCTACTTAGGGTTTGTCTTATTCTATTTATTTGTTGGGTCTGTGATGCTTGTAGTGTATGGAAATTAATAATAATTCTTCTATCGTGATTTTTTCTTCCTGGTCTAGGATTTTCCACGTAAACCGTGCGTTCTTCTTCTTCTTTCTTTCTTTATTTCAATATGGTATTAGAGCATGTGACAAAACCTAGCCAATATAGAAGAAAATCAATCATCAACCCTAGCTGGTGATGGATCTATAGTAGAAACGATTAATACCATCGTTATACTGGCTGCCGTCGACAGGCATCTCCAAACAATCCTCAATCAGGTGCAAGCACAACCATCACAAGGAGGCCAGCAGCTGAACGAAGCCAATCCAGTTGTGCCGCAAGGGGTCCAATAGCCGATCGAAACCCATCCAGCCACATCCCTATCCATCGCTAGGGTCTTCGAGCCACGTCCGACGCTAAATAAACTGGGCCAACTCCAAGCCCGATCAAAGCCCCAGCCACGATCCGAGCCGGTCACGATCTTCCAACAGTCGGAGCTCCAGCCGCAATTCCAGTCGCAACCGACCCATCCAAGCTCATTGTCGTTCTAGTCGTTGTTTCAACCTTCAGCCGTCGACTATATGGGTGAAGCATCATCTTCTTTTTCCGATGGGCAGAAATTACCTATATCAGCTCCCTCTATTCCTTCTCAACCTGGGCTGACTGGTCATGGTGCTTTGGGATTAATGGGTCTACCTCCAGTTGGGGTCCAACAACAACTAGCTAGTCTTCAACAATAGATTGCTGCTTTTGGAGTTGTTGTTGGGACCGCCACAAATCTTCAAACAAATCCTGTTAACTCAAATTTTTTTTTCCAATCTTCCACTGTATTCAGAAAATTTGGTAATAACTTTCTCTAATTTACCTATTACAAATATTTTATCTAGATCTATAGGAAATTCTACGGGACAATTACAGGAGAGAAGATAAATGGCCAAAATTACTTCTCTTGGTCCTAGTCCATCAAAATGACCCTTGAGGAGCGACATAAGTTTGGATATCTAACTGGTGAGATACAGAGATCGAAACCTGGAAATCCTCAAGAGCGCGTCTATAAGGGAGAAGACTCCTTGCTCCGCTCTATGCTAGTTAACAACATGGAACCTCAGATAGGAAAACCCTTACTATATTCAGCAACTGTTCAGGATATTTGGGATGCAGTACAGAAACAGTATTCTAAAAAGCAAAAAATAAGTTCATGAGTACAAACAAGGGACCATGGATGTGACTTCTTATTTCAATAAACTATTTTTACTATGCCAAGAAATGGATTTGTGTCGTGAGTTTGTCTTGGATTGCTCATGTGGTGGGGTTCAATATTCAAAGATTGAGGAAGTTAATCGTGTTTATGACTTCCTTACTGAGTTGAGCTCCAAATTTGATGTTGTTCGTAGTTGAATACTGGGACCGAGACCGATACATTTCTCATGGAGGTGCATTTTAAGGTCCAATTAGAGGAAGATAGGTCAAGTGCTATGAACAGCTCTATGGTTACTGTTGTTGACTTTGCTGTGTTCGGTGTGAAGTTATTTAGACCTGATGATGACAAGAAGAATGGTAAATCTCCTCCAATATATGGATATTGAAAGAAACCGTGGCACACTAAGGATCAGTATTGGAAGCTACATGGTCGACCATCAAATGGAAAATGTCGCCCTCTAAATGACAAGTCAAAATATGGCCGAGCACTCATGAGTGAATCTACTGATGGTACGTCATAGTATCAGGTGACCAACTAGAATGACCCAGCTACTGTTGGGGTTGGTACGATCGTCCAATCAGGTACCTCTCAATCATTTAGTCTTCTTATTGAGGGAAAGAATCATGGATACTAGATTCTGGAGCAACAAATCACTTAATTGGCTCATCTAATCAATTTATCTCACATCTTCCGAGTGTTGGTAATGAGATGATATGGATTGCAGATGGGTCATTTGCTTCTATTGCAGGGAAGGGTCATCTTTCTCCCTTCCAAGGTTTGACCTTACAGAATGTGTTGCATGTTTCGCAAATATCCTACAACTTGTTGTCTGTCAGTAAAATAACTAGGGATTTAAATTGTCGGGTTGTTTTCTCATTAGATACTATTTTGTTTCAGGACTTGAGCTCAGGGACGACAATTAGCACTACCTGGCATGATAGGGGTCTCTATTTCCTTTCTGATGATGTTGTCTCTAGGAATTTCTCTAGGACTAGTATGTTATCTTCATTCTCAAGTTCTGAAAAGGATTATTTGTTATGACATTTTCGTCTTGGTCACCCAAACTTTCAATATATGAAGTATTTATTTCCTCATCTATTTCATAATGTGGATGTTTCTTCTTTGTCGTGTGATGTGTGTATATGTGCAAAACAGCACCGGGTAATCTTCCCTTCTTAGCCTTACAAAAATTCCCAACCATTTCATCTGGTCCATAGTGATGTCTGGGGTCCTTCCACATCACTACCTTATCCAAAAAGCGTTGGTTTGTAACTTTTATTGATGATCACATCTGTTTTACATAGGTATTTCTTCTCACTGAAAAGTCAGAAGTGGCGTCTATTTTCCAACAATTTTACACAACAGTAGAAACACAGTTTAAAACGAAGATTGTCATTCTTTGGAGTGACAATGACCAGAAGTTCGTTAATAACACCCTACACGAGTTCCTGACTTTGAAAGGTATTGTCCATCAAAATTTGTATGCTTATACTCCTCAACAAAATGGGGTGGCTGAACGGAGAAATCGTCACCTCATTGAAGTTGCCCAGTCCTTCATGATCCCTGCATTTCTTCCCTCGTATTTATGGGGAGATTTTGTTCTAACCATAACCTATCTTATTAATCGGATGCCCTTCTGTGTTCTCAAATTTCAGACACCTCTTGAATGTTTCAAAGAATCTTATCTATGCACGCATCTTATTTCTGACGTTCCTCTTCAGATGTTTGGATCCACTGCTTTTGTCCATAGTTATAGTCCTCACTGAACTAAATTTGCTCATCGCACTCGAAAATGTGTTTTTGTCGGGTATCCTTTTCATCAGTGGGGTTATAAGTGTTTTCGTCTGTTCTCAAGGAAGTACTTTGTCTCTATGGATGTAACATTCCTTAAAGACAAACCATTTTTTTCCGTTAGTTCTCTCCAGGGGGAGAATACTTGTGAAGAGACTAACTCGTCCATATATTCCTTTCCTACTGACTTCCTTCCTAAGCCTATCCTTGATACAAACAACACTGTTCTTCCTACTAAACAAGTGTCGTGGATAACATACTATAGGAAGAATCTTAGAAAGGAAATAGCACCCCTGTTGCTTCACTAGATACTATCCATGAATCGAAATTGGCATTAGCTCAGTTCTAAGATACTTCTGTTTCTAATAGTACTGATAAGTGTGTTGAGGGTGATGCAATTAAAAGTGATGAAATTGATAAGATTGCAAAGAATGCGCTCTTGAATGGTGAATTAGAAGAAGGGGTCTATACGAGTCCTCCCCTTAGATTTGAGACTCAATTTGATCGTCAAGTTTGTAAACTCAAAAAATCCCTAGAGCTTAGTTTGACAGTTTCACCACAATTTTTAAGTCCCAAGGTTTCATTCAGGAGCACTCTGGCCATACGTTATTTACAAAGAAGTCAACATCGGGGAAGATAGCTATTCTAATCGTGTACGTTGATGATATCGTTCTGTCAGGTGATGATGCCACTGCGATTACCAAACTCAAACAGAAAATGGCTGAGAATTTGAAATTTAAGATCTCGTGAGTTTAGGAATTTATTTTGGAATGGAGGTGGTGAGATCGAAAGAAGGAATATCTGTATCTCAACGAAAATACACCCTTGATTTGTTGAGGGAAATATGGATGACTGGATGTAAACCCGTTAATACCCCTATTGAAGTCAACACTAAGCTAGGAGATTCTGCCAACAGAGTCCCTGTTAACATAGAAAGGTACCAGTATCTGGTAGGAAAATTAATTTACTTATCTATACTAGACCAAATATATCCTATACTGTCAATATGGTTAGTCAGTTTATGCAGGCACCTTACAAGAAACATATGGAGGCTGTTGCTCGGATTCTGAGGTATTTGAAATCTACTCCAGGGAAAGGCCTAATGTTTAGAAAATATGACAAGAGATGCATTGCAGCTTACACTGACTCTGATTGGGTAGGATTTGTTACAGACAAAAAATCAACTTCAAGGTATTGTACTTTTGTGTGGGGAAATCTTGTTACTTGGCAAAGTAAAAAACAAGGTGTGGTTGCTAGAAGCAGTGCTGAAGCAGAATTTAGGGCTATGAGTCTGGGAATATGTGAAAATCTAAAACTCGTAGTTTGTAGAGTTAAACATTTTCTATTATCAATAAAGATGTTATTCAATATTTCTTCAATAAAGTTATTATTGAATTTATAAATTGCACTTGTAAAAACTAAATCCAATAAACTAAGATCCATGGCTATTATATGAATACTTGAACTTTATGTGGAGACATTAAGATGGATCGAGTTCGAGTAAATCACCAAAACGATCTATAGTATACGAATAAGGTTGGGTGTCTTATTCTGGTAACTCTATCGGACGCGGCCTACTCTGTAGTTGTTACAATTTGTTGTAAGATGCTACAAATGAAGTGATCCTGATTTGTTCATGTATTGACATGAGGAGTGGGGGCGTCCTATGCAATGAGTTTGCATAAGATCAAACTAAGAAATAAGTTACTCTTACATTATAACGTTGTTTACTATTTAAGACTGACTATTTCGCTTAGATGACCTAGGTAACTCGATCTTAATCTTAAGCTAACCATGCCTATTTATTCGGGATTGTCCTTTGATCCACATAAGTGAGAGTAGTCCAATATCACTGCTCAATAAGCCTCCCATTTTGGGGATAAGATCGGATAGATAGTAAATTGATAATAGATGGAACTCAATAAAGATAGTAAATTTATTTTTTGAACTTTTGTTTTTAAAAATTTCCAGAAATATCTATCAACATCGACATTTTATCGATATTTTCAACAATATTTTTGTAAAATTAAAACCTCAATATATCTACTCATGTGTTTATGATAGTGAAATCAAATTTTAAAAATTTTTAAAAGCAAACTTTATTTGGTTATGAGTTAGACATCTTAAGCCCAACAATTTAGAAATTATATATGAGTTTCATGTGTTTGAAATATAAAGACCATCTCTTAAACAAATTTATTTTAATTACAATAACAATTTTTCCAAATAACTCCTCTCTTCTATTTTTTAAAGTTATTATTATCACTAGATTATCTTTTTTTAATTCTCTTCTTTCTTATATGTTTAAAATAAAGTATCATCATATTATATTAATTCCTCTCTTTGGATTGAAAAACTATTATTCATTTTTTTTTTTATTGTGCTCTGCACACGATACCTCTTACATGACAATGATAATATTTTTGTTAATTTAATTTAATATATTTTTTTAATTTTAAATAAAAATTATAACTCAAATTTTAGGTTTTTTTTTTTTTGTTAATTCAAAACTTTAGGAATTAAAAATGAAATTTGGTGATATATAGATATATATATGGTTCAGTAATTGATTTTAAGTTAGTATATTATAGTTAAAAAAATAACATTTTGAAATTAATTAAAGTAAAAAAGTCTATGAAATTTTTATTTTAAAATATAGTAAACTTAAAACATTAGATTATAAATGAAACAAAATTACATTGGAGTCAAATCTCGATTTTAAAATTCAAAACAACAAATTAATTGAAATTGAGTTGAATTTGAATTACAACACACTCAACCAAATTAATAATAAAATTTATTTAATTTTAAATTTAGTCCTTTAACAAGTTTTTAATCTACAAATTAAACTTATTCAAAGGCAAAAGAAATATATGTATGAATATTCAATTTAATATTAGTACATACAAATTATGTATATATTTCTTTTTTCTTTTTTAGTGATGATAAATTTGAAACTAATATAAAATCTACACGGATTAAATACAAGAACATATTTCCTTAACTCAAGGTTCATAGTGTATAAATCTACATTTTATTTTTATCCTTCCTAACTTTCATTCCAAATACTATTACTTAAAACCAGAATTTCAAGTCTTTGTTCATACACAGTTTTCTTAAAATTATAATATTATATATTCAATCTTGAGTCAGAGGTTCGGTTTTCTCATCCAATATATAGTAAATAACAATTTTTTGATAATTTACCACTCGTAAGAGACTAAATTAAAAATATTTATATATATATATTTCAAAATGGTAGAGATTGAGTTTGAAACAAATACAATTACATAAACAATTATAGTTTGGTCCAAACCTTTTTTTAACTTAATCATAATATTCGGGGTAAAATTTATATCACTGTTTGGTATTGGTAATTCTTATAAAAGTTCAAATTTAGGAAGTAAAATGTATGATTTTTATTTCCTTACAAAGTAATAAATTGCAAATGAAAAAGAGAACCTTACACCTTAAAATTCTTTATTAAAAATCAAATTCAATTTGCTGAAGGAATTCCTTGATATGGATCGCTGAAATGTTGGCAATATTTCCAGGCCCTTGAAAATACGTCATCTGTCAAAAGGAAAGAAGGGAATGTTTAAGGTTGGATTAGACAATCTATTTAAGATTTAATTTAAGTTCAGTAGATTAATTAATTTTAAAGATATTCGATACTTTAAAAGGCCACTAAGACACCAAATTAAAAATTCAGAAAAATGAGATTAAACTTATGAATTTAACCTAATAAATATTTTTTCCCTATTTTTTTTTAATTTATAAATTACATTCACGAAGATAATAATTGAGATTTTGATATTTTTATCTCTTCATTAAACCGAGGACCATATATATTAACTTGATAAATCTCATAGTGTGTGAATTAATAACCAGCGGAAACAATAATCAAATAGTATAATCAATGCGTATGAAAACTTCATCAATCCGAGCTCGAGTATCTTGCTGAAACATAAAATTTTCATTGCAATGCATTTATAGCAAGCATATGTTTAATAGCTTTCTTCCAAAATGTGACATGAAACAAATGATAAAGATTCTTTACCTCTTATTATTTATGAATTCTTTCTCCAACACCTCAATGTTTGATAGTAAATGAATTCCAATATTCTCTAAATGTTCCACACTACAAATAAGAAAAGTAATTCATTTAATTAGTTCTTTTTTAAACAAGAAGGGAAAAAAGTAAATTAAAATTACCATAAAGAAATCTTAAAAAGATTTAGTGGAGTTTATTAACCAAAAGTCCTTTTGATGCTGCAAACCATGGCGCGTTGTTACTCTATTTAATGATGGAAGGCATCCACCTGGAAATATTTCCTTCATAAAATCAGGACTTAGACGATGTTCGTCATAACGTTGATCCGGTATTGATATGAACTAATGAAATAATCAAATTAAGAATTATTAGTTAACTTTGCATTTATTGTGTAAATACAATAATAAAATTTTCTTTTTTTATCAAAGTAAATATAGTTAATTCGACGGTAATTGACATACACTTCTTATTATTTATTGTTTTTTTTAAAAAAAAAAAAAACTATTTTTTTCTTATATAGGAAATAAATAAATTTTTGTAACCTGCAGAACAAAAAGACCATTTTCTGCTAACATGATTCACAAGAACAAAAAAAAATCTTCATGAACTCGTGGCCAACAGCTTTCTATCATCTCACTGGAATACAAAAATAATAATAATTATTTATATAAAATTAGTACGTTCATATGCGATTATATCACAATTTTCTCCAATTTCTCAAGTTGTCGAGCTCATTAAGAAAAATTGAGGAAAAAATATACCATGATATAATCCTATCATATTTCTTCATTTTCGATAATTGTCGATAGTCACAAAGAAGAAAATTGATCTGATCCTGCAAAATTAAACCAGAAATGAAGCATGGAAAGAACTAATTGAAGTGATATATGTTTCTTTTTTAAAAAAAATAAAATAAATAAACTTCTCCTTCTTTGTAATAATAAGCTAAAAAAATAATTGAAAAAATAAAACAAATTCACAAAGAAAAAAATACCAGAAAAGACATGAACTACCTAAAGAAAATTCATTGGATGGAATTTTCTTCAATCATACGAAATTCTCTTTTCAATCTCAATTACGAAATAATAAAATAATAAAAAGAAACTCTCTGAACGTCGTACCACTAACATAAATTAGAGTTAATACATAAATTTTAGGAAACGGTTGATTAATACCTGAAGGTCAATATCTTTTACTTTCTTCTGTGCATATTCTAATTGTTGTTCAGACAAAGTAATGCCAGTATAATGACAACCAGTTTGCTTCACAATTTCAATAGCTAAGCTTCCCCAACCGCATCCAATTTCTAGAACATGATGCTTCTTGTCAATTCTTGCCTAACATTAATTAAGATATATATAGAAATATAGAATTAAATAATGAAATAAAACTAATTAAACTGCTCATTAATAAATTATGCAAATAATTAAAATTGGCAGTAGAATAGAACTCACCTTTTCAATAAGAAGAGATATTTTTCTCAACTGTGCAACTTTGAGATCTTCGTCTTTTGTCTATTAACAAAAACGAGATAAGAAAACAAAACGAACACCCCATTTTGTAACTTTTTTATTCTTGTTTCTTGTTTCTTTTCTTTATCTATCTTAAATTTTTTTTCAATAACCTTTTTCTTTTTTTTAGTTTTAAAATTAATTATTGAAAAAAATTAGTTATATTTATTTCTAGGTATGTAATATAATTTTTAAAGTAAAAAATGATAAAATGAGAAGCTTGATTTCATTGATACAAAAATTATCTTCACAAGTTTGAAAACATTTATAAAAATTGAAAAAAAAAAAAAGTTATCAAATTGTTCTAAAGAATCTTAGTTGAGAACTTAGTTGAGATGTTTTGATACACCTTCGGATCCCACTTTTCTTGAGTACCTTGTTAAAAAAGAAATTTTCTAAAAAAAATATATATTCTCACCTAAAAATAGCGCACGAGTATGTCATTGTTTCATCCAAGAATAAAGAAAAAAGTTGGTTGCTCTAAAAACACAACAAAGAATCCAATGATATCTATTAGCCAACAAAGATTAAAGAAAGAAATGACACAAAATTTAAACAAATGAGCTTGAATAATTGTTTTTCTTTTTCAAATATTCTAATATATTCAAATTAACCAAAATAATTGCTCTCATTTGTACATTTAAGTAGGTTTCTCACCTAGTAGTCTTGATAAACTATTCTCTTTTCTCATAAAGCTAAACAAAAATTACCAAATTTAATTGAAAATTATCAAATACAAAACTAAAGAATTTTGACCTTCAATTCCCTAGCATGAAATGGACTAATTATTAAATAATTGGCCATAAGATTAGGTTTAATTTAATAACTCATATATCTTATAAATCAAGTCTCTCATCTTTTCAATTGTGATCCTCAATTTCAAGATAATATTCTTTCGGGTCACTATTTAATACAACAAATTGAGGTTATAGGTCAAATTCATAGACGAAAAGAAAAAATCCATCCCTAAGTTTTGAGAGAACGCACTCTAAAAAAACAAAGGTTCTATTCAAATAGATTATAAAAAATTCTCTTAATAATCCTAAATGATAATTAACTAGTTAATTGTGACATACTAACTAAACACATTAATTAATCTACATTAACACTGAACAAATATTAAACTCGAACATACTAATTATCCTATTATTCTCCTCGTCACTATTTCTTGATTTAGATTTTTTTTTTTACTAAATACCCATTTGGGTTTATGCCTTTGGTAATGTATTAAATAAATTTGGAGTCTTATCTCAAAAACAATTGACTATAAGAAGTGTATTTCATATATCTTATAAAGGTTACGAAGTTTCTTAATTTTCTAACGTATAGTCAACATTTATATTGTCTCATTTCTTTTAAAAAGAGAATGAAGAATAAAAAAAAAAAGAAGTAAATATTAATACCAAGTCATAATGACGAGATATATTGGTACGAGCCTGTGTAGGAGTGTTGTTCCTTAAAGCATGTTGTAATGAAGACTTTGCAAAAGCAAAACTGGCTGTAAATAATGGAGGCGTCCACCATCCCCTAAAAAACAATATTAAATGATATATATTTGATTTTTTTAAAATATATGAAAATGAATCAAAATATTTATAAATATAGTAAAATTTTATTGTCTATCGCAATCTACCATAGATGTACTGTGATATTTTACTATTATTTATAAATATTTTCAACAGTTTTATCATTTAAATAATTCTTTTATATATTTACCGAAAAATAAATAAAATTAAAATATAAATTAACAAGTTGATACACATATATACCTTTTCCTCCTTGATTTTGCAAGGGAAGAATTTGTATCTCTGCTGGCAATGAGAATCTACCAAAAAAAAAAAAAAGTATGAAACAAATTCTACCCAAAATATTTTATTAAAGATGGATTAAAATAAACTAAGCTCACCATAAAAAGATTGAGAACATCTTCATCTTTATCCACAACAGAAAAATCTCTATTAATATATGCATCAGCAAGACCCAAATCAGCTCGTGTCATAATCTGTTATTATATTTTTTTATTGATGATCGTTAAATAACACCATAAATTTATGTCATTAGAAAAATGTAAACAAATTTGAAAAGTACCTAAAACTCCATTTTATTGCCCAAAAAATAGAACCTTGACAATTCCAAATGTGTAAAATTGTAGTAAAAACACATTAGAAATTACATACCTTCCAATAAAATTGAGGAGTATGAACTTTTAAAGAGACCTTTAGATCAATAAATTTTTTACTTCTTCCCTCAAAGTTGAACACAGTGCCCCCTTCCTCCATTAAACTGTTGTTTAAAAACCAAGCAACTATGTGTATCAGCTTCTTTCCTTTTTATAAGAGGAATAAGATAGTCTTTTTTTTTTTTTTTTTTTTTTTTTTTTTTTTGCATTATTGACTTGAGAATGAAACTGAATTAGGAGAAATTGTTGAGTCATTGGAGTGTGTTGAATCAAACAAAAATTTAGAACTGGAAATTTTTGCCAATAGTTTTTTCTATCCTAGAGCTAAAATCAAAATTTGAGACACTATATTATAACAAATTTGTTAACTATAATAATTCTCTTTGTATATTTGATATAAGTTAAAGCATGTTTGATAATCATTTAGGTCTGATTTGATTAATTATTTGGTTTTTAAATTTTTTGTCTTTAAATGTTAAGTTTATAAATAAAACTTCCATTTATAAAGTACTTTTATATTTTGTTATCCGCTTCCTATTGACGTTTTCTAAAAAACCAAGTAAAGTTTTAAAAACTAAAGAAAGTAGTTTTCAAAATTATGCATTTATTTTCAGAATTTGACTAGTAATTCAAGTGTCTTTAACTATGATAAAAACATATGCTTGAAAAATTAGTAAGAAGCAAGCAATAAAAACATATGCTTGAAAATTATGCTTTTGTTTTCATAATTTGACTAGTGATTCAAGTGTCTTTAACTATGGTAAAACATATGCTTGAAAAATTAGTAAGAAGCAAGCAATAATTTGTTCTTTTTAAACAAAAGTAAACAGTAAAGTTGTTGTCAAATGGGGCCTATTTTTTATTTAGAAAAATCAAATTTATAAACATTACTTTCATCTATTTATATATTTGTGTTTTTCATGCACTTTTTAAGAGTTGTTTTCATAAAATGTTTAGCTAGAAAAGATTAAAATCATGGTAGGGAAATCATCATAAATAAATGAATGAATAAACTACAATGTTAAAAAACCAAAAACTAAGATTTTGTTTTAAAAACTTGTGTTTGTTTTCTTTCCATTACCTTATCATATTGGTTAATACATTTCTTTAGAAAAATATAATATTAAATTCTTATTCAAATTTCTAAATCAATAAAAAAAAATTTAAAACTATTTTTTTTTCAATTTTTTGGTTTTGATTTTTGAAAAAAAATTATAGGAACAAATGAATAACGCAAAGTAAAGAAACTTATAGATGAGAATAGGATTTATGAGCTTAAATTTTAAAAATAAAATACCAAATATTTATTGCCTAACCTAAATAGAGTATAATATGAACTTACGTTAATGATCCAGCAGATATATATTGTCTAAAAAATCTAGTGACAAGAAGACGTGCAGTTCTTTCCACCAAAGAAGGAACCATGTGTTTGGGGTTGCTCAAAAGATTAAAACTTTTTCCCAATACATTATGAGCTGCCATAATACCAGCCTGCAGATATTATTTATATGTTAGTTTACATTTTAATTAATTAGAATCATTTTTTTTATTTGTTTTGGTCTTTAAAAATTAAGCCTATTTTCTTTTCGTTTCTTACAATAATTTGCATCTTTCTTAAGTACAATGATTCAATTCTTAGCCAAATTTCAAAAACAAAGATAACTTTTTAAAAGTTACTTTTTTAATTTTCAAATTTTAACTTGATTTTTTAAACCATTGATAAAAAGAAGATAACAAAAAAAGAAATTTAGAGGTGAAAGTAGTGTCAATAAGATTGATTTTAAAAAACAAAAAGAAAAAAAGAAAATGGTTACAAAACGGAACTATAGTTTTTAAAAACTTCTTTTTATTTTTAGAATTTGATTAAGAATTCAATTATTGTACTTAAGAAAGATGCTTGCCATTATAAGAAATTGATAGAAAATAAGCAAATTTTCCAAAATCAAAAATAAAAAATAAAATGATTACCAAACAGAATCTAAATTATTGAAATTTAGAAAAAACACATAAACAAAATATTGACTGTTGACCTTTCTCATCTAATCTATAGTTTATTACGTAAGCTTAGAAAAAATTAAAATAGAGTAGTATTTAGTTGCCTTTAATCCATCTTCGTGGAAGCCATAACCTGAACAAAAAACCAACATAACATGTCAAAACTATACTTTATGAAATACAACACAAAATAGAACATATAGAAATCATATTTTAGATTAAAAATATGTCATGTAGCTAATATAATTAAAGTTAATTGTTGAGGGAAAAAATGATGTAACATGAAAACTTAGATAATTAGTATAATTTAGATCATATCTGTTTAGTTGTTAGTTTTAATTTTAATTAGTGTTTTATTAGTATTTTTGGATTTTAATAGTTATTCATGTTTCATTGAATCATATTTGAAATAGAACAAATACTGTTAGAGAATATTCTCTCAAATTTTTTTTGGATGAATTTATCTTATTTGACAAATTTTAATTTGTCTAACCTCAAATCATATATATTTATATAATACAAGTGTACCATACATGAATCAATAGAGAGAAAAATTATTAAAAAATGAACATGATGATACGTTGGGAAAAACATTAATTTTGACTCACAAACTTGTTAGGTTATTTCAATTTTGACACTAAATTTCAATTTTATCAAATCGGGTACTAAACTTAAATAAGTGTCGCAATTGCTACTCTCCGATTATGTTTTTGCTAATTTTTATATTAATTTTTTATATATATTTTTTATATTAATTTTAACCCTAAGAAAAAGTTTAAGAATATTCCAAAATTCATTAATTTTATTAAAATGAAGTCTAACCCAAAAGTAATTTTTTACCTATTCACAAATTAATCATTGAATAACAGTATCAAAATTCATAAATTTTAACAACCTATTTAACTCTAATATTGTTTTCTCTTAAATTTTATCAGTTTCATATCTACATATATATGTTTTAAATTCATGGAAAGCAAAAGAGAGACTTTTTTTCTAATAATATTTGGAGCAATAGTTTATTAGAGAGTCAAAGTTGCAACCCTTCTTAAAATTTAAGATTAAGATAGGCTTGCCTTTTGTACTAAAACGAAATTAGGGGAAAATACTGTTTAAGTCCCCGAGTTATAAACAATATGTGTGTTTGGTCCTTGAGTTTTCAAAACATATCTTTTTAATCCTTGAGTTTTTTAGAATAGGTTCATTTGGTCTCTAAGTTTTTGAAATATACCTTCCTAGTCCCTAAATTTTTAAAAATAGGTTTAAAAAGTCCTTGCATGAATTTATTATTATTATTTTAAATTAAAAATTATTTTTTTAAAGATTACATCTTCACTCTAAAATTATTCTTTAAACATATTGTTATAATTCAAAATTTCATATAATTATATAAAGAGAAAATAAAAAATAATTCAGGGATCTTTTAAACTTATTCTTAAAAACTTGGGGACTAAAAAGGTACATTTTGAAAACTAAGGGACTAAATGCACATATTCTAAAAAATCAAAGACTAAAAATGTATGTTTTAAAAAACTAGGAGTATTATTCTTCATTTTCATTTAACTTTTTTTTATAGGTAATAATATAAGTTAGGGTTGTTTTCAAATAAAGGAAAATAAACCAACTTATTTATAAGTGTAGTAAAATGTCACTATCTATCAATTATAGACTTTGATAGACATTTACATCTATTAGTTTTTAATAGATGTCTATCACGATCTATCGCCTACTGATAGATGTCTATCGCATGTCTATCACAATCTATCACTGATAGACAGTAACATTTTGTTATGTTTGAAAATATTTTGAGTAATTTTACTATTTAAAATAGTTACCCAATATAAATTAGTTTATAACATGGTTGTATAGTTCCGTTGCATTATGTTCTTTATTCACAAAATTTATTTGTTTTGAAGAAAATAAAAAAGTGAGAGTTATTAGAGGCAATGAATGAATGACCTTGATATGCTCCACAAAACCAAATTCTTCTATATCCTTGAATGGTATGAAGCTGATTTAAAGCCTTCAAAGCTGCAACTGATGGGACTGGATGCCCAGTTGACCACTTCAACCGTACATCTTTTGGCTCTTCCTCTGGATTTAAAGTTACAAAAAATGGAGGATCCCTTTCACCAACATTCTGCATTTTCACAATCCAAACCAACCACTTTTTTCATCTTAAATAATGTCCTATCTCTCCTTATAATATTAAATTTATCATTATCCATCAACTTAAACTTTTGAATTAATTGTCCAAAACAAGAGTTCTTGAGTTCGAATTCTTTTTAAAGACATTCTATCTATAAATCTTAATTTCTCTCCGATTTTGTTTATAAATTAATGTTGAAATTGATGCAATAAGTATTTCATATATAGTGGAATAATAGAGCTACTAACCTGGATTATATTGAGCCAGTATGTCAAACACACTTTATTGTTTGTACTTCCAAGAAAGTTCCACGCACCCCATACTGTTGGATTTAGGGGCATGAATTTTTTGTCATGATGAAGATAAATATCACTGCCAATATTAAAAAATGATTATGAGATCAAGTATAATTTAATTATTAAAGATATTAGTAAAATTTCCCCCATCAACTATTTGAATTCTCACTCAATAAAATTTACAGAGCTAATTACAAATATAGCAATCAAGTTCAAAATATTAGCAGATATAAAAAAAAAAAAAATTTTGACATTTTAAGGGAATGAGACAAAAAAAAATATTAGGGAATACTAATGAGATTCTAAAAAATGCCCTTTTTGAATGAGAAAAAAAATTTCCCTTTTTTTAAAAAAAAAAATAATTTTTTTGGGCTTCTTGTTTTTGGATGTGAAGTCAACGTGAAAAAAAACTTAAATGAGCCATGATTAACTGCACTAATCCCATGCACCACTTGCTTTTACACACCCATCAATAAATAAATAAATAAATAATTCATTTGCACATTATGTCCTCGTTTATTAAATATAATAAAATAGAAATTTTCAAAAATAGAAAAATAAGGAAAATTATTTAAATAAAATAGTAAAATTTTAATCTTCTTTGATAGAAGTCTATCAGTGTCTGACTATCTTTTTTTTTTCTATTTCTGTAAATAGTTTGATACTTTTTTTTCTATATGTGAAAATTTATCATGAAAAATATTTATCAAATTTTCTTCACTTATTTTCTCTATAAAAAATTTAATGAGGAATTGTAAAATTGATTTTTTAATTCTCTTTCAGGTTATGCAATCAAAAAAAAAAAAAAAAGAATATTTTCTTTTAAAATAAAAAGGTAATAGTATCTGCACATTATTTTGGACCCTCAGAGTACATGTATGTATGTATTAGCAAATATTTAAATTTAGAATGAGACAAGAAATTAAGGTACCTATAAACATAGTGAAAAGCCCCAAGTACTTGCACTTCTTCATATGTTGCTTCATTTCCTAACATTCTTAAAGTATCAGGAGAATGTGTTGCTATAACACAAGCATCATAATTTTCTTCAAATCCATTTTCACATCTTACAATGCACCCTGATAAATTGTAATGTATACCAAACATTAAGAAATCAATGTTATAATTATTTTTTATGGCTAAATTATAAGAAATACTTTCGACTTTGTTATTTGTTTAAAAATACTCTTTCACTTTCAAATATTGCAATATTGCTTTTCAACTTTCATAAATGTTTTAAAACTACCTTTGAAAATAAAAATCGAGACTTAGAACATATGTGTAGCAATGATCGAAGACGATGTGGTGATTCAAATTTTCGTTATCGTTTCCGGTCACTATCACACCATTTCATATCTCATTTTTCATCCAAAATTCTAAAAAAATTATACTCCAAAGGTATTTTTGGAACATTTAAGAAAGTTCTACGATAATATTTTGAAAGTATTGAGATATTTTTTAAACAAATAGCACGAAAAAGAAAAAAAAAAAGTTTAAACCATCTTCCATGATCTAATTCAACTATACTAGCCTTCATCGGTTGTTGAGATAGAACAAACTTTTTGAGAAGTACTTATTCGACATCCTTGACTCATCAATACTTCTTGAACCTGTTTAATTTTATCAAAACAACTTCATACGAAAACTTTAATGAACTAAAATTGTAAACCCTCTAATCATATAAACTCTTTAATTCATCACAAATACTAAAACATCTAAATTGATTCAATTTCAACCTTAATTAAGATTTAGGTTTAGAGACAAATTTGATCTCCCTTTTATCATGTTCAGAATCGCGCTTAAATTGAATCAATTCAGAGGTTTTAAAGCATGTCTGGAAGTAATTTTGACATTGTGTTTAAATCACTTTTATCATGTCTAGAATTACACTCAAATGTTCTTTTAAACATTAAAAAGCAATGTAACGTTTGGATTTTTATACTTTTATATATTATTTCAATACTGTTATAAATGTTGTATTGGCAATATTTGTTTAAAACGGGTAGATGTTATTCAGGTTGGGTCTGCATCTATCATATCTAATGAAGGTTTGTTTCTTGAAATGTTGATTTTGTGAAAAAAATTTTCTGTGGAAAATTTTGTTTGTAGTCCTTTTGCAGATTTCTTACCTGGCATGTGCATGTCTGGTATCGAATCTAGAGTTGCTCTTTTGCCTTTCTACTGTGAATATTTAAAGGAATTACTTTTGGAGTTTTAGGTTGGCCTTTTTTATAAGAATATATTGATTGTCATTGTCTTGTGCGTGTTTTGTCACAAGTGTTGTGTCAATCTTTGAAGAGACGAAGATCATGTCGTTGTAAGGTTGGAGATTTACTCAAAATTATATTGTATTCATTATTAAACTTCTTGAGAAGGGATTCTCAAGCTTAGGGGAAGCCTAAGTTATTCAAATGGAGTGCTTCATTTGAAAGGGGAAGAAAAAGTTCAAGTGAGGGGGAGTCTCACGACTTGGAGCTTAAGTTTTGTTGAGAGAGAGTCTCAATCTTAGGGGGAGTGTATGTAGTTCTTCACTGATATTAATACTGAGGAGGAGCCTAAGTCACGAAGAGGTGAGTCTCAGATCTAGGGAGAGCTTAGTTGAATGGCTGAGTGATTAAGCTCTACGGGGGTCACTGTAATCATGTTGTAGTTATAAATAAGTATTACGTTGTAATTACTTTTCATTTATATTAGTGAAGATATCTTTCCTAGGCACTCTACCCCTAGACGTAGGTGGTGTTCACCAAACTGGATTCCTAATCTCTGATGTTTTGTTTATTGTTTATTTTGTCTAATGTTCTGTGGAATGTTGTAACATTGTTTTTAACAATTTCTAACGTACCGTAGGTATCCTCTGTTTAATTTCATATACCATAAAAAGACATGCTCAAAAGTAATTTTAATAGTAATTGTGTTGAGTAGCATTTTTAGGGATAATAACAGAGTGCATAACAACATTTTAAAAAAATTACAAATATAGCAAAGTCTATATGTAATAATAGACTTCTTTCGCTAATAGATTCTTACCAACGATATGGTCTATCACTGATAGACTCCTACTAGGAATATGGTCTATACTGATAGACTATTTAAATTTTGTCATATTTATAAGTTTTTACATTATGTTATATCTGCTAATATTTTGATCTAATTACTATATTTATAACTATTTCTAATTTTAAACATCACAGAAGTGATTTTAACTATTTTAAAATTATTCTCAAACATGATATACTAAGTGTATTTGTGAAGTAAGATCAACTCTCACATAGGATAAAAAAAATTGTTAATTCAATTTGATCAGAAGGTTTATATAGTAAACAAAACTTGTACCACCTTCTTAATGTAAGAATGTGAACGCCCCTTAACAGTAAGCCATTGTGGAGAGTTGAATAACTGCAAATTCGATGAACTAAGGAAATTGCATGTCAAATCATATAATATGTTCTCCAATATGAGGAGACATTATAACACAAATAAATTAGGAAAAATACTTTTTGCAACTACAATTTGGATTTAATTTCTATTTAATCTCAAAATTTTAAAATATTACACATCTAGTCCTTATACTTTAAAACGTTACAATTTTACCGTTGAAGTTTTAGATTTTGTTTCAATTTATTCTAGGTTTCAAAATTTATATTTTTACTAAATACATTCTCTTTTTTTTTTTTTATCAATATCTATTAACTAAATTAAAGAATTAAATTCATTAAAATTAATTTAGTTTCATTATTTTATTCAACACAATTAAAATAAATTTTAAATTTCACTTAACAATTATTTTAAAGGTAAATATTTAGTAAAAAAATCAAGATTAAAATGATAAATCTTGAAATATAGAAACCAAAATTGAAATGAAATTCAAAATTTAAAAGCTAAAAGTGTAACTTTTGAAATTTAAGAACTAAATTCAAATTAATTCAAAATTGGAAATTATAATTATAAAATTTTGAAATTTAAGTTTTTTTTTTTCAATAAATTAAATGATTAAAAAACCTGAAGTGCGTAATGATTTCGACAAAGGGAGAAAACCAAGAAAGCTGAAAAGTTGAGAACTTGTTCTGAAGGACAGGACCAAATTGAACAACACATTGGAACCTACACAAAGAAATATTATTGTTAAAATATACACTAGAAAAGAGTAAAAGACATATTTTATCTTTCATATGTTTGGCTAAATTATTTTTTTTTTTAAAAAAAAGCTAAATTATAGCAAAAATAGTTTGTTTCAATTATATTACAAACTTATATATTTCATTTTGACTTTAGAAGTTTGATGTTTTTTCTTTTCAAAACAATCTTAGAAGATTTTTACTGTTAAAAAATTCATAGACGAAAAAATTTGTGTCTATTGTTTATATAAACAAGTCTAGACATATATATTTACCTAAAAAAAATTCTAAACATATACATAGAAAAAAATAAAGATGCATACATGTTGTCGTCTTCTTCCTTTCAACTCTAAATTTTTAACTTTTTGTTCTTTTCTTGATGGTTCTTTTTCCACTAATCCTAAATCCAAACTTTATTTTTGGTGTATTTTTAGATTTGTTTTCTTAAACACAACACATAAGCATACACAAGCATTTCCGTAAATGTATATATAATGCCAAAAGACTTCGAGAGTTGTTTTGAAAAGAAAAAAAAAAAATCAAACTTAAATGTTAAAATGAAACTTTTCAAAGTTCGGATGTATAATTGAAACCAACTTCATAAATAGTTAAGAGCTATTTTTTAATATTTAACCTTATAAAAGAGAAATCCTAGATGTTGCGATTTTTATATAAAAAAAAGTTCTATTCTTTTGAAAGTTGTAATATTACTCTTCACTTAAACTTTTCAAAACTATTCTTGATGTAAAAATTTGTTAGAAGAAAACTAAATGAAAATTATGATCTTCACAATATCTTCAATCCTATTTTTTGTTTAACATTCTAATAGACTTTTATGAAAGGTTAGTGATGTGTAATATTAATTACAGTTAGAGATATTTTTTAATCAAATAATTTTTTAGGTGTGAAAAAGAGTTAAAAGAAATTCTTACGAGATAAGCCTTTTGAAATAATTGGGAATAGCCCCTTGACTTGATAAATGTTCCCAATGTTTCATCCCGATCAATATCTGGATTATTTTTCATAACTTCAAGATAACTGCTTATACATATTGCCATTATAGTATATGATTCGTTAGTTTAAAATATAATTTGTGTGTGGAGGGCTATAATAATAGTTAATAATACTTAACTTGATAACATCATCTTTAAATTTTATTATCTCCCTAATCATTAGCCAGAAATATGGATTTAGAATATTCTTCTTTTGAGCGAAAACACTTGAAAGGCCATTTCGACTACCCCATTCACAACCTTGTCCTTTGTCTAAACTAACTGAGAAGGACATGCTTGATGTTTCCATTTCAACACCCAACTCATCAAAAAACTCCATCAAATTTGGATACGTTACCTGCATGATCATACAAGGAAACTATATAATAAACAATGCAATACAATTTACTCCACTACAACAAAATGTTGAAGTATAAAGTATAAACTCATTAGAATCATACAATATAATTATAGTTGTCATGAGAGATTAGATATAGGATAAATAATTAGAAGTTTAGTCCTCAACTTTCTAGTTTGTGTGAAGTAGGTGATCTCTAAATTTTAAAAGTGAACTTGTGTATAAATTGGTTATCGTTGAACTTTAAAAAGTGTCTAATAGATTCTTAGACTTTTGATTTTGTATTACTAATTAAGTCATTTAAGCTTTTAATGTTATGTCTAATAAATAGAGGTTAATTGGAAAGGTAAGGAGGTTTTTAAAAGAAATTAGAAGAAAGGGGTAGTTTGAAAAAAAAAATTTAGTATTGAAATGACGTAATATTATTTTTTTAAAAAAATACATTTTTATCCATAAATTTTTTCAAAATTTTTATATTTTTAGTCGTTCAATTTTGATCTCTAAGTTTTATAATGTGATGGTTTTACTCTTAAGATTTCAATTTTACTTCAATTTAGTCTTTAAGTTTCAATATTTACCCTTTTAATTTTGATTTTTTTAACTAAATATTCATTTTCAATCTAACATAAATGTCAATAAATTAATTTTAAAATAACTAATTTCAATGGTGATGGAAAATATAACTTGAAATTAATTATTCTAAATGAATTGATAGGCATTAGTACTAAAAATGGAAAATGAGTGAAAATTGAAGTTAAGATTCTGAACTATAATTTCCATAAGAATTATCAAGATTTTAGATTAGATACTCCAAGTCCAAGGTCATCTTATTGGTATAAACATGTACTTTTTATAGTTAACAATTTATAATTTTTTTTTGTATGCAAATATTTCATGTCGTTTAATTTTGTAATTAATCACCAATAATTGATATTATTTTGTAATTATTTTCCATTTTTTTTATAAATTTCTGCTCTCACATCGACATTTACACAAATATTTACAATGTTGTTTTACTTTATAGAAATTATGATCACTAGGTTTCAAGATTCACACTTTTAACTTCAATTTTTCATTTGAAATAAATATAATATAATTATTTTGAAGTTATATTTTTCATCACTATTGAAATTAATTTTAAAATTTAACTTCATATAAAATTATTTTAAATTAATTTATTGACATTTATGTTAAAAACTGAAAATGAATATTAGTGACGAGATTAAAAGTGTAAATATTGAAACGTAAATACTAAATTGAAACAAAATTGAAATCTTAAGGTAAAATTGTACATTATAAAACTTAGAGATCAAAATTAAATGACTAAAAATATAAATATTTTTTTAAAAAATTTATGAATAAAATTGTATTTTTTAAAAAAATAATATTATGTAAAAAAAAACGAGTAAGAGACGCACTCCACAGAAGACAAAAAATCAACCCCATTTTCCTAATTTTTTCTAAACTACCCATTTCTTCTAATTTCTTTTAAAAACTTCCTTACCTTTCCAATTAACCCATTAAATAATTATTTTTGTATATTCACTCAATTAAAAGAAATGTTAAATTATAGAAAATACCAACTTTATACTTTGTGTCAAAAACATTTTTGAACTTTCAAAAGTTTTAAGAATACTCAAACTTTCAAAATAGTTCAGACCACTGTTATTACTTTTGGATGGAAACTGTAGTGTTTAGTGTCAAATATATGCCTGAACTTTCAAAAGTTTAAAAAATATCTTTAAATTAAAAAAAATAAAAAAACACTCTCAATATTAGTATATGAACTAAAACTATTAATATCATCATACTTCTTTATTCCCCCTCTTTTTTTTCTCCCTTCTCTTCTTCAACGGCGTCTTACTTTTTTTTTATTTTTACTATTTGACATTTGTTTATCTCTAATAATAATAATAAATAAATAAATAAACAAACAAAATTGTCCATTTCAGTTAAGAGGTATGTGAACTAAACAATAAGAAAAAGAATAATGAAAACATCCAGAGATTTTAAGGCAAATATCTTAACGAAGTTATACATTGGGTATGGGTTAATAATCAAATACATTTTTTTATTTGTTTATTTACCGTTCTAGTATGTTTTAAAAGGAGATTTTGATTTTGGAATTTTATGAGATCTTGTGGAATTTTATGTTTTAATTCATAGTGTTTTTGTTTTTATTTTGTTTTTTACAATTTGAATATCAATACTTGATAGCCTATATATGATTAACAATGCTACATTGGAATTAAATGGTTTACAAATAAAAAAACTCGTTTTTCCAAAGAAAACTTATTCTTTTTTCTTCCTTTAGCAAAAAAAAAAAAAAAGAAAGAAAGAAAGAAAGAAAGAAAGAAAGAAAGAAGTATTCACTCCTTTTTTTATTTTTCTATTTTTTTTTTAACGATGTGTTGAGTGAATGAATTGAACCTCTAATCTCGAAGTCAATAGTACAAATATTATAATAGTTGAATTATGCTTATGTTAATATATAATCGTTGTTAATTAATAAATCGTATTAGACATAGATTTGAAAAACAATCTTTAAATTTCGTTCAAGTATGAAATGATATTGAGATTATTCCAATTCATAGCAAATAACTTGTTTGTTGTTTAAAAATAGAAAGGGAGAGAAGAAAATACTCGATTAAAGACCATGAAGCCAAGATCCAAATCAAAGCCATCAAAGTTAACAGTTTTGGAATGGCCACCTAAATAATCTTCTTTCTCAAACAATACAACCTCAACTCCAGCTTTAGCTAGAACATAAGCCGAAACTAGACCCGATCCCAGCCCCGACCACTGCCACCTTCATCTTCCTCTCTGAACTTTCCAAGAAGTTCAATTCAATTCAGTACAGATGAAGAAGCACAAGGAGAGAGATCGACCATTCAAATAATAATAACAAAATGAAAGCTTTGTTCTTAAGCTATATATTTATGGTGCCTAAACTTTTATCATTCAAAAAACAAAATATAATGGTCAATTTTGAAGATAGTTTTTTTCTTTGTCTATTTGGTTTTTAATTTTCAAAGTTTTGTAACCAATTTTTCTGATATTTTAAATCTGTGTCTAATAAATTCCTTTTATTATTTAATTTTTTAAAATTTAATTGAATATGTTTTGATATACATTTGAACTTTATGTGATCGGAATATTAAATTTTAATTTTGTGTTTAATTGATCTATGAATGGTTTTAAAAAAATCAAAATTTAGAGATTAAAATTATAATTTTGAAAATTTACTAAAAAGTCACAAATTTAAAAGATAAGTAATAATTCTTTTAAAAAGAAGCATGTCTACTTTTTTTTTTTTTTTTTTTTTTTTTTTTTTTTTTTTTTTTTTTTTTTTTTTTTTTTTTAGAGTTAATGGTAGCAAATGGCCATAAATATTCTGTCAATATTTTTCAATGAGTCATCTCCCTGTCAGAAAATTATTGAAACTCATAAATAAATTGAACGCCAAAATTTTGATCTTCTTTTAGGCTCCTTTGGTTGAAACTCTCCTATATATTTTACTAATAATTGATACTGGAAAATAAGATATCGGGATATAAAAGAAAAAAGAAATTGCTACGAACCAAATCCCTTATATAAATAAAAAAATTATTTCATATATAAAACTTTAATTAATTATTTTATTATAATCAACCCGAACATAATTCAAGTGGGTTAACTTAAAGCATCTGTCGTATTTTTCAACAAAAGATAAAAGGTTTCATGAATCACCTCAAATGAAAAAAAAAAAAAGAAATAAATCAAGTTATTCAAATATTTTTAAAATAAAATGACTATGGTTTAATTTCTTTCATTTAGCTTATACATTTGAAATATATTTACGAGAATATTATAAAAATTAAATATTAAAAATTCTATTTATCATGAAAAATCAAATAAATAAAATAAAATGTTTAAATATAATATTGTTTTCAAGTATAGAAAAATGAACTAACTTATTTACAAATATAACAAAATATCATTATCTATTAGTGATAAATATTAATAGACATCTATCAGTGTCCATCACTAATATTGATTAGATGTCTATTAGTGTCTATTATACTGACATTTTGCTATATTGAAAAATATTTTCAGCATTTTGACATTTAAAACAATAATTTTAAATATATTATTTTTAAAATTAAAACAATTAATGTGAATTAAATCTTTTAAATAAATAGTAAATAATGTTAAGCGAAAAGGCTAGAATTAACTCCATCATCTTTAAGCCTAATTTAATAGATTAAAAACTATTAATTTGATCTTTAAATGATTTGTTCCATATGAATAATTTCCTTCTTTTCCTCTTGAAACTCAAGCTTCATGAATAAAAGTGTTAAAAAGCCACGTGATAGTTATTCCTTCACCATATTTTGAAGATTGATACAATAGTATAATGGATGCTTTTTACAAAGGTTGTGTATGGCTTTATTAAAAAAAAATAATAAAAATTAAGTCTCAACAAGTTTATATCCGGAATAGAAAAATAATAAATAAATTTTAACCAAAAAAATTTAAGTAAAGAAAGAAAAGAAAAACAGGTCTCAAATAAGTTTACATATAGAAATACTAGTAAGGAATAGGTGTGTAAAGAAGTTTTAATTTAAAGTTCAAAAATAAATTTTAATTTTATATAAAAGTCTTTATATATAATAAAAAATAATATCTAAACTTCATTTTTATGATCATAAACTTCTAATGGTAGTAAAAAAAAAAAAGGGGAAATAATACCTTTTTGGTTATTAGGTTTTGATTTTAGTTTCTATTTGGTCCCTGGATTTTTAAATGTTACACATTTAGACTTTAAGTTTTGAGTTTGTTTCAGTTTAGTCCCTAAGTTTCAAAATGTTACAATTTTATCTTTGAAATTTGAGTTTCGTTTCAATTTGGTCCATGGATTTCTAGATTTTATATTTTTAACTTTAATTTTTCATTAAATACTTACTTTCAATCATTGATGTCAATTTCTATTAATTAATAAAAAATAATTAGAAGTAAAATTTTAAATTTAATTTTAAAAGTGATATAAATAGTGAAACTTAATTAATTATAATTCTTTTAACGGTTTTTATTTTATTAACATCCATTAACGTCAAAAGATGGAAAGTGAGTATTTAGTGAAAAATTGAGATAAAAAGTGTAAACCTCGAGACGTAGAGACCAAATTAAAGCAAAATTCAAATGTCAAAAGTAAAATTGTAACATTTTGAAATCCAAGGAATAAATTAAAATCAAACTCAAAACTTAAAGATTAAATGTATAACAATTTGAAACCTAGAGACTAAATAAAAACTAGATCCAAAACTTAGGGACCAAAAATTTATTTTTCCCTGGTAGACACCAATGTATTTTGTTATAAGAAATAACTTTAAAATAAAAATTGATACTATATGTTTATATTTGTTTTTCGTCTATCATAAAACTTTGTGTCTCTTGTCTCTAACTTTTCTCTATAAATTTACTCATAATTTTCTTATTATTTCAAATTCTTTATGTTACTCTCCTAACATTTTCCCTTTCTCTCTAAAGAGTTTCTCCTTTAAAAATATTTGTCAATATAAAACTTTGTTTTTGTTGTCATTTATTAACTTTTTTTTTTCTTTCTAAGATATCATTAAAATCATGACTGATTTACTTTAGCTTAACAACTTTTTCAATCCAATATTAGCCTCAAAATATACTTAAGAAAATCAAGATGAGATTTAATAAATAGGGACAATACATGGTAAATAAATTTCTGTCGCGAGCTATATAACCATATTAAGTTAAAGAAATTGGTGAGAAACATGGAATTTGGGAGGGAAGTTAAAAAAAACGTACTTATGAAGAACCTTTTAAATTTTTTTAATCCAACAAACTTCAAGCGAACCTGAAACCATTTGAAACAATATAACAATAATGGATCATTATATAAAAACCCCATACAAAACTCTAATACTCCGTAATAAAGCACATGTGTTATAATTCTTAAGTTACAAACAATTAGACGAAAATGAAGCCAAACATCTAAAGGGAAGAGGTTCATGAAAGTAATATGTGAAAATGCATCGATGTATCAGTCACATTATTTAGTTTATATCTTTTTTTATAATGACACTTTTGGTAGTTTTTTGAAATTTTATGGTCTTTCAAATTTTCATATAACTTTTACAAGTTTACACACTACAACAAATATCACATGCAATAATATTAAAAAAGCATTATCGTAGACTTTTGATAATATTTTGTGAGACGTTATCATAGACGATGTTATTGAAAGTCTGAGACTTTTCATAGCACTTTTTGAGTGCTATAAAAAGTGCCATGAAAAGTGCATTTTTTATTGTAAAATTACCATGCTATGGACACATTTCATAGCATTCACAAAACATGCTATGTTTTCTCTTTAATAGCATTTCTAATAGCATAAAAAACGCTATAAAAATCTTTCTATAGTATTTTTAGGCATGCTGTCATAGCCGATGTTCTTGAAAGTCTCTAACTTTTCATAGCTTTTTTTCAATGTTATAAAAAAAGAAATAAAAATTTCATTTTCAATTGCATAATTTTTGTGTTATGAAAAGATTTCATAGCATTATAAAAGTGCTATGATTTACTTTTAATAGCCTTTTTCATAACATTTTTTATATGCTATAAAAACATATAATATTTTTTACCTCGTAGTGATGATTTAATAAAGTCATATATCGTTTATATTACAGTCTATTTAAGTAACAAATGATTACAAATGTAGTTGTAAAATCAACTTCAATTATATATACATTTAATATAGTCAATTGTATACATTTACATTAAAATGAATTTTCAAGAGTCTATACTTATATATTTTCTCGTAATATGATGTATCAATCACTATAACACTCCATGTACATAAATAATCATATTTTTTTGGGAAGGTTCACTATGTTCTTTAGATTACATTAAAGCGAATAATTGTTTTTTCCCAAAAAAAAAAAAAAAAACAAACAAACAAAACAAAACAAAACAAAAAGTAACTATCCTTCCAGTTTCTAGGATACATAAGTATATACTTCAATCTTCATTTTCTTAATGTAATGCAACATTTAATCTCCACAATCCCAACGATTTACTAAATCTCTTATCCTGAATGCTGCAAAAGGAACATATATATACCATAAAATTCACTTTAAACTCATTCATAGAAAATTTAAAGACTTCTCAGTTAATACAAAACATAAAAAGAATGATAGCGCCTTTATCAGCATCATAGAAACCATGAAACTTAAAAATTATAAGATAGGATATCAAGACCCTGTGTAGAAGATCTCTATGCATAAATAATTTTAATTTTTACACAACAAAACATGGGAGATATAAATTCTAACCAATGAGTTCTAAGTTAACATATCAAACAACAATCCTAACATATAAATCTCACATACGCCCACAAACTTCATATTTTTTCATCTCAAAACATCCATGCAACAGTCCTATAAAGTTTGAGCGAGAAGTGAAATAAAGACATACAAAAATCTCTTATAATCCAAAGCATTTGTAATTCATGCCTAAATTAGTTATTTTTCATTCTACAACTTAGTTGGTCAAGCAAAAAAATCAAAATGCATCATCATGGCAACATTGTAGTCTATGGCAGCCATTCTTCAAAGTCCTAAATGAAATTATCAATTGACCTATATCCAAATACCCATAAAAATGCACAATGCCCAATCAAACAATCTTATGCCAAAATCACCATAATTAAACCGAACAAATCGAAGACAAAAACAAGAACCTTAAATGCCAAAAAACCAACAACAGATGCTTATAACTCAAACACAATACAAAAATCAAGCATTATTGAAGGTGGGGAGGGGTAACTTAATAACTATATGAAAAAAAAAAAAAAAACAACTAATAAAGGGAGAATTATAACTCAAGTACTAAAAAATGAGGAAGAGAAATTCTAATAGATAGGTATGGATGGATTGTTATTGAAGTAAAGAAACACTTTATGATCTATTTCAGAATCAAATGCAATAAAACAAAACATTTAACCTTCACTTTACAAATCATAAGAGTATCCACGTATTTGATTTCATTTAAGGTAACGATAACTGGAAATAATAATTAAAAAAAAAAATTTCAAATTGGTAATGACCTGTAGGATAGTTGAATCATTGCATTAATGTTTTGCATCTAGTTGAACATTTCCCTCCTTAAATAAATGAGTACACACCTGAAGAGAGGAGAGAGAAAAGAGCCCAAAATATGGATGGTTAGAGGTTTTGGTAATACACTAAAATAAATAAAGTTCAAATTCAAGAAATGAGAGAGATCAAGAGAGAGGCATAGATCTATTGTGAACTTGGATTAAGCAAGAGAAAGTACTTGCATTTTCCCTCTTGTTTCAAGGGCTTGAAAATCACTTTTGAACTCAATGTTCCATGTAGAACGTCAACTTCCATTAATGCACAAAAATGGAAACAAACATCAAATAAAATGAGTTGAACTTGAATTCTTCAAAATGATTTCGTCAACACTAATGAATTGAAATGTCATCAGCAACAGATGAACCAAAAGTATCACTGAAGGTTGCTAGGCTCTTGATTTAGCCAGGTTGGAAGACTCATTTAATGGTTGTTGCTCTACTAATTGTTTTTAGCATGTCTATAGTGGCCTCCAGGAGAAATAATATTAGCCATCAACCTGAACACATCTTTTATGTTTTCTAAGTTTTATTGCATTGGAAAAGAAATCAAAGACAAATCAACATGAACTTCAATTTATAATTAGGAGGGCAAAAGGTTAACATGACGTAATCATTTTGCTTGAACCAAATATGCTCCTCATATTGGAATTCAAGATAATCAGAACAATGCTAAGCAAGTCCCACAAAGAATAAGAGCTCCAACCAAAGGTTTACATAAGTAGAGGAAACAAAAAGTCAAGAAATTCCATTAAGAACATGGTAGAAAAGGATACCTTATACAAGAAAATTTTATTAGGTAGGGGTTTGAATATAAGAAATACCACCTAAAGGGAAAAAGGAAAAAAAAAAAACAAAACAAAACAAGGGTTAGAATAGAGTTATAATATGAAGAACTAACTCGATTTGCAAATATCCTCATATTCTTTTGCTATCCATCACAATTTTCCTTATGTGAACCGAATATAACACTTCAACATAAAACAAACACCCCCACATTTCACTCCTTCGTCACAAGCCATCAAAAAACAAAGGAATTCTTGAGCTGAACTTGAAACAAAAATTAATTTCAAGCGTATTTTATATTTCACTTGTTTCTTAGTTGAACTTTCAAAAATCAATTGTGCACTTTCTTAAGTACAACTTGTAACTAAAGGACGCTTATTGGCAAATAGAAATTCAACAAATACAGATATGAAAAACCTGTGAGTTGCAACAAAAATAAAACTCAGTAAATTACAATCCAACCAAAAAAAACTCTCATATACATTGAGCAACCCAATATAATCTTCTAAGCAAAATGTCCCCAACATTCCACTCTTATTAGTTATAACTCATCAAAGATTAATGCAAACAATTACACATAATCAAAACTACAATTATCATAATTTCAAGATAGTCATATCACTATAGACACAATATAACCCTAAAAGTTCATATTAATGTTATAAAAAGAAAATAAAGTTCATAATAAAGTTATTGAAGGAAAAAAAAAATAACAAAAATAAACTTTTTATTTGCTTTATAATAGTGGATATTAATATTGCTACAATTATAGAGATTGTTGTCGTGGATATGACAAAAACAAAGGAACACAACTAATGATCCAATAATGTGTACAAGCAGCAAAGAAGAGAGCCAAGAATCTCAATTTTGCAGATGAGATAAGAAGAGAAATAATAAAAATTACTTGTTTCATTTTGAAGGTGAAGAATGTTACTTGAATTAAAAAGGCAAAATAACTGAAAAAAAAATGAGCACACAAAATACAAAATTTACCAAGTTCTCAAAATTAAAATGACATAATTACAAACTTCAAGGACCAAAGGAGTTGTAATCTCTATCCATTGCAAAGTCCCTCATTTCATCCACTACAAAAACATATTACTAAAAACTATATATATAAACAAACTTAATTTCTAAGACTTCTGTGTCACATTTAATTCTATTGGTGATTCTATACTACACCAAAGATCATTTTCCTCTAAACTTCACAAAATTTATACACACTAGGGAGAGAAAATGTTAGAATTTGTTTTTATCAATAATCTCCTCTAGTTTTTTTATAATCTTTCTTCATTTTAGTACATATAAATCAAACATATATCTATCACATATACCATTATTTGCTACCTTAATTGTCTAAATTCACTTATTGTTGAAAATTTGTAAAAGTTTGTCATTATTAAACTTTATTTGTGACATTTAGTGTGACTTTTGGGTTTTGTGACTTTTAGTTTTTTGTAAGCAATAGTGATTTTTGAGTTATAGGAGTTATGTGAATGATGAGCATTTGATGACATTTATAGCTTTAAACCATTGGCATTCTTATGGTTATGTTTGTAAGCCTATATAAAGTCATGCTTAGTTGAATGGAAAATATATATCTCTCATTTTTCGTATTTGTCCTCCACGTTTCTTTCTAACATAGTGGTATCAGAGCTAGTAGAAAATATTGAGAGAAAAATGGCCAACGGTGGGATAGGTTCACTTCAACTACTAATACTTACCAAGCTCAACTATGAAAATTGGAGCATCAAGATAAAAGCGTTACTAGGAGCACAAGACGTGTGGGAGATCGTGGAGAACGGTTTCCAAGAGGCAGAAGCTAGAGTCGATCAAGCACAAAGAGATGCATTAAAGGAGACAAGAAGGCCCTTTATATCTTGTATCAATCGGTGGACGAAGATACATTTGAGACCATCACCAATGCGAAGACGTCAAAGACGGCTGGGACAAGCTCCAATTGACTCATAAAGGAGCTGATCGTATGAAAAATGTATGGTTGCAAACCTTTCGTGGTGAGTTTGAATCTTTACAAATGAAGGAGATGGAGGTGATAGCGGAATATCACACAAAAGTAATAGCTATCGTCAACCAATTGAGACGAAATGGTGAAGAAATCACTGATGTTTGTGTCATAGAGAAGGTTCTATGAAGCCTAAATACAAAGTTCGAGATTATCGCCACGACGATCGAGGAGACATGGGATCTCGAGAACATGACAATTGAACAATTTATTGGCTCGTTACAAGCCTATGAGAAGAAAAAGAAAAGGGGGATGGAGCAAACAGAGACCGTTGAACAACTTCTCCAACTCAAAATCAAGGAAGAGAATAGTCGTGGACATGGAAGAGATCGTGGTGGTTGAGGCCATGGTGGAAGAGGTGAAGCCAACACCGATGTTTCTCAAAACTCATCCGAATCCTCAAGAGGAATAGGAGGTCGAGGTCATGGAAGACGTGGTGGAAGTCTGGGAGATATAAATCTCAGGTAAAATGTTATAATTATAACAAATATGGACATTATGCGAATGAGTATTACTCATCTCAAACAGAGTCGATTGATCAAAAGCATCAGGACCAATCAATCGCTAGCACATCAAAAGCCCATCAAGGGCAATCCAATTATGCAGAGGAGAATGGAACCTTATTTATGGTTTCAAAGGGAGAAGAAGAGAGTCAAGATAGTATGTGGTATCTTGACACAGGAGTCTCGAATCACATGTGTGGAAAACGCGAGATGTTTGTGGAGTTGAACGAGATGGAGAAAGGTAATATTGCCTTTGGAGAAAATTCTTTGGCCGCCATCAAAGGAATAGGTAAAATTCTCATTCGGTTAAAAAATGGAGAAAATCAATATATCACAAATGTTTATTACATTTCCAATGTAAAAAATAATATATTGAGTGTAGGACAATTGTTAGAGAAAGGTTTTGAAGTTCAAATGAAAAACAATTGTTTGTATTTGAGGGATAACCATGAGAGACTTATTGCTAAAGTCTCCATGACCAAAAACCAATGTTCCCTTTGAATATATGTAATGCTGTTCTAAAATGCTTGAAGACGTATTATGAAGATCTCTCTTGGCTATGGCATCTACGGTTCAGGCACCTCAATTTTGAAAGTCTAGAAGATTTGTCGAAGAAGAAGATGGTGCAAGATTTACCACACATTCACAAGCCAAACCAAGTGTGAAGGGTGTTTGCTTGGCAAACATCATTGAAGTATTTTTCCGAAGGAGTCTATGACAAGAGCAAATAAGCCTTTAGAACTCATCCATGCCGATGTGTGTGGAATGATCAAACCAGAGTCCCATGGTAAAAGTAAATACTTCCTTCTCTTTATTGATGATTTTTCTAGAAAAACATGGGTGTACTTTTTGAAGGAAAAATCAGAAGTATTTGAAATCTTCAAGAGATTTAAGGCACGTGTGGAGAATGAAAGCAACCTTACAATCAAGGCCATGAGAACCGATCAAGGTGGTGAATTCACATCAAATGAGTTCAAACAATTTTGTGATGAAAAAGGCATTCGACGTCCATTAACAGTCCCAAGGACATTGCAACAAAATGGCGTGGTAGAGAGGAAGAATCAGACAATCTTGAACATGGCAAGAAGCATGCTAAAGACAAAGAAGATGCTGAGGGAATTTTGGGCAGAGGCCGTAGCTTGTGCGGTTTATTTGACAATCGAGCACCAACCAAAAGTGTGCTTGACAAGATGCCTCAAGAAGCATGGAATGGAACAAAGCCCAAGATTGGTCACTTCAAGGTGTTTGGGAGTATTGCATATGCTCATGTGTCGGAAGAAAAAAGGACCAAACTCGATGATCGAAGCGAGAAACTCATCTTCATCCATTACAAGAAATTTGGCCTTTTATATCGGTTGGAAAAAATAAACACGGATGTATAATGTCAGTTGTAAAAAGAAAAAAAAAAGCGGATCTTTAATGTCGGTTTTAAACCGACATTAAAGATATATTTAATCAGGCTACAATGTCAGTTTAAAACCGACATTGTAGCTAAACCCTATCGACTCTTTCCTTTTATTAAAAACCTTATTTTTTCATTTATCAAATTTTCTTCTCTTTCTTTTTCTCACCAATTTTCTCTCCTTCAGAACCCTCTCACCATCATCTCCATCAGTCCATCACCATCATTCATTAGATCTTCCATTCTTGCCACCATCTTCCGTTCCTTCATCAGATCTGTGTGCGTTCCAATTTTTTCATTTATCAAACTCTCTTTTCTCTCTTTTTCTCACAAATTTCCTCTCCCTTAGAACCCTCTCACCACCATCTCCATTAGTTCGTCGACATCATTCATCAGATCTAACTCCACCATCTTTCTGTGCGTTCCAACTTCGTCCGTCTGATCGTTAGCTTCACCAGGTCTACCATTTATTCGTCCCTTAGGTCTGCGCCGATTCGTCCACCGCCGTGAGTCGTGTGTCAGGTCGTTGATTTCTTCGTCAAATTTTCAATTCATTCGTCAGATTCGCCAACCTGTTGTTCTTCAACCCAATCTCAGCTCAGATATGTTCCAATGTTCGAGCTCCATTCAGATCTGTTCAAGCCCCGATTTGTTCAAGATCTTCAAGGTCCAATTTGTTTCAGTTTTGTACTAGTGATAAAAGCATGATTTTTTTACATAAAGGGTGATTTATGTCTCTCTTTTCTTTCCATCAGATTAGTTTCAAGATCTCTCTTTTCTTTTCTTTTCTTTTCTCTTATCTTCACTTCAGCTTCTTCCATGAGTTTGGGTTTTCCTCTTCTTCTTTAGCTTCAACTTTGGTATTTTTAATCCTATGAATGTGTTTTTACTCTATAGATCTTTGTAGGTGGGTTATTCCATAAAAACTGAGATGTTTGGCTTTAGATTAAAATAAAGAAGCAAAAAAATCTTTGCACTGGAATATGATTCCTCAATAAGTGCAGGTACTCATCTTAATATTAAAATTCGTTTTTATTGAACTATATACTCAAAATCAATTTGAGTAAAAATCTTGATCATATTCCATAGATTTTATTGGTAAAGTGCATTTATAATTTTGATTCATTGAATGCAAGATTGACTCTAAAATGTTATTTTTTTGTTATATTTAGTTACATTTGAGAAGATATGCAGTGAGTTGAGGTCTGAAAAACTCAATATTGAGAAGATGTGTAGTGAGTTGAGGTATGTTGTATTATGAAATAGTTTTTAGATGGTGTTTATATTTTCTAGATTCCATAGTGATTGAAAATGTCACTTTAATCAAAACTTTATAAATGGGTTGTTTTTGTTTCTAAATCACGATATAAATTTCAAAGATAGAACATAGATTGATTAGTGAGAAAAACAGCTAAGCTTGATATTGATTTTGAAGCTTGGTAGCCCATATAAATAGCTTATGCATAAGGGGAAGAACATGAAAAAAATAGAGAACATAGAGGGAAAAAAAAAAGAAAAGAAAAAAGGATAGACAGAGAATGAGGATGAAAGAGAACTTGCTAATAAGTCGAGAAGAATGGATTTTCCAGAACTAGAAGGACCCATAATGGCCATGATTCTACCAGGCTCAGCATAGAGACTGAGACCATCAAGCAAGAGCCTTCTACTTTGTCCATTCCAAAGGTTTGGAACCAGAACACTCAGATTTTCCCAAACTAAATGCATAGAACCAGCAATGTCAACCTCCCCATACTTACTTTTTCTTCCTTCTGAGGTCTCTGCAACCTCCACAAAGCTTCTCCCATTTGCCCTCTCCTCTTCAATCTCCATGAATGTGATACACACTTAAATTATGTTATATTACCCATACCCATAGAGCTTCTCTCACAGCCTTCTAAGCCCCTTCTTCTGCCATGAATTTTCTCCAAACAGTCGTTGTATTATGTAAATTCATTATGGCTACAAACTTGAGTGCTTAGATCTTCTGCATTCAGCATTTGGTTTTCTTCACAATACTTGAAGTAATCAACTCAATTTTGGTGGATTCTTTCAACTAGGTTTGTTCACACCACAAAACAACATTGATTTTTATGCACGAGTCATGTGTTTAACCAAGTAACTACCTTTAGCTATAAGTGTATGCTTCCTATCCATTTTATTATATTATCTCTAATGAACTCTTTAAGACCAATTCTAACAGTACTATTTGAGATACATGTATTTTATGAACTCTTAGGTTACTATTAATTACATGATAATATTGTACACATTTTATAGTGATCAATTGATGTTTTAAAGTTACATTGCAGGTGCTTTGTTCTCAATATATACTAATGAGAAATTTTTCCAAATGAGATACAAAGGTACTCTTAAAAACTATTCTGCTTATTTATACCAAAATATTCATGAATAATGATTGAAGTCAATGTAGAAAAGCTTAGAAATTAGGACTAAAGAAAATTCTAATTCACAATGAGAATTCCTACTAAATGCTTGCTTATTTTTTCTAAGATATGGCCTTCGTGTGCAGATCTGGCCTCCGTTCTTTGATCTGATCTTCGTTGGTTGTCGATCCGACCTCTGTGTCGTCGCTCGTCGACCAAATCTAAAAGATGCCCTTTTCTTTGTCATTGTTCAGATCCACCAAATTCGTGTTCTTTTTTATGGTCGTTTGTTTCCATCATAGTCATTTTGGTTGAATGTTCATATGTTCTTATTAAAATGGAGTTGCATTTTATGCTTGCTCAGGTTATTGGATTCTGTGTGGAGTGTGAAAGTCCTAGAGGGGTAAAGACGGTAAATTGATTAGTGACCCTGTAAGTTCCAAGCATACTAGTAATTTCCCTGTGTTTAATTGTTTTTGATCATTTAATTTGGTCATCAAATTTCTGTTGGAGTCTTTTCCATTCATACTCTTTTACTTCAAATTATATGATGGATTTGAACTGTTTTTTTACAGTTGATTACCTCATAAACGTTACGAGTCTAACCAAGTGAGTTAATGGTAACATCTTGCTTTTATTTAGTGTTGAAATTACAAACATAAATTGATGGGAGTATCGTTAGAGATTATGCACTTGCATTGCTGGGGACTACAAGTTGATTTGGGACAATACATATTCAACTTTTTTAAAGAAGGTAATGAACACGATAGCCAACTTCTTTCTTCAAATTATCTCTAAGCTCCTATAATCTATTTGGTTTTCCTGTGACTTCTCAAGTCTGCATAAACGTATGCAGATGTTTGTAGAAAAAGACCTTGAATGGACCTTTAGTTTATGATGGAAAAGATGATGAGATTTCTACACCCATACATGGAAATGCCAGAGTTTTAGCCACCTAGGTATATAGTGATTAGTGATTGTGCTTTCCAACAATACATGAACTTCCAAACCCCTCCCATTTTTTTTAGGTAGATATACTTGATTAATTTTTTTTTTCACTTTCGGCTAATCAAATTCGAAAGAGTCTCATTTTTTATATGATAAATTGTTGCCTTTTTTCCCTCCAAATTATTCTTACTTGTTCTTGTTCTGGATAGAAACCAATTAAGGAATCGACTTTTTGTTGCACCTAAGATCTCTAATACATCTGGATAGAAACCAAATTATTCTTACTTAGTCTTGTTCTGGATAGAAATGCATATGTGTTGATTAGGGATATCACTTTGACGGGGAAGGTATAAATGTACTATCTTTTTTGCTTTGTGATTTCACTTGCAAGTGATTTTTTTTATAGCTATTTTGTTTGTCAGGGATTATCCCCTGTAGGCATTTTTAGAGAACTAATTCACATTCAAACTAATCCTCTATAAAAAAAAAACTATTGTTTATGTTCATCTGGTTTAGTTTTGTTGTCATTTATTTTTCAATATTTGTGTTTATTGGGGCTTGAGGGTTAATTAATGATGTATGAGATCGTTGTTTAATCTTGTTTTCTTTCACGATTACGGACATCATCATTGCAATATAATATCTCGGGAGAATATGGTTGAATCGAATTGAATTGACTTTTCTGCTTAGTTGTATGGTATGAGTAATCATAAGAAGTAGAAGCTATTGTTTATGTTCATCTATTTGCTAGTCATTGGATTGCTGTTGTTTTTCTCTTGCGAATTTGGTCGGTTGCCTTTGAATTTGGTCAGTTTGAATTTTGTTTTTATAGTTTTTCTGAGGGATTTTGCCACGGGATCCACTGTTGTAAGGTGGCGTTGATGAAGCTTCTTCGTTGATGCCAGAGGATTCTCATCCTTTCTCTGCTTTCTCTCTCTGTTCTTGCTCCTTTGGTTCTAGTTTTTCACCGTCTCAAGACCATCACTTCTATTGGTTCGTTTTGTGTTGTTTGTTTTTTCTTTTTTCTTTTGTTTACTACTAAATGTAAGAGGACGAGGGTTTCTTTTTATTTTGGAGTTAATGTATTCTTTTCTTGTGTTTGATTGATTTGATTCGTTCTTTTGATTCAGGGCAGAAAGAGTTCATAGATGATTTATCCAGCAGGGTATGGCTGTTTATTTAGATTGTTTTTTTTTTTTTTAGTTTGTGAGGTGAGTGATTTGCTGAAATGAGAGAATTCGATTGTTGAAAATGTTTAGTGATTTTTTGCTTTGGCGTAGGCTTAGTTGTTATTGTGAGATGTTCTCAATCGTATGTGATGTTTATTAGTGACGAAAGGGAATTTGATTAATATGAATGTTTTAAGAAGATTCAAGGCAGTTCTTTTTGTTTTCCCTCTTGTAATGTTGTTCTTTGCAGAAGCGGAGAGATGTCGAAGCACTTAACTCAATTGAACAGGTACTTTTATATATCAGTTAAATCATCCACTCCCTTGGTATCTCTTGTATGTTCTTGACTTTATGGTTAGTGAATTTGATCTTTACTGGCATTGTCATAAAGGAAGCGGGCGAGAGCTTGAAAGAACCCAAACCTATTATTTTTTAAGATAAAAATTTTCAATCTAGAGAAGGAATTAACTCCCTTGAATTTGGTATGTTTGTGTGTGTGTGTGTGTGTGTGTGTGTTTGTGTCTTATTTTTCCCCTGTTGTTCTCACTTCTCTTATTTATTTTGCTTTATTCAGAGATTTTTCCATTTGGACTTCAGGAAGTAAACCCAGCAATGAACAGAAGGATAAACGGTTTGAGGATGGTGGGGAAAAGGTACTCTATTATACAAATGCTTTTGATTCTCTTCAATATGGACTATTAATGGAAATATCCCCTTCCAAATGATATTTGAAATGTATATGTTTGGATTTTGGCTATAGTAGGAGTGTAATGCCTTCTTTGGTTTCGTATATCATTTATTTTATTTTATTCTTCGATGCAAAACAATTTCTTTAGACACCTGACATTCTTGATAATGATGAGTATGTGGATAATTGTTTGGGCTATTCAACTCTTCTTTATGATCTTATTTAGAAGTTGCAAATGAATTTTACTTGTTCTTAAATTAAATTTATTATTCTTGAACAGGCTACTCTTCTAATATATACCGCTTTTTAAAGCAATGAATGTACTTTATGGATTATTGGAATCCTGTTTTGGTTTTTCGTTTGAAGGTATATTTATATAGGATTACAGGTACTAACATACAAATACCGTAATTGTTGATGATTGGTTGAAGTTCGTTGTAATGTTTCTTTATAGGAGTTTTGATGAAAGATTTTACTTTTTAGGAAACCTCTCTCATAATAAGTCGGAGGTGGTCTTCCTTTGAGTTCCAGTTTTCTCAGTATGCTCATACATTTGGTTGCTTGCAATATTGTTTTTTTTTTTTTCTGTCCTATTTTTACATTATGTTTGAACTATATGATTAGAAGGAGATGGTATAAATCCTGTCTCTTATACACATCTAGATGTGTATAAGAGACAGATTTAAGCTAATGCATCTGATGACATGTTTTTGTACTATTTAAATTTGTATCCCATTTATAGGATACAAACTTTGAAGGTGCTTTTTTGTAGTTATTCCATTTATAGGACCTTTTGTATCCCATTTTATCATATTAATGAATGGTTACTATTTCCTAAAAAAAAATGTCTTATCACATCACACCAACAGAAATAATAAGCATGAAGTTTGAATTTATCGAGCATGGACACGAGTGCATATTATTTTGTTTGATTTGAACTAATCAGTATGTGCAATATTTAACTGCAATTCCTGGAACTGATTTTGGTTCTCAACATTGGAATTTTAGTATAAGTGGTTTCATCATTCATGACCTACTTGCTTTATTTTATTTTTTCTTTTTTAAAAAAATTCTTTGGTTCCCATCTGAAAGCCTGTACTAATTTCAGCCATTGCAAGTCTTATGGTAACGTCTCAACTTATGATTATCTAGGTTGCAACCTCACTGAACTCTACTAAGTGTTTTGTCCTGCAATCCGGCTCTTCTGTTTTCTCTTGGCATGGAAACCAAAGTACATTCGAGTAGCAACAGTTAGCTGGCAAAAGTTGCAGAGTTTCTAAGGGTAAGGTCTTAAACATTTTATCCATTTATATCTATCTATCTATCTATCTATATGTATATATATATATATTTGAATGGATACAATCTTCTGTTGCATGTATTACGCTTACGCCCAAACCTTTATTGTTTGTGACCCTTTGAATAACAATGGTCAGACAAAGATGCCTATAACCAGACACTGCTGAAGCTAGGAGATCTGTTCAAGAAGAATTATGAAGGGAACCATACTTACCAAGTGGAGAGGGACAGTAAATTGATAATGTTTGTAAAATCATAATATTTGTATTACTTGTAATTTGTGTTTTCAAGGCCTGAATTATTGTACGCGTTTTAAATTATAATTCTATAGCAGAATTTGCAGATTAAATGTAATAAATTTACAAGCCATACATGAATAATATGTCATAGCCATAGTGTTCGATGATGATGATGTGTCATGTTATACTTTTTTACTGAAAAAATGGATTTGGAAAGGGAATTTTAAAAACGGACTAATTAATAAAAACGGATAGATTCGGGCTTCAATGTTGGTTAAGAATTAAAAAAAAAAATCAGGCTTTAATTTCAGTTGTAACCGACATTAATGTCGGTTGCAACCAACATTGAAGGCTGTATTATTGGTGTTATTGAAGCCCTTTAATGTCGGTTTAAAACTGACATTAAAACCGACATTAAAGGGCTTTAATAACACTATCTTTAATGTCGGTTTAAAACCGACATTAAAGCCCGAATTTCTTCTAGTAATCGGCTATGATGCAAGTTCAAAGGGTTATCGTCTTTACAATCCTATGAATGGGAAGGTAATGATTAGTCATGATGTTGTTTTTGATGAGTAAGCCTCTTGGGATTGGATCCATATTTTGAAGAAGACGATGAAAATGAGCCAATCAGGGATGAAATGGATGAAGGTTTGTCCATTTCAGTGCCACCTCATTCGACCGATTGATCATCATCTGAAGGTTCATCCAACAATTCGGAGAACAAAATTGGCCCAAGAGGAACTCGAAGTCTACGGGAACTTAATGAGATAAATGAAAATCAAAATGACATAATTCTCTATTGTCTTTTCGGTGATTACGAGCCTATTAGTTTCCAAGAAGCCATTGTAAGAAGAAATGGAAGAATTAGGATTATGAAATTACCTTTACAATGAAGTCATCCGATTCAATCCCCCTAACCTATAGTGTCGTAAAAAAAACGCCCCTTCTAACTTTGAATTTTGTACCTTAACAATTGGGGTTGTGGGATTCGTTGCAAAGATGGCTGGCAACAATGGAGGACTTGAAGATTTCAATGAAATCCATTGGAGAAGCAGAGCAATAACGAAGAGAAGGGTTTAAATGACAGTTTTTGGAGATTGTAGAGTTGAAATCTGACGGTGGACGCAAGTGTTGAGATCTTCTATCACAGATGCAGATAAAATGACAGAATAACAAGTTGCCATTGTTAAGAGGAAAAGATGAAATTTTCAGACGTGGACACGGTTGATGATTCTGAATTATTAAGATTGAGTTTTTGGAAAATTTGAGAAAAGACGAGAAATTTTTTTGCAATGTTTTAACTGTTTTCTGACGGTTAGTGATGAAGTAGAAAGTGGAAGCCGCCATTTTTGGAGGCTATGGCGGTTATGTTGAAGAAAAATTGAAAACAGTTCAAAGGGAAAAAAAAAATTAAAAAATCTTGGGATTTTTTTTCCTTTTGGAATCTTTGTCTAGATATTATGTTGATTATGAAATTACCTTTACAATTACGAACTGTCCTGTGTCTTACTTTTGTGTTTTGTTTTGTTGTGAAGAAAAAATTTTTACCCATCTTTTAGAAGGAAAATTTTTCTCAAGAAACAGCAAATTTTATCTTCTGTTTGTAAAATAGAGATGGATTTTTGGAAGCCAAGAAAATATTAGAGAAAAAACCTAATAAATCAGCTGTTTAGAGTTATAAAGCAATAAAATTGGAAGAAAATGAAAAGGGGTTTCATTTAATCAAGTGGACAAGTTTTACAAAGAACAGTTAATGTATCATTAACATGAGGTTAGCATCTAATCGAAACTAAACTCTAAACTCTGAACTCTAAACTAAATGGTTAAAAACAACTCTTAGAAACTTAGAATAGCTACTACAACAAGAAGCAAAATAATGATGAACAAGCTACCTCTGCTTCTGCATCTGATCAGTGTCAAGTTTTCTGCTAGCTGCTGTTGTGAAGGATCTGATTGATGGAATTGAAAATGGACGGATGGGATTGAATCTCAGGGAAATTGGCAAGATTTTGGACAAACCCTTTTGGAACCAAACATTTTTTTTCTGAGTATAACTTCTCTTGAATCATTGTGGATTCAAGAATTCCAAGATACTATGTTTCTTCTTCTTCTTGTTCTGTTTCTTGCTTGAGTTGCAAAATAGCAACTTGGGCTTGCAAGAATTTGACATATTTGAAAGCAGAATTCAGCATTTCCGCAGTATTCATCTTAATAATTGGAGGTATTAGATCACATTCATGGTCAAAGTAGAAAGATCCATCCCTAAAATTGAGAGGACACTCTCTAAACAATAAAGGTTCTATTCAAATGGATAACCAAAAGTTCTCTTATAATCCTAAATGATAATTAACTAGTTAATTCTGACATACTAACAAAACACACTAGTTAGTCTAAATTAACAAGTTAACAAGTACTAAACTCAAATATACTAATTATCTTATTATTCTCCTCGTCACTATACTTGATTTAGATCTTTTTTTTTTTTTTTTTGGTAAATATCCATTTGGGTTTCATGGTTTTGATAGCGTATTAAATGAATTTGGAATCTAATCTCAAAACCAATTGACTATAAGAAGAGTATTTCATGTATCTTATAAAGTGTAATGACCAGATCATTACATATTAAGGTCCGACCGTTACGACAGGCATACTTAGACTTTTCTATCATGAGATGAGTTTTGTTAAAAATTTCAAAAGAACATATCTAAAATTTTATTAAGTAGGTAGAAAACTATATAAAAAGTTTATTTTATAAAACACCAGGATCCATAAAACATTAGCGTAGTGATACAAAATGCATATATGGCCATAATGGTGAGTTTGATGGTTGGCCCTTTGAGCGACCTCCAGTCCTGCCACCTACGATCTGTCCTTACCTACAAAACCTACGATCTGTCCTTACCTACAAAGTCTGTAAAATAGGATGAGTATATAATATACCAAGTAAGTAGTTCTCAATTAAGCTAGTGACCAAATGCACAATCACATGCAACATGTCATGAAAACATATGATTGGGACTAAAAACATATAATAACATGAGATGGTCGGTTACGCTTCCAACGTAAATTCCTCTGCCCTGGTAGGAAGATGAGGACTTAAGCGGAAACTAACCTATCTGATGATTAGCGGGTCATGCAGTCAGTAGGGCTAGAGTCGCATCCAATATCAACCATTAGCATAAATGTAAGATTGGACTAGAGGGTGCAACCATACACACCCTGTTAGTCCCTAGCATAAACTTAACATAGAATTGGGTCTAGAGGGGTGCAACCGTACATGCCCTGCTAGCCCTAGAAGCATAACCTTTATCTAATTAAAATTTAATCTTATTTTATCATCGTGAACATACATAATCCATGGGGTCCATTGTCGAGAAACACGTTTTAAACATGTAATGCAACATAACAATAACATAATTATGCAACATAATAAAGGTACACTACCATAAAATACTTAAAGAGAGGGTGAGATAAACTACTTACCTCAACTGCGATCCTAATTATTCCTTATGGTTTGATCCTATAAAATTCGTAAAACACTTATAATTAAAACTAATTTTAGGACTATTATGTTAAAGAACTTGATGAATGTGGTTTATTTATCTTGAGAATTATAATCATTAAGTCTTGAGAGTATTAGTGTAATTACACTTAATTCTTTAACAATGAGATTACTAATACTGATGATGATGATAATAGTAGTATTAGTATAATAATAGTAGTAGTACTAGTAATGGTATAATAGTAGTAGTAATAATCATAATAATAATAGCAATAATAATATTAGTATTAGTAAAATAATAAGAGTAATAATAATAGTACCAAAATAATAATAGAAATAATAAGAATAATAATAATAACAACAATAATAGTAATAATAGCAGTAATAGTGAAATGATAATAACAATAATAGTAGTAGCCGTAGTAGTAGTAATAATAATAATAATCATAATAATAATAATAATAATAAGAAGAAGAAGAAGAGACACGTGGAGAATAATTAAAAAAATCAATATTTAACATTGTATTAGTAGTAATAGGAGGTGTAGTAAAAGGAATAGTAGTAAATATAGCAATATCGTAGTATATAATAGTAGTAATAAAACTCCAAACTTTTGTTAAAGGAATAATATTAAGTACGTACGTTATATATCAAAAGGTTGTTTATCATTAAATTTTAAATTTTAATTTAGCTTACAAATAATAATGTATTACAAGTTACGAAAGTTTGTGCATATATTACTACCACAATACTATTTAACTTAGATAAGCTTTTTTGTTAAAAATCACTTATTAACATATTTATAGTCTAAGAATTGAAAATAAAGTTGTAACATTCAAGTATTAACAAATTTGTCAAGTTAACAACTTTTTAATAGTTGTAACCCTAAATATATTATTGATTTCTTAAAAAAAAAAAAACATGTTGAAAGAAGTTGGATTTTAATTTAACTAAAAGTAATTAAAGAAGAAAAGGGAAAGAAAATAGCTTACTTCTCTATCTCCTTTAAGTTGCACTCCACCCAATTATGTTCAAAACAAAAAAACTATGTATGCCTATATATAGGCTACTTCCACCGTCTTTTTTTTTTCTTTTTTTTCTTAACCGACTTTCCTTCATATTTATCTTCTTTTTTTTTTTTCCTTAACCGACTTTCCTTCATATTTATCTTCTTTTCTTCTTCTTTTTTTTATTGACTTTCCTTCATATTGATCTTCTTTTTTTAATTATTATTTTTTTTAAAATATCATTATTACTATTTTAAGCTTTCTTCATAATTTAATAGTTTTTATCATTTCATCTAATATTTAACTGTTGTGGTTGTGGTTGTTGTTTTTTTTTTTTTTTTTTTTTTTTTTTTTTTTTTTTTATAACTATATTGTCATTGTTTTATTTCCTAGATATTTTTCTTATCTAGCAATTTGTCTGATTTCCATATCAATATTATCTTCGTTATTTAATGTCTTATGAGATTCATGAGCCAAATTTTAAACTTATGAGCTTAAATTTAGAATTCATTCACATGTTGAACTTTAACTAACATTCGACGTTTAATTTCTTATAGTGTATGCGTACAAATTTGGGTTGTTACATTCTTTCCTCCTTAAGAACTTTCGTCCTCGAAAGTTTCTTGGTTCTTAAACAGATAAGGGTATTTGACTTTTATCTCTTCTTCTTGTTCTCATATAGCTTCTTCTACTTGCTGATTTCTCCAGAGAACCTTCACTAAACTTATTTCCCGACTACAAAGTGACGAAAGTTTCTTGGTTCTTAAACAGATAAGAGTATTTGACTTTTATCTCTTCTTCTCGTTCTCATGTAGCTTCTTCTACTTGTTGATTTCTCCAGAGAACCTTCACTAAACTTATTTTCCGACTACGATGTGACTTCTTCTCTCTTGGTAGGATGCAAACTGGAGTCTCTTCATATTCCAAGTTTTCACTTATTTGTAGAGGTTCATAATTTATTACATGTGATGGGTCAGGTACGTATTTTCGAAGCATCGATACATGAAAGACATTATGTATTGTAGAAAGGGTTTGTGGTAACTCCAATCGATAAGCTCTTGGCCAACACGCTCCAATATTTCAAAAGGTCCAATAAAGCAGGGGCTAAGTTTGCCTTTCCATCCGAAATGCATAATGCCTTTCATTAGTGCTACCTTTAGAAATACATGATCTCCTACTTTGAATTCCAAATTTTTTCGATGGTTATTAGCATAACTCTTTTGTCTGCTTTGAGTTGTTCGCATTCTTTCCCGAATTAGCTTAATTGCCTCCAATGTTTGCTACACCATTTTAGGCCCTAGTAGTGTTTGCTCCCCGACTTTATCCCAGTGTACAGGGGATCTGCACTTCTTTCCGTATAAGGCTTCGAAGGGAGCCATACCAATTGTCGCCTGATAACTATTATTATAAGCAAATTCTATAAGGTGTATTTGCAAATCCCATGCTCCAGTAAAATCCAAAGCACATGCCCTCAACATGTCTTCTAGGATCTAATTAACTCGTTTTATTTGGCCATCAGTTTGTGGATGGAAGGCTGTGCTGAAATTTAGTTGTGTGCCCATTGCTTTCTGCAAACTTTTCTAGAACTTGGAGACGAAACGAGGGTCTCAATCTACAATAATTGATACTGGGACTCCATGTAATCAGATGATCTCTTTTAAGTACATTTGAGATAGTGCTTTCGTAGTGTGAGTAGTCTTGTAGGGTAGGAAATGGGCCGACTTGGTGAGTCGATCCACAATCATCTAAATCATGTTGTGACCTTTAATAGTTCTTGGGAGTCCTGAGATGAAGTCCATGGAAATATGCTCCCATTTCCATTCTAGAACATTTAGAGGTTGGAGGAGTTCTTTTGGTCGTTTCCGTAGAGCTTTCACCTGTTGACAAACCAAACATTTACTTACATAGTCGGCTATATCCTTTTTCATGTTACACCACCAGTAATGTGCTTTCAAGTCTCGATACATTTTAGTACTCCTAGGATGTATTGAAAAGCATGATTCGTGAGCTTTCTTCAGTAGTTCTTTCTTGATTTCTTCATCATCTGGTACACATAGAAGTCCACGGTAGAGAAATGCAGAGTCTAGGGCTATAGAGAATCCACTGGTTTCTCCATTCTCTAACTACAGTTATTTGTTTAGGTATTTATCTGTTTGTTGTACATCAATTATCCTTTTCCTTAATGCAGGACTTGCAATTAACTGTGCTATTCGAGTTGTGATGGTTTCTAGTATTAATGAGATCTCAACTCTTTCAAGGTCATCCATTATGTGGTTGGAGATGGTACTTAGAGTTACCGTGTGAGCTGACTTTCTGCTAAGAGCATCAGCCACAATGTTAGCTTTTCCTGGATGATAGAGGATCTCACAGTCATAGTCTTTGACCAATTCTAGCCATCTTCATTGCCTCATATTTAACTCTTTCTGAGTAAAGAAGTACTTAAGGATTTTATGTTCTGTATAGATTTGGATCTTTTCCCCATATAAGTAATGTCTCAATATTTTTAAAGCAAAGACTACGGCGGCTAACTCCAAGTCATGAATAGGATAGTTTTGTTCATAAGGTTTTAGTTGTCTTGAAGCATACGCTATTATCTTTCCATGTTGCATCAATACATAACCAAGCCCCTTCTTCGATGCGTCACTATACACAGTTAAACCCCCTAATCCGTCAGGTATAGTGAGAATAGGGGTTGTGGTCAATCTTTCTTTTAGTTACTGGAAGCTTTGTTCACATGCTTGGTTCTAGACAAAAAATATTATTCTTTTTGGTGACGTTAGTTAAGGGTAATGCTATACTTGAGAAATTCTTCACAAATCGTCTATAATATCTTGCTAATCCAAGAAAGCTTCGCACCTCACTGACTGTTGTTGGGCGAGGCCACTTGCTAATTGTTTCAATCTTAGTAGTGTCCATGGAGATTCCTTCTTGTTTTACAATATGCCCTAGGTAGGCAACTTATCGTGCCCAAAACTCACACTTGGAGAATTTGGCATACAATTTTTTATTTCTTAATATGGAAATGACGTCCCTAAGATGTTTTTCATGTTCTACCTTAAACATGGAATAAACGAGAATATCATCTATGAATACGATCACGAAGTTATCAAGATAGTCCTTAAAAATTCTATTCATCAAATCCATGAAGGCTACTGGGGCATTATTTAATCCAAAGGGTATCACAACGAATTCATAATGCCCATATCTTGTTCGGAAAGTAGTCTTGGGTATATCAAACTCCTTGATTCATAGTTGATGATATCCAGATCGTAAGTCTATTTTGGAGAATGCTGAGGCTCCTTGTAATTGGTCAAACAGATCATCAATGTGTGGGAGTGGATACTTATTCTTTATTGTCAACTTATTCAACTCTCAATAATCTATACATAAACACATTGATCCCTCCTTTTTCTTAACAAATAAGACAAGTGTTCCCCATGGAGACACGCTAGGGCGTATAAATCCCCTGTCTAATAATTCTTGTAATTGTATTTTGAGTTCTTTTAACTCCGCAGGTGTCATTCTATATGGTGCTTTAGATATTGGTTCAGCTCTGGGAATTAGATCTATAAAGAATTCTATTTCTCGACTAGGTAGTAAACCTGGTAGCTCTTCTAGGAATATATCTTCAAACTCTCTTATTATAAGAATGACCTTAATTTCATCCTTTTGGTTTCGTAAATCCACCACGCTTGCTAAATATGCTCAAGCCCCATGGTTGAGCAAATGTTTAGTTTTTAAGGCTGAAATTATTCTTGGGGCTGATTGTATATTAGAACTCTTAAATTTAAACTTAGTTCCTGTTGGAAAGGTGAATATGACCTCTTTATTATGGCAATTTATGCTTGCATAATTTGCTGCTAACTAGCCTATACCTAGTATTATGTCAAAATCACTTATGTCTAGGATGATAAGAGTCACCTCTAGTTTACGTCCTGCTACTGACAACTCGCAGTTTTCCACTGTTGAGCTGGCCAACATAGATACTCCGATAGGAGTAGCTACGAATAGAATGTAGCCTGAGGGCTTTGATGTTAGTTGAGCATGTTGTGCAAATGTTGTAGAGATGAATGAATGACTAGAGCCCGAATCAAATAAAATGAAGGCATAATACCCGAGGATTGGTAATGTACCTGTAATAATTGCATCTTGATCCTCTGCCTCTTGACGTGTAACAGCAAACACCCGTTCTTTCTGTTCTTGGGTAACCTTGTTACTAGTAGGCTGGGTAGTCTGGGCAGTTGATACTTGGTTGACGAGCTTTAAGCAAGCCTTTGCATAGTGACCCGTCTGGCCACAGTTGAAACACACTCCTAAGTTCCAAAGACATTGCCCCTGATGGTATTTTCCACAATTTCTACACTTAGGATATGTGAATGTTTGACTCTTCTGTTGTGACTGTACGCCCTGAGTGCTTTGAAAAATTTTTGCTTGCTGTTGTGAACGTTGGAAGCCTTGTTGGGTGAATTTTCTCTTTTGATTTGGCATGAATCCTCGTTCAGAAGTTGAGATTTTGGCAACAAGATCTACTTCTATGAATAAGGCCGGCTCGAGGGTAAGGGCATATTATTTGTGTCAGAAAGCAGTAACAATGTCTCGAATGCCTTCTCTTAATCCCCAAATAAACCTTTCCACCGTCTTCTCTTCTATGTCCACTAGACGAGGAACAAAGTGAGACAAGCGATCAAATTTCCGTTCATACTCTATCACCGACATGGTCTCTTTACGAAGATTAAGAAATTCCACTTCCTTTTGATATATCACTGTCAAAGGGAAATACTTGTTGTAAAAAGCCTGACTGAATTGCTGCCATGAGATTGAACCTTTGATTTTTCTTTGTGTGGATTCCCACCAGAACTTTGCATCACCTCTTAACATGAAGGTGTCACAATTTACTTTCTGTTCTTCTGGGATGTTCATGTGGCGGAAAATGGTTTCTATTTCTGTTATCCAATTCTCTACTATAGTTAGATCCACAGATGACCCATCAAATGTTAAAGGATTGAACTTCCTGAATTCTCGAATGATCTTCAAGTCATTTGTATCGTTGGTTATTGGTGTGGTGGATGAGGTTGTATTTCCATTACTCATATTCTGTATTAGTATTTGTAGTGCATCTGGTGTAACATGTAAGGCATTTGTCCATTTCCTTGATTTTGATCCCTCGTGGATTCATTTCGAGGTCTGCCTCGTCTGGTTCGAGCTTGTTGTGGTGACATGTGGTACACACATTCTTTCATTGTAAGGAAGAAATCAATCCCTCTTTATTTATTTATTTCTCATACCTATGTTTACTGAATTATTTGCTAAATTACTTATTTGAAAATACACTTACCAGCGTATTTGGCATAACTATGGGCATCACTTAATAGGCTAAACCATCAAACACCACGACTCTTCTAATGTAGTAGAGCCTACTTGACTCAAATGCTCTGATACCAAACTGTAACGACTAGATCCTTACATATTAAGGTCCGACCGCTGCGACATGCATACTTAGACTTTTCTATCATGAGATGAGTTTTGGTAAAAATTTCAACAGAACATATCTAAATTTTTTTTAATTAGGTAGAAAACTATATAAAAAGTTTAATTTACAAAACACCGGGATCCATAAAACATTAGCGTAGTGATACAAAATGCATATATGGCCATAATAGTGAGTTTGATGGTTGGCTCTTTGAGCGACGTCCAGTTCTGCCACCTACGCTTTGTCCTTACCTACAAAGTCTGTAAAATAGGATGAGTATATAATATACCCAATAAGTAGTTCTCACTTAAGGTAGTGACCAAATGTACAATCACGTGCAACATGTCATAAAAACATATAGTAACATGAGGTGGTCAGTTATGCTTCCAACGTAAATTCCTCCGCCCTAGTAGGAAGATGAGGACTTAAGCAGAAACTAACCCATCTGATGATTAGCGGGTCATGCAGTCAGTAGGGCCAGAGTCGCATCCAACATCAACCATTAGCATAAACGTAAGATTGGACCAGAGGGATACAACCATACATACCCTGTTGGTCCCTAGCATAAACTTGACATAGAATTGGGTCTAGAGGGGTGCAACCATACATGCCCTACTAGCCCTAGAAACATAACCTTTATCTAATTAAAATTTAATCTTATTTTATCATCGTGAACAAATATAATGCATGGGGTCCCTTGTCGACAAAACGCGTTTTAAACACATAATGCAACATAACAATAACATAATTATGCAACATAATAAAGGTACACTACCATAAAATACTTAAAGAGAGGGTGAGATAAACTACTTACATCGACTGCGATCCTAATTATTCCTTATTATTTCTTATGGTTTGATCCTATAAAATTCGTAAAACACTTATAATTAAAACTAATGTTAGGACTATTATGTTAAAGAACTTGATGAATGTGGTTTATTTATCTTGAGAATTATAATCATTAAGTCTTGAGAGTATTAGTGCAATTACACTTAATTCTTTAACAATGAGATTACTAATACTGAAGATGATGATATTACTAGTATTAGTATAATAATAGTAGTAGTACTAGTAATGGTATAATAGTACTAGTAATAATAATAATAAAGCAATAATAATATTAGTATTAGTAATAATAATAAGAGTAATAATAATAGTACCAGAATAATAATAATAACAACAATAATAGAAATAATAAGAATAATAATAATAATAACAATAATAGTAATAATAGCAGTAATAGTGAAATGATGATAACAATAATAGTAGTAGTAGTAGTAATAATCATCATAATAATAATAATAAGAAGAAGAAGAAGAGACAGGTGGAGAATAATTAAAAAAAAATTAAGATTTAACATTGTATTAGTAGTAATTGGAGGTGTAGTAAAAGGAATAGTAGTAAATATAGCAATATCTAGTATATAATAGTAGTAATAAAACTCCAAACTTTTATTAAAGGAATAATATTAAGTGCGTACGTTATAAATCAAAAGTTTGTTTATCATTAAATTTTAAATTTTAATTTAGCTTACAAATAATAATGTACTACAACTTATGAAAGTTGTGTGTATATATTACTACCATAATACTATTTAACTTAGATAAGTTTTATCTTACAAATCACTTATTAACATATTTATAGTCTAAGAATTGAAAATAAAGTTGTAACATTCAAGTATTAACAAATTTGTCAAGTGAAAAAAATTTTAATAGTTGTAACCCTATATATATTTATTGATTTCTTAAAAAAAAAACATGTTGAAAGAAGTTGGATTTTACTAAAAGTAATTAAAGAAGAAAAGGGAAAGAAAATAACTTACTTCCCTATCTCCTTCAAGTTGTACTCCACCTAATTATTTTCAAAACAAGAAAACTATGTATGCCTATATATAAGCTACTTCCACCGTCTCTTTTTTTTTTTTTTTTTTTTTTTCATTTCTTTCTTAACCGACTTTCCTTCATATTTGTCTTATTCTTTTATTCTTTTTTTTATTGACTTTCTTTCATATTTATCTTCTTTTTTTTAATTATTATTATTTTTTAAATATCATTATTACTATTTTAAGCTTTCTTCATATTTTAATAGTTTTTATCATTTCATCTAATCTTTAATTGCTGTGGTTGTTTTGTTTTGTTTTTTTTTTTTGTGTTTTTTTTAACTATATTGTCATTGTTTTATTTCCTAGATATTTTTCTTAGCTAGCAATTTGTTTGATTTCCATATCAATATTATCTTCGTTATTTAATGTCTTATGAGATTTATGAGCTAAATTTTAAATTTATGGGCTTAAACTTAGAATTCATTCACATGTTGAATCTTAACTAACATTCGACATTTAAATTTCTATAGTGTATGTGTACAAATTTGAGTTGTTACATAAAGATTACGTGGTCTTTTATTTTTCCAACATTTATATGGCCTTGTTTCTTAAAAAAAAATGGTATGAAGGAGAAAAAAAAAGGTAAATATTAATACCAAATCATAATGAGGAGAGATATTGGTACGAGCCTGTGTAAGAGTGTTGTTCCTTAAAGCATGTTGTAATGAAGACTTTGCAAAAGCAAAAGTGTCAGTAAATAATGGAGGTGTCCACCATCCCCTAAAAACCAATATGAAGTGATATATATTTACCTAAAACAATTCAAATTAAAATATAAATTAACAAGTTAATACACATACATATATACCTTTTCCTCCTTGATTTTGCAATTGAAGAAGAATCTACCCCCAAAAAATAAACAAAGTATGATACAAAATCTACCCATAAATATTTTATTAAAGATGCATTAAAATAAATTATTAAACTCACCATAAAAAGATTGAGAAGACCTTCATCTTTATCCACAAAAGAAAAATCTCTATTAATATATGCATTAGCAAGATCCAAATCAGCTCATGTCATAATCATTTAATTATTTTCTATTGATGATTATTAAATAATAACATAAATTTATTTCACTAGAAAAATGCCATAAATTTTCAAAAGTACCTAAAACTCTATTTTTTATGGCCCAAAAAATTGTGTGATATCGACCATTCCAATAGCTACGTAAACTGTTTGATATATGTATCTGTTAGACCTAAATTTGCATGTGTCATAATCTGTTCAAAAGGAACTCTTGTAAATGTTAAATTTTTGGAATGACAAAAGATAGTTTCATGAACAAATAACATCACGGTTTTTTAATTGATTTAACATGATATCCAACTAGAGACCTTGTAATAATGTCATAATTTTTTCCCTCAATTCTTCAATAGAATCTTCTACAAAATTATCAGAACCCCATCCCCTTAAACTGATTAACCATTCATTCACCATTTTCTCTACTTCATCATTCCAATATAATGCATACATGTGTATATATATATGAAACCAACATTATAATTACATACCTTCTAATAAAATTGAGGACTGTGAACTTTTATCGAAACTTTTGGAGGGAGTTTTTATCAGTTCCTTCAAAAGTAAATGTTATGAAGCACAAACACAGATACGGTTACATGATATGGATACGGTCAGATACGACGATTTGTCAATTTCTAAAAAAACTAAGATACAGATTCGTCTAAAGATATGCCATTTTTTATATATTTTTTTAATATATATTTCTAAAAAACGAGGATACTGATACATTGAAGATACATTTTCTTTTTCTTAAAAAAATCTAGGATATAGATATATTTAGCATACAAGTTAATAACAACAGTACAAAATAGAATATAAACATTGAAATACAATATATATATATATATATATATATATATATATAGTAATTAGCTATGTTATCTCAAGAAAAGTGCAAGTAACTAGTTTTTTCTTTTTTATCGTATAAAATTTTTATTTTAAAAAAAACCACATATTTTCGTACAAATATTTTCTAATGAATTTTCATATCATTTCAATTAATGTGAGTTCGGAAGGTTATGATTTTTCTATTCTTATTATCTTATGTTATGTTAGTTTAATGTTATGATTTTTTATTTTATAATAAATAATTTACAATTATTTTATATGCAGATATTTTACGTCCTTTAATTTTGTAATTCATTTCCAATGTTTGGTTTTATTTTGTAGTTATTTTTTTATTTTTTTTAATTTCTGCTCTCACATCACATTTATACAAATATTTTATAATATACATCTAAATGTTGTTTTACTTTGTAGAAATGATTATTAAAAATGGTTAATTATAGTCTAATTCAACGACAGTCGAAATTTCATTAACTAACTATAACAATTTCCATCTCATAAAGTTTTCTAAAATTTTCATCGATATTGATATTCGGAACCTTGATATTTCCATCGACATTAATATTTTGAACCTTGATAGAGACAAATAAGAATATATAAAAATAAAGTGCATATAATGTTTTTTGAGATCAAAAGCAACCCTTGCAATGATATGGAGATGAAGGACAAGATGAAAGAATTCTCTCAAAAAGTGGATGAACAAATCTAAAATCAAAGAATTTATAATAACAATTCTTACAAGTAAAAGCCCTCTAATGGCTATGAAAACTTTTAAAAAAATGAAGCTAAAAAGTTGCGCAAAAAAATTGGAATAAGATCTCAGGAGGTTGTAAAGTTTTTAAGAAAATTTTCAGAATTTTTCAATTTTTTTGGGCTACAAATTAAACTAGAAAGATTGAACTAGCGGTGGACTGCCATGTATCAGCTTCTAATTGGTTGGATTTTAAAAGTAATAATAAAATATAAAACTTGACCGTTTACCCATTTATTATTAATAAAAATAAAACTACCACGTGTCATCATCTTGTTGGTCCGATTAAAATAATAATAAAATTTAAATATGCGACCGTTTACTTTTTTACTATTATAAAATTTATTTTAATATTTTATTAATAACCTCGCCACATGTCGCAATCATATTTGACCACGTGCCCCCACTTTCTCATCCACATCATCCTATGTGACTATTGGAATTGCCATGCCATCTGCCATGTCAGCACGTTGATCATTGACTATCTACGTGTCATGTGCCACATCATCCATTTGATCTTTGACTTCGCCACGACCATTGCCACATCATTAATGCATCAAGATTTCCTTTGAATTTGTTTTGGCCATAAGTTTTTCATTTGAACTCTGATTTGAATGATCCAAATTGCTTTGGGATCATTGTCCGAGCTCTATGCAATGGACACTTCAAAATCCTCAAATTGTTAATAAATAAAAACAAGTTTATTATCGTCAAAATATTAATTAATTTGAGATTAAAGGCCAAAAAGTTAATCGAAATAACTAGGTTTAAAAATACGTTTATTCATGAAGCTTGAGTTTCAAAAGAAAAAGAAATTCTTTATTGAAATAGAACAAATAATTTAAAGATCAAATCAAGAGTTTTTAATCTATTAAATTAGGCTGGAAGTGGTGGAAGTTTGAATTCTAACCTGGCCTAACATTAACTTACTATTTTTTTAAAAGATTTACTCGCATTAATGAAGAAACTCTTATGAAAGAGTACCTCTAAGCAGAAGTAAGATCGTTCCAAACTCATTGTGACAGAATTACCGCATTCACAATCAAATAGACTACATATGAATTTAACAATAAATTACGGCATGCTTTGAACTTTAAACAACAAAGAGAACAAGATACCTACCAGTTGAAGAACCCTTCTTCACAGAAATCTCGCTCTCATCAAACGTACTACACTTCTCACTCTCGCTAAGATTGTCCAAGCTATCATCCACCAAATCACGGTGTCGTCTACCCACGAACAGACTCCTCACGAACAAGGCAGCAAGGGAAGACACCATCACTCGGAACCCTCGGTATTCTCAGAGTGAGAATCCAAGAGGTATGGACTCTGTTGGATTTGGTAGAGAGAAGGAGGAAGAGATGATCGTTTACAACGACCAAGCAAGTGGGAGAAATCGGGTGTCTATCGTATAGACGATGCTTGACCGTTTAGGAAGAGGTACACAATCGTGTAGTAAAAGGTGCGAGATCGTATAGATGATCGTTTAGTAAACACTCGGGTGTGCGATCACATAGAAAACACTAGACGATTGTTTAGTAAATCCTATGCAATCGTTTAGGTAAAGGCACGCGTGTATACGATCGTTTAGAAATTTTAAGCTATCGTGTATGCTCTCGGTTTGCTATGCTATAGGCAGTATACACAATTGATGAGCGAATGTCTGATACTTTGCAAAATGAAAACCATTTTCATTTTATCCTTCAGTTATGAAAACTGAATGCAACCTCCCACTAACTCATTCGGTTACGGAGAAAAAATCGGCACAATTATCCCATAATTGTTAAATTAAAAAATAAATATAATCTTATTATATTTATAACCTATGGTTTAATATTACATAATATGCAACATATGAATCATAGTCTTTTCTCCTTCACTAGATATAAATCATATTTATATCATTTTCTTTCAATTAATGTATCTCATACATTATGTCAACCATATCATATATAATTGACTAGTTCAATCATATCATATATAATCGAACTCCCTCTTGTCAATTTGAACACTTCAAATTGACCCAAAAACTGATTCTCAACTTGAATCCATTGAGCTACCAAGGGGACCTTATGGACCTATGACTCGAAGCTCCAACGGTATGTGAATAGCTGCCTAAACTCTTTAGTCATGAGATCCACCATTCGTTAACTACCAGGTATTCCACTAAAGATAAAAAACTGCACTCTTCTCACTATAAATATATTTCTGTGTCCATCGGATATAACCAATCAACATTACGATAACCCTTCACAGATATTCGTAAGTACAGCTGGGCCAATTTACCGTTTTACTCCTGTAGTTATTTCTAACTTCTTATGTATCATTGATCCCTCTAATGAACAATACAACATAGTCCTACTACGTGTGGACACCTCTCGGGCCATGAGAAGGTGTGTGGCACTACATCGTTCAAGCCTTAGAATCAGTCCTTAAGGGAGCAATCTATCTACTTACCCTTGCTTCCGGGAATAAGTGAATTTCATCTTGTGTAGTAGAGTTCCCAACTCCCAAATCAGACGAATCCCCAAAGTGGTAGGTTTAAGTCGGCGATCTGGCCACTCGCACCCATGCAAATGAAAGGACCATCTTCGAAGGCAGGAGTTCCCAACTTACTTAGGATTAAGGTCACGTTACCTATGGTCATCCTAGTGAAGTGAAGTCTCCGTCATGAATGACGTTATATAACGAGATTATAACACTTCGTGGTCCGGTCTTATACACACTCCTTTGTATAGGACACCCCCACTCGTATGTCTCCACATGAATGATTAGGATCAGACCATCTGTAGCAAGTCACAACACTTGTAACTATTCTACAAAGCGGGTCGCATCCGTAGCGTTACCAGGATAAGGTTTCCCTCCTATATCCATATACTACAGACCATTTTGGTTATGACTTAAGACATGATCCACCTGTATGTCTCCATATACATACTTAAGTTACAAAGACAATCAGAGATCTTAGTTTATTAGTTTGTGGTAAAGCAATTAAAACATTCAATGTTCCATAGACAAAAGTGATGAAAATATCATATATTACTACATCACAAGCGTTTATTTAAAATTGTGTTTACAAACTACAGGACCCAACAAGAGTTTAGGGCATCATTCCCAACAATCTCCCACTTGTCCTAAAGCGAGTGAGATGTACAAATAACTAGTACAAAACACTAAACTAGGGCACTAAGACCCAGTACAAAATATCTCCTACTTGCCCTAGTCTAGCCGCGGGCAGTCCCATAGACCGATGCTCTGAAGGTGACCCTAAAAAACTGTAGCCGTGAGAGCCTTCGTAAATAGGCCAGCAACGTTGCACTCCAAAGCGATCTTCATGACTATCACGTCTTCTCGATGCACTATCTTGCGGATGAGATGATACTTCTGCTCTATATGTTTGTTGCGCTTGTGACTCCTAAGCTCCTTGGAGTTCGTCAATGCACCACTATTGTGACAATAGAGGATAATGGGCCGAGAATGTCTAGAACAAATTCCAGATATGTCAGGAACTTCCTAAGCCAAACGACCTCCTTAGCAGCTTCACAAACTTCTATATACTTGGCCTCTATCATGGATTCAGCGATACACCCCTGCTTAGTGCTTTGCCACACTACTGCTCCTTCATTAAGAGTAAAAACTGACCCTAAAGTGGAATTCTTAGAGTTCTTATCAGTTTGAAAGTCAGAATTTGTGTATCCAGTAAGAATCAAATCCCTAGTTTCATACACGAGCATGTAGTCCCTCGTTCTCTGATGATACTTAAGGATGTTCTTGACTGCGATCCCGTACCCTGTCTGGGTTAGACTAATACCTACAGACTATTCCCATAGCATAGCAGATGTCTGGTCTAATACAGAGTATCGCATACATCACTGCCAATGGCAGATGCATATGGGATCCATCTCATCAGGACACATCTCCTTAGACAAAGTAACTCCATGCCTGAATGACAGTAGGCCCCTTCTGGAGTTCTGCATTGAGTACTTGAATAACATCTTGTCAATGTATGATGTCTGAGACAGTGCTAGCACTTTGTTCTTACGATCCCGAAAAATCTGTATATTAAGAACAAACTGAGTTTCTCCCAAATCTTTCTATTGAAATTGGGTCATTAGCCAGTTCTTAACTGCAGTCAGTACTCCTACATCATTCCCAATGAGTAGAATATCGTCTACATACAACACTAGGAAAACTATTGAACTGTTGATGATTTTCTTGTAGACACAAGGCTTATCAACATTTTGGTCAAAGCCTTACAATTTGATCGTAGTATCAAACCAAATGTTCCAAGATCGAGACGCTTGTTTCAGCCCATAAATGGACTGATTCAGTTTGCAAACTTTTTGCTCTTGACCTTGGGCAAAGAATCCCTCAGGCTGCACCATATAAATGGTCTCCTCAAGATTGCCATTCAGTAAAGCAGTCTTGACTACCATTTGCCAAATCTCATAATCATAATAAGTGGCAATGGACAAGAGAATGCGGACCGAGTTCAACATGGCAACAGGTGAGAAAGTCTCCTCATAGTCGACTCCCTCCACCTGGGTATAACCCTTTACCACAAGTTGAGCCTTAAAGGTTTGCACCTTCCCATCGGCACCCCATTTTTTATGGGTTGGTGTCCTAATTCTCCTGGAGTCTCGTTGTTTTGTAAAGATACACATTGTTCAATGAATAAAATAAGTGTTATTTAATTCTAGCATTTACTCATATCCAATAAACAAAGCTCATTGGTTATCTTATGTGAACTTGAGCATGTATATGTGATATACAAGTGGATCATGCCTTAAGTGATAACATAAATAGGTCTGTAGTATAAGGATTAAGGTGGGATACCTTATCCTGGTGACAATATGGATACGACCCGCTTTGTAGAAGTTTGCAACTGTTGTAAATTACTACAGATGGTAGAGCCTGTGCAAGCGAAGGTGTCCTATACAAAGAGTTTGTATAAGACCTGGACCATGAAATTACTAGACTCTGTATATAACGCCGTTGATACTAGAGACTTACATCTCACCTAAACGACCATAGGTGACACGACCTCAATCCTGAGTGTTTTGGGAACTCCTGCTTTTGAGGGCAGTCCTTTGATTAATATGGGTGAGAGTGGCCAGATTGCAAACTTAACATGCCTACCTTTTTGGGGACTTGTCTATTCTGGGAGCTGGGAACTCAATCCACAATATGGAATTCACTCCTTTTCTCGAAGCAGAGATAAGTAGAGAGATTGCTCCCTTAAAGGCTGATTCAGGGGCTTGAACATAGTGGCCACAACTTCTCTTTCAAAGAGAAGACTCAATCATAGTGGAACTATGACTTATGTTCATTAGAGAAATCAGTGGTACTTAAGGAGATAGATGTAACTACAGGGGCATAACGGTTATTGGCCCAGCTGTACTTACGAGCGATCTGTAGGGTTAACGCACTGCAGATTGGTTAAGATGGACACATAATATATCTGTGGTAAGAAGAGTTCAGCTGTCGGTCTTTATGAAGTGCATGGCAGTTAACGGATGGTGGATCCCATGACTAAAGAGTTTAGTCAATTATTCACGTACCATTGGAGCTTCGAGCTCCAGGTCTATGAGGTCCCCTTGGTAGCTCAATGGATTCAGTTGAGGATCAGTTCTTGGTGTTGATTTGAAATGTTCAAATTGACAAGAGGTAAGATTGTATATGATATAATCGGTATGATGTATAAGATACATCTAGTGGAGGATTGATGTAAATGAGATTTACATTAAGTACCATGGAATAGAAAAAGAACTATGGTTTATATGTTTCATGAGATGAAATATTAAAACTATAGGTCATAAATATAGTATGATAAATTGGTTATCATTTATGTTTATAATAATATTACTTATTGGATATTAAATTTTTTTCTTTTAAATAACCAAAGTAGTGGGTGATTATTGGATCATGGTAACCATGAGTTTAAAAGGAAAATGGTTTTCCTACTTTGAAAATAGGTTTTTACAAAACGATTGAAAAGGTTTTTGAGTTTTCTCTCTGCGAAAAGAAACTCACGAAGCCATCAAGTAAATTCGAATTTACTAAACGATGGCTGGGTGAGCTAAATGATCGTGTAGTGGCGATCTAAACAATCGTGCAGTATTTACTAAATGATCGCATAGTTTTGTTAGACGATCGCTAGCCCAAAGTAAACGATCGTGTAGAGTCTGCAGGCGACAGACTGAGCTAAACGATGAGCTAAATGATGCATAGATTTTGCAGACGTTCGTTTAGCTTTATCTAAAACGATTGGACATCGACCTATACGATAGGTCTCCGCTTTCTCCCACTTGCCCAGTCGTGTACGCGATCGTTGTTTCCTCCATTCGTCTGCCTCATACCAAGTCCGAACAAGAGCTCACCCTCTAGATTCTCACACCGAGAATACCAAGGTTGCCTTGTTGGTGGTGTCAAACTCAACTCGACACCGTCGAGGTTTTCTGGAGGTCGTTTGTGGTGCTGTGGAGGTCGTTCACTGTTGCAGAGGAGTTCGTGACTGAGGCGATCGTTGAGGAGTTCTTGACCGAGCGCGAAGTGTTCGTGCTGTGTTCATTGCGGTGTTGCAGTCGTGTAGATTGGGCGTTCGAGGCTGCTGTTGTTCGAGCGTTCATGCGCAACGGAGCATGGAGACGCTTCTGCCATTGTGAGTTTTTCCCTATTTATGCATTTGTATTGCTCATGCTGTAATTTCTGCTTTTGAATTGTATAACCGCTTATTAGAAGTCAACTGTAAATTTTATGTTCATTTATGATTGTAATTTGGAATAGTCTTGTTTCGCTGCTCATGGAAATCACAATTCCGATTTCCTTCAGTTTTCGCTTGTAAATCCATTTACAACCTATCGGTTTGATCGTATCTGAATGATCTACAAGATCTCACACTGAGTTGAAGTACATCGACTCCATCTCGAGATCCATGGCTTTTACTGATTCATCCCGATCAACATCCTCCATTGCTTTCTGATAAGACAACGAATCCTCAACTTTGCCATCGATTACCATAGCCAGGATTTCCGTGAAACCCATATAACGAACAGGTGGATTCACAACACTCCCACTGCATCTAGGTTTCCTCAACTCTTAAGGTGGAATCGATCTACCAGATGAACTATCATCAACAACTCTTGCTGATGAAGCAGACTCTTCAACAACTATTGTTGAAGTTTTAGTAGTTTCGATAGAAAGCTCACGTAACACGATCTTACTACGTGGACTGTACTCTCTAATATGATCCTTTTCCAAGAAGGTAGCATTCGTAGACAGAAACATTCTATTTTCTATCGGATCATAAAAGTAACCCCTCGTGTACCTTTGGGGTAGCCTATCGATGACGAGAAATTAGAAGTCAATTTTACTCCACAATTAACTTCCCTTGGATGCGGTATGCAATGCATGTTCCTAAGATATGCGTTGATAGTCATACATCGATGGTCATGCATTGGAGTGAATAATGCGTTAACGAATGTATGCAATGACCATGCATCCTGCCACAAGTTTTTTGCGTTCACGGCAAGTATAACATGAACGCAAGTTTCTTGGGTAATCCGAGGTCGAACACAGGGACTTGTAGCTATATGTTTACGGTGATGTGCATGCAGCGGTTTGAATAAAAGAATGGAGGGGATGTATTTAAGTTAATCCTACTCCTACTCCTATCTATCTGACAACGTAATGAGAATATGCATGAAAGGTAGAGATGCAACAAACCTTGACATGAAATAAATGTATGGGAAATAGATAAAATGCGGAGATGTTTTCTTTGCAACATTTAAGAGTGACCGCAAGGGCAACCCTAGTCAATGCAAACTAATGCGATCATGCAACACTCATACAATAGTAAACCACCTCCCGGTGCGAATGTTGCGACTTCTAATGCTAGAACACATGCGATGTATGTGTAGAGGTGTCTATAGGGCCTACACATAAGCCTCTAATTCTTGTCTATGCGATGATACACAAACAAGGCGACCACATATCATCATTCCTATTCCTAGGGTGCATGCGATGCAGTGCTGACAAACTGAGCTTATCTCTTAGTCCCTATCTCTTGCTTATGCTGACCTAATCTCGCTCTCTCAAGTCTAGATTCTAACCTAGCTCTCTCGATTCATTAGGTTCTTTCTTTAGACTCTCTCTTGAGTAGCTCTAAAGGGGTGTTGGGTACAACATAAGACAAGACAAACGCATGAATTTGGTTGACGCAAGATTGTTACTATCCCTAGTGAACGACGCATACCTTGCTTAATGCATCCAACCACTTACCCTCCCGGGCAGTTGATTGTTGCTGACTTCACTCATAGACAAGCAATGTGTTAGCCTATAGACAGGCGTTGATGCAGCTTCATACTAAGCAAATAAGGTTACTCACACACTCGCGCAACGTACACCTCTCGGCGGGTTGCTACATGTTTCATATCCCTAATCCACATAACTAAGTATGCAATACCCACGCAATCCCACTAAATGTTGCAATGAAAGTAATGATGCTAAGTAAGAAGATGGAGATGAAGTCTAAGGAATAGAGAAATGCATTGAAAAACACATTGTATTAATTTCTTAATTCAAAATTTCATATAATACAATATAGGAAAAGAAAGGAAAAATAAATGACCGTCTGGAAGCAAAAATTTGCTTCCAGTGGATGTGCGTCAAGGCTGCCGGTGGTGCCATGGATGGGTGGAGGAGTTGACTCTCTCGAGATCTAGCTTCAGTCGAAGGCTCCGGTCGTCAATCGGAATGGATGAAGGAGGTGAAGAACTCTTAGCCATCTTCTCACGCGTTTATCTGGATCATAGGGAAAAACCCCAGTTAAGAGATAATCTCCAGATGATCGAATTTCAGCTCTTCGGCCTCTGTTTATAGAGCTTGGATCGCCGACAACATTAATTGGACTACTCTAAGTCTGATGTTCGGGCGTTAGTCCTTTTCTGAACCTCTGCCACTAACAGCGTGGTAGGTGAAATGTCAATATCAACTTTGGATTTTCTCGTGGTAGATGAATTGATGCGTTCATTCTACCTACCTTGCGTTGATCCCATTAGAATGCATTGTCGCGTAGCCACAATCATTCAATGGTCGCATTCACTTAACACCGCAAATCTACATGACGACCGCAATCGCTTGACAAGCGCAACTCCCATGCGATGGACACATACAACTTATTACCGCAACATCCATTCATTGATCGATGCGTTTGCCTTGCGATGAAGTGTTTCTCCGCATGCGGTTGTCTATGCGATGGTCCGCCCGCGTTTGCATTCATTTCCTGCATTGCTAAAAAAATAGAACATTGAACGCATAATTAACGCAAAGTAACGGGTTAGATGAGATTCGACATACTGATCGACGCAAGCTCATATTCTTGTGAATTCCTATCATGATCGACGCATATTCTGCCTAACAACCTTCATAATTCTAAGTAAAAGGCCTAAGATAACAACCTTCATAGTGAATTCCTATCATGATGACATATTCTACATGTCATCACACCCCCAAACCTAAAATCATGCTTGTCCTCAAGCATGCGTTATACTCAAGAAATTATAACTCACCTTCATGTTTTCCTTTGCAATGACCAGCTTCTCAGAATATAATTTACACACACCTTTGACCATCACCGAAATGCTCTCCTCCACTTTGGCTGCTTCTTCAAAAAGATCTTTTCTACGTTTAAATCCGGCAAGTCTTTCCTAAAAAACTTTTATTCATTCACCGCAATTTTGTGTTTAGCTTTTTGAGAGTGCGTTCATTCAAAATATTTCAAAACTTTGCGATGGTTTATTCAAATGCGGACAGAGGAGTTGCGCTAATGCGTTGATCCTGGCGACTTGCCTTCGTTTTGGCTTGCTCCCACGTGTGTCATGTAGACATCCAACTACGAGCAAATGCCTTTCACAACTTAACTCTTATCAACATGGGCTTTCCCATTACGTTGACAGTGGAGTTATTATTCCCAAAAGCTCACTTCAACTTTATATATATATATATATGATCGTAATATAATGAACGCAATTCCCCGAGACCACTGCCACCCCCAAACTCAGAGGTTGGCAGCGTTCTCACCGCAAAGCTAAAAATAAAATACAAGAATGTGTTAATAAATGTTTGAACAAAGGTTTGCACAAGATAAAACTCGAGACTTCCAAAATTTGAAGAAGCTAATAAAAGTGAAGAATGCCTTGCGTTGATTAGTTTGAAAATGCGATTAACTATACATACCATCATAGAAACATTGCAAAACAATGCAATCGGGAAAAAGAGAATTTCCAAAGGATAAGGCATATAAGATAACAATAAAAGACCTTAGGCAGAACAACACATGCCTCATGCGTTGGAATCCACGTGATTGAAGCCATGCGTTGAAGGGCGAAAGGAATTCTTCCGTTGAACTACGAACTGAGGAGACTTATTGTTGCACCTACAAGAACAAACGTACCACAACCAAGGAAGAAGCCATATATCCAAAATAACAATGAAAATAAAATAGAAATTAAGAGTATATTTACACTGTAACAAGCACTTTACAAAAATTAAGTTCCATTTCAACTCAAGAACTACAAATACATCATGTTAAACAAGAAATTTCTTCTGTAAAGTCAACTTGACTCCTCCCACTGCCACAGCTGAGACGATGTTTCCAATGCCTACTCGCATCATCATTTCACCAGCCTTCAGCTGCCACCAGGATCTAATTTCTTCAAAGGAAGAACAAACATGATTAGTGGAGCCCGAGTCAATAATTCAGGCAGAATCATCATTCTCCACTAAACAAGTTTCCAAAACTAGTAAATCATATTTGCCTTGTTTTGTCTTAGCCTTAGCCTTAGCCTTAGCTGCTTTCTTCTTCTTCAACCAGCGAGGACAATTTTTCTTCCAGTACCTGTCCTGGTTGCAGTGGAAACACGTTTCCTTGTCAATTAGTGTTAGACGCCTACCCCGCTAGGCTACAGGTTGTGGGTTAGCAAGTGCCTTCCCATTCCCCTTACCACCCTTCTTCTTCTTCCACTTTCCAGTGTAAGGAGTAGAAGGTGCAGACTTCGTTCCTGAGAGTAAACCTTTATGGAACATCTTTGAAGATCAAGCAACATTTGCCTCACCTTCTCTCTTCTCCTTACTTTTCAGTAGGGATTGGAAAGTTTGCAACTCGTTGAGGAGAGTTGTAAGGGTATAGTCCACTTTGTTAAGAATCGCATTGCTAACAAAGTGCAAGAAGCTAATCAGCAACGAATGCAGGATAATGCTAATCTGGCTGCCTTCATCGATCCTAGACCTATTCATCTTCACCACATTAAAGTGGACCATCATATTAAGCACGTGTTCACGAACAAAGGTGCCTTCATCCATTTTGGAGTTGAAGATGCATTTGAGAGCCTCGGCTTGAGCTGTCCAGACGGTTGTCCGAACATCCCCCGCAGGTACTCCATGATCTCACGCGCTGAGACCATGGGCTCATGCTTCTTGGCCAAAACGTCATTAAGACTGGCCAAGATAGGCTCGAGCCTTCTCATTCGCCCGTGTCCAATCCTCGTAGGCCTCCCGAACATTTTGAGCGGTGTTAGGAGGTGGAAAAGAGGACACTCCTCCATAAGGGCGAACATAAGATCGACGATGATCAGTATTGTTGTGATCGTGTGTTTCCAACTAGCGTAATTCTGGCCTGTCAGTTTATTGGCACTAAGTAGAGCTAATGTGGCGGTGGCCATTAAAAACGTTGCTGAAAACAGAACAAACTTAATAAGTTTATGAAAAACCACATTATAACACCAATTTTAGTTTTAGCAAAATAGTTTCCAAGTACCCTAAGTGAAAAGACTTCTTTGCAATGATGCCCCAGCGAGCCAGAACAAATGTCACCGATAGGGTGATCGGATGCCCCTTCATTGGGATGAGACACTCTCAACCATTAGGCAGAAACAACTATTGTAACTGCACCTAACAGTCACCATTCGTTCTGTTCAGAACTATTAAACCTTAACAATTTGGCCCTAGAGTCCCGCCTTAATGCACCCACTGTAGGAAAAAAGCAGATTAGGACAAGAGAAAGAAACGTGCAAAACTGGCATCCTATAGGGGGACACTCCCAGGATGCCTCGAGGAGATGCACAGTAACCTTATCCAACCTAACGAGAGAGACCGTGGGATATGTTGTCGCACGTCTAGCTCCCATCTACTATGAACATTTTCTCCTTCCACCTTGATATTGATCTACCCAAACACCATTCTTTAGGGGGACACTCCTAGGGTGCCATGAGGCCGAAGATAGATTTCACAGTGTGGATAATAAAGGGAGAAACGCGAAGAGGTTTAAATGAAGTATCAGATACCCCAAGTACCTTCCACTGAATGTTCTACCTAGGGGTTCATTAACTTAGACCATCCGACTAATCATTTTAATCTAAGTCGGTTTAATTTTCCCAAAAAAAAACTCTTGTCTTTGAAATTAAACAAGTTCAAGTAGTCACATTAAACTCTTTAATGGACTGTCCTCAAATTTGCTTGCATGTATCAAATCTATTTAATTCAGCTTTCCAGGTAGGTTTCTAGGTATGGGTGTTCCATTTCCGTCACCTTAAATACCCTAGCCTAGACAGAACTCGCCTTAGATAAAATGTCCCTTATAGATAGATTTGCTACACTTTAACCTTTTATTAGTCAATTTAATCCCGTTAAACTGATTAAAATATTAAAGCCTAGGTTGCTAATCTTATTAGAACCGTGATCTTATGTCTATCTCCACAAGTTTTAACACACTTTTAAAACCTAAGTATGCGTGCATATCTTTCTTATAGATTTTAGTTCTAATTTCCTTATAACTTTTATAAAAGAAACAACTAAAACCATATACATTGCTACACAACTAGGTATTTATAATGCTTATAAATTTAACCTATGTGTCATCCTTCATGCAATGTTCGTTCATTACTATACATGACTTTTATATACATGTAATGAACCAAGTAAACATGCTTCCATATACCCTTATACTATAACACTTATATTATAATGATGATGCATGTCTATGCTTTATGCATGCATAAATATAACTCTTATATTATATGATGCATAAGCATACTCTTATGTAATTTAAATCATGCTTCTCTAAATCATAACGCTTAAAATAAAGAGATGATGCATGACCAATGCATAACCTAAGGTGGGATTTCTTCTATATGGCATATAAATAAACATACATCCTATGAACATTCACAAACATTAATGGACCGGGATGAACCGCCTCAAAATCGAAAATAAAAAATCTATCTATTACATATTCCATCGAGCAAATCGGTTCACAGTCGAACCGGGTCTTGAACCGCCCGGGTGAAGCTCCCCATCATTTAGTAAACACGGTTGGGTATACACGATCGTTTAGCTACGATCGAGTACCAATAACTATGCGATGAAGCAAGAGGTAGCCAATCGTTTAGTGCACAAAACAAAACACGCGAGTCTAAATGAATGTTGTTGTGAAGCACGATCGTCTAGACGATCACATAACAAGCGTTTGGTAAACTTTTTTCTCCGCAATCGTGTAGTCAGAAACTAAGCGATGAAGCTTGCTGAGCTACACAATCATCTAGTGCGCGCACGTCAACCTGCTCCCGAGTATCCAATACTTTATGATCATTTACCCCATCATTTACACGACCCGACCAATGATTGGTCGTCTTCATTCTTGAAGAACAACAATTCCTTGCCATGAAGCTTCATCACGAACGACTCACAGAAACTTAAACACTTTGAATTTACAGACTCGATAGCAAGTTAATACGCCCAAAAACACGGGGCTCTTACAATTAACTTCGAATGTAAAAGAATTTAAACAACCAGGGACTTCATCCCAGAAACTCCATTAATCCACATCCACCCAACCATTTAACAATTAAACAGAATGTAGACATGCTTCACCCACCGAGAAAGTAAATGCTATTCATTGCATCAATAAATTTGGAATATCAGAACTTGGCTCTGATACCAATTTAAGGGACTCTTATCAAAGAGTACCTCTGAGCGGAAGCAAGATCGTTCCAAACTCATTGTGACAGAATTACCGCATTCATAGTCAAACAGACTACTTATGCATTTAAAAATAAATTACGGCATGCTTTGAACTTTAAACAACAAAGAGAACAAGATACATACCAGTTGAAGAACCCTTCTTCAAAGAAATCTCGCTCTCGTCAAACGGACTGCACCTCTCACTCTCGCTGAGATTGTTCAAGCTATCGTCCACCAAATCACAAAGTCGTCTACCCATGAATAGACTCCTCATGAATAAGGCAGCAAGGGAAGATACCACCACTTCGAACCCTCGGTATTCTCGTAGTGAGAATCCAGGAGGTGTAGGCTCTGTTAGATTTGGTAGAAGGAAGGAGAAAGAGACGATCATTTACCACGACTAAGAAAGTGGGAGAAATCGGGTGTCTATCATATAGACAATGCTTGATCATGTAGTAAAAAGGGCGAGATCGTATAGACAATCATTTAGTAAACGCTCGGACGTGTGATCATGTAGAAAATACTAGACGATTGTTTAGTAAATCCTATGCGATCGTTTAGGTAAAGGCGCACGTGTATACGACCGTTTAGAAACTTTGAGCTGTCATGTATGCTCTCGGTTTGCTATGCGATAGGCAATATACAGAATCGGTGAGCGAATGTTTGGTACTTTGCAAAATGAAAACTATTTTCATTTTATCCTTTAGTTATGAAAACTGAATGCAATTTCTCATTAACTCATTCGGTTACGGAGAAAAAACCAGCACAATTATCCCATAATTGTTAAATTAAAAACTAAATCTGATTTTATTATATTTATAACCTATGGTTTAATATTATATCATATGCAACATAAGAACCATAATATTTTCTCCTCCACTAGATATAAATCATATTTATATCATTTTCCTCCAAATTAATGTATCTCATACATTATGTCAACCATATCATATATAATTGACTTGTTCAATCATATCATATATAATCGAACTCCCTCTTGTCAATTTGAACACTTCAAACTGACTCAAAAACTGACTCTTAACTTGAATCTATTGAGCTACCAAGGGGACCTTATGAATCTATGGCTTGAAGCTTCAATGGTATGTGAATAGGTGACTAAACTTTTTAGCCATGAGATCTACCATTCGTTAACTATCAGGCATTCCACTAAAGATCGACAACTGCACTCTTCTCACCATAGATATATTTATGTGTCCATCGGATATAACCAATCAATAATACGATAACCTTCACAGATGCTCGTAAATACAGCTGAACCAATTTACTATTTTGTCCCTATAGTTACATCTAACTCCTTAAGTACCACTGATCCCCCTAATGAACAATACAACATAGTCCAACTATGTGTGGACACCTCTCGAGCCATGGGAAGGTGTGTGGCGCCACATCGTTCAAGCCCCAGAATCAGCCCTTAAGGGAGCAATCTATCTACTTACCCTTGCTTCTGGGAAGGATTGAATTCCATTTTGTGTAGCTGAGTTCCCAGCTCCCAAATCAGAGGAATCGCCAAAGTGGTAGGTTTGAGTCGGCGATCTGGCCACTCACACCCATGCAAATCAAAGGACCGCCCTCAAAGGCAGGAGTTCCCAACTCACTCAGGAATGAGGTCATGTTACCTATGGTCATTCTTGTAAAGTGAAGTCTCTGTCATGAACGACATTATATAACGAGATTATAACACTTCGTGGTCCGGTCCTATACAAACTCATTTGTATATAACACCTCCGCTTGCATGTCTCTACATGAATTATTAGGATCATACCATCTGTAGTAAGTCACAACACTTGTAACTATTCTACTAAGTGGGCCGCATTTGTAGCGTTACTAGGATAAGATTTTCCTCCTATATCTATATACTACAGACCATTTTGGTTATCACTTAAGACATGATCTATCTATATGTCTTCACATACATGCTTAAGTTACAAAAACAATTAGGGATCTTAGTTTATTGATTTGTGATAAAGAAATTAAAACATCCAATGTTCCATAAACAAAAGTGAAGAAAATATCATATAACATCACAAGCGTTTATTCAAAACTGTTTTTACAAACTAAAGGACCCAATGAGAGTTTAGGGCATCATCCCCAACAATTAATTGTTTTTAAAAGTAATATATTTAAACATTTGATTTTATTCATTTGATTTTTTTTTTTAAGAACCAAACAAAATTGTTAATATTTTATAATATTTTTTGTAAATATATTTTAAGTATATAAGCAAAACGAAAAAAAACTAAATCATAATCATTTTATTTTTAAAATATTTGAATAACTTTTTTTTTTTTCATTTTATGTTTATCAATATATGAAACATATGATCCTTTGGTAAAAATAAAAAATACGATGTTTTAACTTAACACACTTGAATTATACTTGAATTGATTGTAACTGCATAATTAATTAAAATTTTATACATGTAACAAATTCTTATATATGTGAGAAACTTGATTCATAACAATTTTTTAATTTCTAGAACATCTTATTTTTAGCTATCAGTTAATTCACATTGTGTGACATGTGTATGTATCGCAATCTGTATAGAAGGGGTCTATATTTCTTCTTTCCATGTGTGACATGTGTCACCATCATTTTTTTTATATTAAATTTTTACAGACTCTACTAATACTTTTAAACAAATATTGCTCCTCTTTTTTTTCTAACTAACAACTTTCTCTCTCCATCTTTAATTTATATTATTCTTTATATATCTATTTTTAATTTTTTTCTATTTTATCTTTCTCATATTTGATTTCTAATTCTTCGCATTTCATTTTTTTTCTTTTTCTTTTTTTCTTTTTTCTTTTCTTACTCCAACTATTTTACTTCATTCATTCTTTCGATTGAGATGAGAATTTTGGCCTATCAGAATAAAGTATAAATTCAGTAAAAATATATGATAAGATAAGATTTATTCTAGCTTGTTTGGTATTAGGAAAAGCCATATCCTAATCCTAGGAGGATTAAATTTCATATCTTAATCCTAGTATGATTAAGATAAACCCTAGATCAAATCCCCTATAAATATACCATGGCTCCGTATTTGGGAACTTAAAACCTTTGACTAATTCTCTCTTGTTCAATTCTCTTACTGACTTAGGCATTAGAACTATTTTTCTTTGTTTTGCAAGTCCTCTCTTCCCTAAGTTATAAATTCGACTGATAGTGACACGGAGGGTTAGGTGCATTCCCTCTGTCCCAAATTTTGCATCAACACTTTCTTTATTTTTATTTATTTCTTAAATGCATAAATAAATTAGCTCATTTACCTCTACCAAAGAAGTACAAGTAACTCTTTAAGTATGTTGTGTCTAAAACTTTTATTTTATTTTCTTAAATACTTTTTAGATTTGTCATTTTGAGTGAGGTTATTGTTAAATTGTAGGTTATACTTTTGTTGGCAACTCAGTGGCTAGCTTGAAACTACATTTAAGTGAATTTTTCCTTCTAATTGAACATATAGATATAAACTACACGTTTTATTTCATATTTTTATTATAAAATTAATTTTTATAATACATACGTAGGTGATATTGACTTAAATTCTATTCAAGTAGCAATTGAAGTAGAGGACGAAATAGAGTTAGAGAAAAAAAATTCTTCTTGTACCTTTTAGGTTAGATGAGGAACATATACCAAAGATTGGAATGATGTTTGTAAGTGAAGATGAAGCATTTAAGTTTTATAGTGAATATGCAAAAACAATTGGCTTTAGTGTCCGAAAAGATCAATATTGATGATTAGCAGATGGAACTTTAAGGAAGAGATCATTTATATGTTTGAAAGAAGGTCACAGAAAGTAGAATGATCCTTCTGACGTAAAAAAAACAAATTGATTAGAGACAAGGACAAGAAGTTTGGTAAAAATAGAATTTACAATTGAAAGGAGAGAATGTATTATCTCTCAATTTTCTTCGGATCATAATTATGAACTTGCAAAAGAAAACCACCAACATATGCTTCGATCCCATAGACACATAGATGAGACGCAAGCAAATATAATTGAAACCATGGAAAATGGTGGAATTAGACCTAGTAATATATTCTCTTATATGGTTGAGCAAGCAGGTGGTGCCCATAATGTAGGATTCTTTAAGTTGATTGTGACAACGTTTTACAGGATAAAAGAAAAACTACACTTCAGGTTAGAGATGTACAAACACTACAAGACAAATCACCTTTCTTGACGTTTGCAATTTTAAATACTTGACGTTTTTATGAAAAAAAATGTTAAGAAATAGGTGATTTCAAAGAAAAAACATCAAGAATTTATTTTTAAAAAGCGGAGGTTGTGCATTTTTCCTGGAAAATACAATACTTGACGTTTTAAAAATGTCAAGAATTGTAGAATATACAGGGTAGCATTGCAACGCTAAAAAGTAACAATGCAATGCTACGTATTTTGACAAAAAAATGAAAAACGTGCGCGCACGGAATTTTCTCGTCAAAACTCGTAGAGTTGCAACGCTATCAACAGCGTTGCAATGCTTTTTTAGTAGCGTTGCAACACTATCAGACAGATTTAAAAGAAATTCCAACAGATTCAGTCGATTCTACTCCAAATGCACTCAAAATCTTTTTGGTTTTTCACTTCCCTTTGATGCATCTTTGTTATTCCATCAATATTGAAGAGATTCTTCATTGAGGTAAGTAGATTTGAGGCATGAACTTTCAAAGTTAGGGCTTAATCTTGATTTTCTTGTTTAGATTGGGTTTAAGTCTTGATTTTCTTGGCTTGATTAGGCTTGATCTTGATTTTCTTGTTTAGACTATTCTTAATCTTGTTTAGATTAGGTTTAATTCTTGATTTTTTTTGGTCTGAGGCATGAAGTTTCAAAATTAGGGCTTGATTTTCTTGGTTTGAGGCATGAACTTTCAAAGTTAAGGCTTGGTTTTTTTGGTTTGAGGCTTGAACTTTGAAAGTTAGTGTTTAATCTCTCATGTATATTCTTGAATCTCATAATAAACTCTTGTTTCATAATGTTCTTGAATGAGATTGAATTTTAGAGAACTTGCCAAAGTTGAGATTACCACTTTGCCAAAGTTACGGCTTTAATTTTAGAGAACTTGCAAGAACTTGCCACTTTTCTTTAATTAAATGTTTGCCAAAGTTAGATTTGTCAATGTGTCTGATTTGTTAGGGCTTTATGAACTAAGTAATGCTTTGCCAAACTTGGGTTCAATTTTTAGTTATTGGAATTATTATATGTTTAGCACATTAGAGCACGTGCACATCTTGGGTTCAATTTTTTTTAGATGTGTTTGTCTTTGTTCTCTGATTTGCCTTGAGGTTCTCTGATTTGTCTTACTTTCTTGAGGTTGGAATGTTGTAGAGCTAGAAATGAAAAGTTATATGTATTGGGAACTTGTTTGTTTTCCACAACTTGTTCTTTGAAGTTGATCATTGTTCATCATCTTTTCTTACTAGATTTACAATCATGGATAAATCATGGATGCACAAAAGTAGATTATCTAAAGATTATGAATTGGGTGTGGAAAACTTCATAAAATTTGGATTTTCTAATACAAATAGCTCCTATATTTGTTGTCCTTTTTTGGAATATGAGAATTGTGAAAAGCATAGTAGTAAGGATAATAGAGATCATTTATATGTCAATGAGATTGATGAAAGTTGTAAAATTTGGTTTAGGCATGGGGAAAAACTTCCTAACTCATCATTTTGTGGAGAATCTTCTAAGTTTGACACCCATATGTATGAAGAGATTAGTGATGGGAGTTTAAAGGAAAGTGTTGAAGTTGCTCACGAGGAATATTCAAGAGATCTGAATGGATTTGAGAAGTTGCTTAATGATGCTAAAAAACCATTATATGAAGGGTGCAAAAAATACACTAAATTGTCCACATTAGTCAAATTGTATAATTTAAAATTAGATATGGATGGAGTGATACTAGTTTTTCATAACTACTCAAAACCTTAAAGGAGATTTTGCCCACCAGCAATGAGCTCCCAAATTCAATGTATGAAGCAAAGAAAACTTTAGGTGCACTAGGAATGGAATATGAGAAGATTCATGCATGCTCTAATGATTGTTGTTTGTATAGAAAAGAATATGCAGATGTAATTGAATGTCCTAAATGTGGTGAATCAAGGTGGAAAAACAGGAAAGATACAAAATGTGGAAAAAAAACAAATACCTTCAAAAGTGATGATATGGTACTTTCCACCAATTTCACGATTCAAAAGGCTTTTTAGAAGTATTGATTGTGTTAAAAACTTGACTTGGCACGTTGATGAAATAATTGTAGATGGTAAGTTACGACATCTAGTAGACTCTCCGACTTGGAGGTTAGTAAACTCTAAATGACCAGACTTCGGTCTTGAACCTAGGAATCTTCGTTTAGCATTGTCAGCCGATGGAGTAAATCCACATGGTGAATTGAGTTCTAAAAATAGTTGTTGGCCTGTAGTGATGGTTATTTATAATATTCCACCATGATTGTGTATGAAAAGAAAGTACATGATACTATCAATGTTGATTTCAGGTCCAAAACAACTAGAAGGCGATATTGGCACATATTTAGCACCACTGATTGAAGATTTAAAACTTTTATGGGAAAGTGGTGTTGAATGTTATGATGCTTATCGAGAAGAACTATTCAACTTATGGTCAGTTTTATTGTGGACAATCAACGATTTTTCTGCATATAGTTACCTAAGTGGATGTTGTATAGGTATAAGGCGTGGCCAATTTGTGGAGACAATACGTTTTCTATAAGATTGAAATATGGGGAAAAATGACATACCTTGGACATCGAAGATTTCTAACACGAAATCATCCATACTGGCATAAAAAAAAGTCGTTTAACAGTCAAAAGGAACCTAGTACAATTCCAGAACTATTGTCTGGGTAGGCTATATATTTAAAAATCAAATATCTTGAATTTTCTAAAGAAAAGAAGAACAATAAAAAACAAACCACGAAAGGAAGTCAAGATATTGACTTTGGTGGCTGTTATTGCTTTTGTAGACTTTAGCTTTGACGTTTCTTTCCAATTTTGATCGTCTATATTTATGTTATAAATCTTTCGTAGGTACTTGCACTCATTCTTTATTGATTCAAAGGAAAGTTCACAATACACTTTTGTATATCCATCTCTCATTTCCTCTGGACATAACTCTCAGGAAGTTAAAAATCGAAACCTGTGTAGTAGACTTATGGTCTCATAAGCAAACCAATTAATTCTTACTCTTTTTAATCCTGAGTGAGTTAAAAGATGTTTTGTTTTTATTAATTTCAATTAACAATAAAAATACTAATTATATTTTATTAACTAATGCTCATTGGGCGTTACTTACTATAAATGCATATGATGATACTGTGTACTACCTAGACTTAATAAGGACAACATCACGGGTAGATGTACGATATTTAATCGACACGTAAGTTAACCTTTTTCATTTGTAGTGTTTTTTTTTTAAAGTATACTTTATTTTAGAATAATTTGTGGTTATTTCTTGACAAATAGGGCAATTGTAATGTGTCAATCTCGAAAGAATAATAAAAAACAAGTCGGAAGAAAACCTTATGGAGAACAGTAAAGGCAAGTATAAATTAACAATGACTACTTATTCATCATATTAAGTAGACATCTAGTGCGTAAGGATTACTTCATTCTTATTTGTTGGTTTTTTCTCTGTAGTGTTCTTTACAAGTTGGGAGCACCGAATATGGATACTATGTTATGAGGTATATGAGGGATATTATGACCAAAAGAAGCATTGTCATCTCAGATTTGGTATGTTATCGTTATTTCAACATTTCAAATAACATAGAGAAAAATATAATCTATTATAATATTTGGCTTTTATGTTTGTAGATTGATATAAGGAAACCGTACTCACAAATCGAGTTAGATGAGGTGCGGATAGAGTTGGTTAAATTTTTAGGTTGCTACATGTGATCGTGGTTGGTCACTTTGGATGTGTTTGTTTTGGCTGATCAATATCTGGATTTACTTCATATCCATATAGCTGTAAATATCTTTTGGTATTATTCAAATATGCACGGGGGTGGGGGATAGTTTTGGATTGGTACATGTGTGGGTAAGGATGGTTTTGTTGATAGAAGTTTTGGAAATGTATTTTTTGAAACTGTTCATATTGGGTTAACTGTTAGAATTATGTTCCTCATATTGTTTTGGAAATGTCTATATAGATTGAATGTTAGAATTATGTTCCTTAGGTTGTACTATTGACAAGTTAAAGAAGTTAAGTTTTTATAAAGAGATATTGGTGGTTTTATGTTGATATATAAGTTTATCAATGCGTGTATATTGTTTATTTGGTTGATGAATAAATGTCATATATGAAAGAGTAAAACAACTTGCAGCAGAAGTATCAAGGATCCATAAGCTTTCTAATTCACTAATTTTAGCAAAAACTAAAGCATTCTCTTCTAAAAAAAAAAGGTTTTATGAACATACCTTTGATGAACTCTCCAAGAAAACGCTTGTTCAGCTGCTGTCTTCACTTGTTATCAATGTGAACCACTTCAAAGCCTTCCCTACTATACTCTTGAAGCTTTAGGCAGAGTTGTGGGACCCAAGAATAGCTTGAAGATGTGAGGAAACCAGAGAAACTCACAGCAGCTTGACTGAAGAACACAACTTCTTCAGAAAAATTTCTCTCGAAATTCTATATTATCCCGCCTCCAACCACTCCAATTTTCTTTATATATATATATGATGAACATGCAAAGAGATGGAATGCATGGCTTGCAGCTCATGTTGAGAGAATCAAAGTAGAGAAAATAATTGATATGGTGTTTCTGCATATCTCCAAAAGGATTGAGGTAATTGAATATAACTCATCATAGACCGAACCATGTCCAAATGGTTCGATTTCTCCTTTCTGCAACACCGTTTTATTGTGGTGTTCCAGGTGCTGTGAGTTGGGATTGAATTCCATGATCTACTAGATAGTTCTGGAATCACAAATCCATATCCTCGATCAGAGCGAAGTGTTTTAATTCTTTTACTTAAATGATTTTCAACTCAGCCTTAAATTCTTTGAACTTTTCAAGAGTTTCAGACTTATGACTGATTAAGTAAATATAGCCATGTCGAGAGTAATCGTCAATAAAACTGACGAAGTACTCATATCCTCCTCGAGCTTTAACATTCATCGGACCACAAAGATCTGAATGTATAAGTTCAAGAGGTTTTTTGGCACTAAGACCTTTATCAGAAAAAGATCTTTTTGTCATTTTTTGTGAAACCCGAATCCCAATTTTACACTTAAGTGTGTTTTCTTATTTAAATTGTCTTAATTTCCACTTAATTGTGTGTCCCTATTTAAATTTATATAAATAAGTCGAGTAGGTTGATAGAAAGTTAGTGTGAAATGGTGAAGAAGGAATGAGGATTTGAAAGAGAAAAATATGGAAATTGAGTTTGGGAAATTTCGGCTAAGTATAGAGAAGTTATGTGAAATGCGTTATGGATGAAGAAAGGATTGAAGAACTGAGAACAATATGGGAAATTATTTTGGGGAAAATCTGGAAAAAAACGTGTAGAAGTTGCACGGAGACAAACAAATTCGCAGTAGCTAAGAGCGAGATCGTTGAGAGCGAGATCATTGAGATCAAGACCAGCGAGATTGGAGAGAAAATGGTAGCAAGCGAGATTGGATAGAAGATGGGAGAGAGCAAGACCAGCGAGAAAGTGGGAGAGAGCGAAAGTAGAGAGACAGATTTTGAGCTAGAAAGTTGGAGAGAGCGAGAGTGGAGAGAGCGAGATTTTGAGCGAGAAAGTGGGAGAGAGCGAGAGTGGAGAGAGCAAGAGCAACCCGTGCGTCAGCCACGCCTTGTCCGATGCTGCATTCGAACGTCACGCCCACGCCTCGCCTATGCATTGAACGGCCGAGCAAGCTTTTGGGTGATGTATTTGGACGCGTTGGGGTGGATTATGCATTTAAAAACCCTAATTTGAATACAAACAAAGCTTGAAAACGTAAGGGCAAACGTCAATTAAAATTCTAGGTGTCCGATTAGAGAAATTCTTAAACCTTAAGAAATCGTGTTGGATGCGTTTGGGAAGAACACATTGAACCAAGGTGAAGTCAGCTTACGTTGATAAAGGGAGGATTAAACATTTGGCCATGCAGCCAAGTAGGTGTTGTCAATCCCATGAGCAATTTGAATGCCTAATAATACGGGAGTTGGGATTTCATTTTCAAATCATACAAAAATCATAAATTTCGTAGAGAAAGTAGAGGGCAGTGAGGGTTCAGAGGAATGTGTCAACTTTGGACGAGGAGATCTTCCAATCTACTCGTGCGTTTGGAGTGATTTCAAAGCCATCTGAAAGCTTTGGAAGTCTAGTTTTCAAAGTAGGGCTGCCGGAGGAAAAGGCTCAAAGGAACTAGGCTGGAGGTTGAGAAGAAGGCAGAAGGGTTAGACTGTCGGATCAATCTGGGCTAGTCTTGAAGATTTTTAAACTGTTTTGATTACAACATTTACAGAAAGCATGTTTGCGAAAATAATTCTCATGCCTACTAGTTTTATAAAGTGGTTTCCAAGCAAGTTTGAATTGTGATTTGAATGCATACATATTGTTGAAAAACTATTTACATAAGTTGATTTTATCCAGCATGTGTTATCATCTTTAAAGTCATGTTGTATATGTGTTATACTGTACATGCTTTAAAGAGAAAAGTTGTTTATAAATAGTTTTGGTAAAATGCGATGTCGAAGTACAAGGAGAAGGCATCCACCCAACTAGATACTGAAGTACAAGGAAAAGGTATCTATTGGTACTGAAGTACGTTTAAGAAGGTACCAAGCCAACGGGATACTGAAGTACGTTGGAGAAGGTATCCTAGTAGCTCGATACTGAAGTACAAGGAGAAGGTGTCTGAGCAGTAGTACATAACGTGGCCACAGGTGAATAAAGTCAGAGATTTAGCAAAAGGGTTCTTTCTGGACTAGTAGTTGGTGTTGGGATTATTTTACCAGTTATACAGTACTTTGATTTGAGAAATGATTTTACTGTTTGATGTTTAAAACAGTTTTATATACATTACGCTTGGAAATTGTTTATGCTGCATTAAATTATATTTCAGATAAAACTATCTTCTGAAATTATGCATGAGAATTTACTATGTTTTCTCGGTCACTCACTAGGCGTAAGCTCACCCTGTTTTCAAATGTTTTGTTTCCCCTCCCCCCCCTAAAGGTAGCGGTCAAATCCTCTGAAGATAGCTCAGTATCTGCTCCACCACTAAAGGATGAAAAGACTTGTAACCGTTTGCTAGGTGGTTACTGTTAATATTGTACACATGTTATTATTGTTCATATAGGGACTAGGGTTTGTGGGTTTTGGGACTTATAAATCTAATGTTGTAAATACTCTAAACATATTAGGTTTCTAAGTTAATAAATTGTGGGCCTACAGCCATTCCATTGCATATAATTTGTATCAGAGTTATTCCGCAGGAGTTTTTAAGCAATAAGTGTCAGCCTAAGGGTTGTTAACTGCTGCAGTCACGCCATTCTCTAGGCTAAGAGGGTGATTTGGGGCAGGGTGTGACATTTTTCCCTCAAGACATGATTCACATGGAGGTAGGGTACTATCTTCTAACTGATTTAGATGACTGTTTTTTTACCAATCTCTCAATCCTGTTTAGATTGATGTGACCAAGCCTAAGGTGCCAAAGATAGGTGTTAGGAGAAATTTTCCGACTTTTATTATGAGTTTCAGCTGTTTTAAACATATCTATATTTAACATAGCTTTTGCTTCCGTTGGTTGTAATATGTATAAGTTGTTTGCAAGTCTAGCAGAACAAATGTGAACACCTCTTGAATAAACAAACAATTCATTATATTCAAAAGATACACTGTACATATTCTCTAAAAGATAAGAAATGGAGATCAGATTCCTTTTCATTTTAGGTACAAAGAACACATTCTTGAGTAAGATAAAAGAATCTCCAAAAAAAAACTTCACATCTCCCACTGCTTCAGCTGAAATGACTTCACATGTGCCCACCTTGAAAGTCATATCATATTCAGAAAGTCTTTTCCAAGAACTAGTTTCCTGTAGAAAAGTACAAACATGATTAGCGGCGCCTGAATCTAATATTTTCCACTACACATGTTTCAACAACTAATAAATCATAGTTTCCTTGTTTATTCTTTTCTGCTTTCTTTTCAGCTAGATATTTTAGGCAATTACGCTTCCAATGCCCAACCTCTCCACAATGGAAACATTTTCCCTTGGGTGTTTTGTTTTTGTTTTTCTTCATAGCGGTTTTCTTTTTCCCTTTTCCTTTCTTTTTCATCTGTACGATTTTATCTTTAGAAGAAGAAGAAGGACCAGTTTTCTTATCATCAACGGTTTTCGTACCAGACGTAGACCCTTTGTAAAACTTTTTCGGTTTAGAAATAACATTTGTTTCCTTTTCCTTGAGTTTCATCATCGATTGATAAGTTTGCAATTCATTCAATAACGTCGTTAATTTATAAGTGATTTTGTTCATGACGGAATTTGTCCTGAATAGCAGATAGCTCTCAGGAAGAGATTTCAGTATCATGCTCACTTGACTTGTTTCGTCTATCATAGCCCCGTGAGCCTCTGCGATGTTAAAATGGACCACCATGTCAAGAACATGTTCTCTCACGTTGGTCCCATCCTTCATACGTGTCACATACACATATTTAATGGCTTCATGTCTAATAGACGATGACGGTTGCCCAAACATCTCCTGTAATGATGCCATGATCTCACGAGCTGTGGGCATGACCTCATGTTTCTTGTTGAGTACATCAGATATACTCTCCAAGATATAGGCCCGGGCTTTTTCGTTCGCCATTACCCACCGATCATAAACATCCCAAACATTTCGGGTCATCGTTGAACTGGGAACTGGAGGACACTCCTTCGTTAACACAAACCTCAAGTCATCTACTACTAATACTGTATTGATATTTGATTTCCAATTGGAATAACCCTCTCCGTTAAATTTGTCAGAAGCAAGTAGTTGTAAAATCGAGTTCAACATTGCTGAAACATTTTAAACAAATTCTATTGAATATGCATCTAAATCCATTTTAGCAAAACTAATAAAGTACCCAATAAATCTTTATTTATTTGCAACGATACTTCACATAAGTGATTTAGAACAAGTGCTACCGTGGGTCAGTCAAGAATTCCTTCACAGAAGCAAGACAGTTCTTGACCAAATACTATTATCTAGAATAACTCATATCCCAATAATTCTTTTGGTTATCGTTTTCAGTCAAGATCTTTACTAACACTTAGTAATTCTTATAAGTGTGACCTGCCATTTTCAGATCTTATAGGATGGTATGAATAATCCTCCGAGAGAAAAGACAATATCTAAGATGGAACTATAAGACGCTATTCATTTTACTGAAGCTTGGGTTGTTCCGAATCCTATGTTACAACCTTCCGTAGGGATTGCCGCGGGTAACGACTAGCTAGTGCCGCATAAAAACAATAGTAGGCACAACATAGGAATCTCACGGTTCAAACTAATGGAGGAGACCGTAGGACAATGTTGACACATTTCCTTCACCCACTTACTATGAACCACTTCCCTTATTCACTTTGTTATTAACCCATGCAAACATTTTCTGTATGGAGCAGTCGAGGTAGAATCGACAAGAAGCCGAACATGGATCTCACGGTGTGAACTCTTGGGGATGTGAGAGATAATAACTATATATCAAATATATTGTTAATCTCCCACTGAAGTGTTTTAAATGTTTAGGTAATTTACTTAGGCATGACGGCTAATTTTATACAACCTAAGTCTAAGTGGTTTATCCAAATATAACTCTTATAATTGGATTTAACCTACAATGTCTAGGTGATAAACTATTTTATTACCTCACATCGCTCACGCAAGCTCATAAAATTAGTTAACAACTCTCAATTATTCGGTCATAATCCCCAGGTAGAAGGTGTTCCATAAACCGTCAACTTAAGTACCCCCAGCCTTAGACAGGTTTATGAACCGATATGAGTTTGTAACCGTATTTTATAAGGTAACAATCTATTTTAACGATTAAAATTAGTTGTTAACTTAAGTGAGCATGCAGCTGTTTTTTGTTATGGATTTTAAATGTCTAACCAATTTTATAACAACTTACAAAATTTAGACATGCTTAAACATCCACAACATTCAACAAAGGTATCTAATATAACTATTATATTAAACATAATCCTAACATGCATATTATATATTATAATAATTATAACATACTGTCAATTCATGTACATGCTTTCTATGGTGGGGTTTTAAATCTACATGGCATACTGTATGCATATACATGATTTTATTTAATTATCACATACATTTCATGCATAAACAATTAAATACTAACTGTTATGGTTTTTGTTTTGGCATAAACAATAAAACAGACAGCTAACTATTACAAACAACTTCAAAACCGTCTTCGAGTCTGAACTTGAATTGGGCTGGACGAGTCTGAACTGGACCAACAAAGCCTGAACCGGACCAACCACAACCATTTGAGGCTGAACCAGATTGAACCTTGAGTAAACCGATCAAACCGGTTGCTCTCAGTCTAATCTCAATATGCTGTTAAGGCCGAGTGTGTAATGCCTAGATGTAATCGTCTAGTGTCATCGCCTGGGGTTGAGAGGAAGTACATGATCGCATAGTGTTTCCTAAAACCTGAACGATCGTTTAGCTCTATCACATAGGACTAAATGATCGTTTAGTTCCATCGTAGTGCAATCGCTTAGCTCCATCACATAGTACTAAGCGATCGCATAACACCATCACCCAGCACATTCAAGTCGTCGTTTAGTAACCGCCCACAGCTAAACGATCACATAGCTCCATCATATAGAACATCATCGCGTCGCATAGCATTTATCTACACGATCGGTTAGCTCACGACCAAACAAACGCTCAATGCTATCGCGTAGCATTTCATCGCATCATGTAGCGTACATCGTTGCTGAACGATCATATAGTGCCATCGTTTAGCAAAATCAACGAATCGTCTAGTTTCCACGATAAAAACTAAACGATCGCATAATGCTATCATATAACAAATGAATGCATCGCTTAGCTCCCGTAGGTACATGATCGTTTAGCGTTCAACATCACAACGATCAGCGTATATTACTAAACGATTGTCTAGCTTTTCTTCTCATCGTGTAACGTCTGAATCTAAACAATCGTTTAGCAACTGGACCTTAGCAACAGATTTAAGCAGAAGCTGAAAAAATCGAACAGCAGCTCGACCTCCTTCGCTTGTTTCTTCAATTACATTTTAATTTCAACTCTAATGACTCCAAATAAATTAAAGACTCTTGCTAACACATAAATGCTCATCAAACAAGAGCCAATTATAAATTTAATTGAGAAATTAAAGAGAATTAAAATTCCAAAACAGAGAAAACCATAGTAGTGCATCAGTTTCATATATCTCATGAAAAAACACCCACCTTGCCAAAATTAGACCGAATTGAAAGCTTAAAGGATGCTCTGATACCAATTGAAAGAGGAAAAAAACATGCAGCGGAAGTATCAAGGATCCATAAGCTTTCTAATTCACTAGTTTTAGCAAAAACTAAAGCATGCTTTTCTAAAAAATGGGTTTTATGAACATACCTTTGATGAACTCCCCAAGAAAACGTATGTTCAATTGCTGTCTTCACTTCTTATCAACGTGATCCATCTCAAAGCCTTCCCTACTATGCTCTTGGACTTTAAGCAGAGTTATGAGACTCAAGAACAACTTGAAGATGTGAAGAAACTAGAGAAACTCACAGTAGCTTGACTGAAGAACACAATTTCTTCTTCAGAAAAATTTCTCTCGAAATCCTGTATTATCCCCTCTCCAACAACTCCATTCTTCTTTATATATATATAATGAACATGTAAAGAGATGGAGTGCATGGCTTGCAGCTCATGCTTGGAGAATCAACATGAAGAGGATAATGTATTTTGTGGGAGCATAAAGATGATGGTAATGGAAAATACCCATTTTCCATTTTTGTGCAACATGCAAACGATTTTCCATTTTCTTTTTAAAATAAAAAATGGTATTAAATCATTTTAATTCATAATTTGATTTTCTTAAATTAATTAAAAAATTAATTTAATATCAAATATTAAATTAATTTTTTGCACAATAATCATCTTTATATTTTTAAATCATATTTAAATATTTATTCTCTTGTTCTGTTTAATTTGAACGTTTCAAATTAATTTCTCAAGCTATCCTAAAGCTTATCCATTTACGAGCTAGTAGGGGAACCTCACGGACCTACAGACCATGGGTTCCAACGATTCGAGATTAATCGGCTAAACTCATTAGTCAGATCTAACACCCATTCGTTAACTAATGGGACACTCCACTATAGCTCATAGTTGAACTCCCCTCACTGTAGGTATATTATGTCCACTTAATAACCATAATCAGTAAGTCGATCCTTCACGGGTTGATCGTAATCACAGCTAGGTCAAAAATATCGTTTTACCCTTGTGACTACATCTTTTTCCTTAAGTTCCTACTGATCCTCTAATGAACAATTTTGATTCACAATCTCTATGAATCAAATCCTTTCTCTATCATGAGAAGGCGGGGCCCCGACTGTTCAAGACCTGGAGTCAGTACTTAAGAGAACAATCTATCTGCTAACCCTAAATAGGGTAGGAGTGAATTCCATCTTACAAGGCTATGTCTCCAGCTATTCATCCGGTCTTATCCCCAAAATGGTAAGCTTATTGAGCAGTGCTGTTATACTACTCTCACCGTTTGCAGATCAAAGGACAATTCCGAATAAACAGGAGTTCATAACTAGCTCAGGATTAAGATCGAGTTAATCTACGTTATATAATAAATGAAATAGTCAGTTTTAACAGTAAACGGTCGTTATAAAGAAAAATGACTATTTTCGTGGTCCAATTTATATGTAAACTCATTGCATAGGATGCCCCCACTCTCATGTCTCAACATGAACAATTTGTGGATCACATCGTTTGTAGCACCTTACAACTTCTTGTAACAACTACAGAGTGGGCCGCATCCAATAGTGTTACCAGGATGAGATACTCAATTTCATCCATATACTTATTAGACCATTTAGGCTATATACTGTCAACTTGATCCTATTTATGTCACTACATAAAGTTACAACATTTAGTTTATAGCCAAGGATGCGTTTATTGGATTTTCATAATAAGATGCAAAATCAACATGTCATTGTTATGACTCATCTTTCTTTTATACATTGCAAGTTTATTATGAAAACCATCTATCAAATTTCTTTTGGACACTTGGTAGGTTAAAGATGGATTATCGCTATTTTGGAGATGTTATTTTTTACATTACATATCGAATAAATAAGTATAACATGATATGTGCACCTTTTACTGGAGTGAACCATCATAGACAAAATATCCTGTTTGGTTGTGCACTTTTATTTGATGAGACAACAAAATTATTTATTTGGTTATTTGAAGCTTATCTACAAGCAATGGAATGCCATCAACCTCAAACAATATTTACTGATCAATGTCAAACAGTGGCCAATGTAATTGAAAACGTATTTCTTAAGACTCAACATCGACTTTGTCTATGGCATATGAGTCAAAATGCTCCTAAGCACCTTGCTCATTATTTAAGAATGCGTGATTTCAAAATATTATTCAGTAGATGTCTTTACAATTGTGATACTGAGAAAGAGTTTGAAGATGTGTGGAATCAACTTCTAACCATTATTGATTTGTCTCAAAGTTCATGGCTTAGAACTTTTTTGAGTTACCAAGGAAATGATGTCCAGCTTTTAGAAAGCAATATTTTTCTTCAAGTACATTGTCAACCCAAAAAGGTGAAAGCATGAATAGTATTTTTTGAAGTATGACAAGTAAGTCTACATCACTTACATAATTTATTATTCGTCATGAAAAAATGCTAGAAAGGATTCGTCGAGCTAATTTGATTGAAGACTTCAAATGTAGTCAAACTACACCTAATTGTGCAAGTAACATTGGAGGCATGATCCATCAAGCATCCAAAGAGTACACTCATGCTAATTTTCAAGAATTTCAAGATGAGTTGTTTGAATCATTATCGGTAGGGATTGAAAGGATTAGTAACGATGAGAATCATTGAATTTATAAATTAGTGAAAGATAGAGATATGAAAGAGTACTTGGTGAATTTCATGTATTCTGATCAAATTATCAACTGTACTTTGTAAAAAGTTTGAATATGTATTTGCACATAAGAGTTCTAAATTTTCATAATATTTTTTCCATTCCTTCTCGATATATCTTAAGGATATGGACAAAATATGCAAAAAAAAAAATGGATTAGGGAGAAGTAGTAATGAACGAGAACTAATTAATAGAACAACTAAAGAAAACATTAAGATGAGTTAAGTTATGCAGAAAGCTATTTGTTTTGCCAATAAAGATGTATTGACAAATGAAACAGCTAAAATGGTTGAAGATATTTTGGATAAAGGCTTGAAAAGTATTGAAAGTATGTTGAGAACAATGAAAATGGATGATTGTCATGTGGTTAAAGAGGTTGAAATCGATAAAAATGTCGATGAAGAAAAAAACATTGAAGGTAGTACTCATGAATCAAAGCCATTTCATATTTTGGATCCTCCACGTCGAAGAATGAAATGAGTAAAAAATGTTCGAATAAAGAGTCAACTTGAGAAAAAGTGCAAGAAAAAGATCAAAAACATTGAAGCTCAACCTAAAAAAAAAAAAATAGAAAAAAAAAAGAGTAGTATAGTTAGTTTCACCTTTTTTTTTTTTATGATTGTAACTTTATCTACTCTATTAATTTCTTTATGATATGTTACAAGATTTATAATGATTTCTATGATGTTTACCTATTTAAATGGAGATTTTAAGAACACAAATGTCCACATAAATTTTAATTATACAGTTGGATGCTCAACTTATCCAACACATCAGACTCCAAATACTTCATTTTATAATACTAGTTATCCAATGCTTCTATTTACTTAGGTATTTGTTGTATAGTTCAATAGCATTTTTATTTTCAAATAAAGCTATATTATATTATCATTTTAATATTCTGGATTATCAAATTAATTTATATTTGTTATTGATGTTTGAATATCGGATATATATAGGTATTGTATCCGAATTGGATTCCCAACCAACCCTCTCCAAATTACAACGGCACGCAATTCACTAAAGCAAATACAGCTCCATTTCTAAATGAGAAGCGCCAACATGGTTAAAATAAATGATTTTGATGTGTGGAGATAAGATGAAGGGAGTAGAATTTCAATTATGATTTCAATTTTATTTATTGTCTTCTCTTGATATGAATTTATTATTTGCATATTAAAGTCTTTTTTTAATGAATTGTTGAATTAGTTTGTGAAAAAAATTATTTAATTATTCAAATTTAAAGTTACAAATAAAATATATCATAATGAATAACCATAGATATAAATATAACATAAATATAATAACTATACTGAAATAAGTCATTATTCTTGTTTGTTTTATTTTAAAAGCACACAAAATAAATGAAAAAAATAGTAAAAAAAACAAATAGAACTAGGAATAAAGAAGGGAAGTAAAATTAGTTTGAAAATAAAAGTTAAAAAATGAGTATATGAGTTGTTAGGAAAAAAAACGAATACATGTGTTGTTAGAGATGGACAAATATAAAAAGAATAAATAGAAAACATCTTTCTTTTTCTACATTCAAATGAAAATAATGAAGAAATTGGTAAAGAAGACAAAAATAAATAATGAAGAAATTGGTAAAGAAGACAAAAATAAAGTAGTAAGTAGTGAAAAAAGAAAAATAAAAGCGAGCGTGAAGAGTTAGAAAAAAATATGAAATAGATAAAATGGAACAAGTTAAAATTAGGCATATAAAAAATAATATAAATCAAACATGGAGAGAGAAAGTTGTTAGTTAGAAAAAAAAAAGAGAAGTAATGGTTCTTTAAAAGTATTAGTCGGGCCGGTAAAAATTTAATATAAAAAAATATGATGGTGACACATGTCACATATGGAGAGGGGAGATATGGACTCCTTTCATACTACCGTGATTAGATTTTTTTCTCATTGGAAGTGCCACACCATCTATCACGTTAGCACGTTGACTGTTGACTATGTATGTGTTATGTGCCACGTCATTCATTTCACCTTTGATTTCGCCACGACTGATATCATATTATCGATGCATCAAGATTTTCCAAGACACTTCAAAACTTTCAAATTGTTAATAAATAAAAGTAGGTTTGTTTTTATCAAAATATTAATTAATTAATTAAGATTAATTAATTTGATATCAAGAGCCAACCAAAATAACTATCCACGTGGGTTTAAAAACACTTTTATTCATGAAGTTTGAGTTTCAAAAGAAAAAGAAATTCATTATTGATATGGAACAAATAATTTAAAGATCAAATCAAGAGTTTTTAATCTATTGAATTAGGCTGGAAGAGGAGGAAGTTTGCATTCTAGCCTTTTGGCCTAACATTACCTAACTATTTATTTAAAAGATTTAACTCACATTAAATGTTTTAATTTTTAGAAGTAATATATTTAAACATTTTATTTTATTCGTATGATTTTTTTAAGAACAAAACAGAATTTTTAATATTTAATTTTATAATATTTTTGTAAATATATTTCAAATATATAAGCAAAACAAAAGAAACTAAACCACAATCATTTTATTTTTAAAATATTTGAATAATTTGTTTTTCATTTTGTTAAGAGTGTATTTACACAAGTTGTATCTTACTGAAAAGGTATATGGTATTAATTATGTATAAGGGACTAAAAATAGACCATAAAAGGGCTTAATCAACCTAAAAGTTCTCTACAACATAGACTAAGTATACATTGACCAAGAATACATTAACACTCTCCCTCAAACTAAAGGTGCTAAAGTAGGAATCAACTAAAGGTGCTCAACAATAAAAACAACTCGTAAAAATAGAGTTTTACTCAAAAAATGATGTTGAACAAAATGACAATCATTCTCGATATGTTTTGTACGCTCATGAAAAACATCATTGTGAGAAATCTGGATGACTATGATTGTCACAGTGAAGGATAGTGGAAGATGGCTGAGGAACTCCCATATGAGCAAGAAGTCGACAGACCCACAATAACTCTGACGTAGCATCAACCAGGGTGAGATATTCAGACTCCATACTAGAACGAGAGACAACACTTTGTTTCTTACTCCGTCAAGAAATTAAAGAGTCTTCGAGATAGAAATAGTAACCTGTGGTAGAATGTCGGTTAGAATGATCACCAACCCAATCAGCATCAAAGTAACCAGATAAAACCAGGGAAGATTAAGATGAGAACTAAAGGTCATGTCCTAGCGTCTCCTTGACATAGCGAAAAATATGAAAGACAGTAGTAAAATGAATGCTTCGAGAGGTAACCATGAACTGACTTACAATGTGAACGACATATGCAATGTCGGAATGAGTTACTATTAGATAAATAAGATTGTCGACAACTTGACGATAGAGATTGGCATCTTTGAGGGGAACACCATCAAACGAAATCAAACAAACACTAGGGTCGAGTGGTTTTAGGGTTATAGTAGAGTCAATGATCCCAGAGCGCACCAATAAGTTTAAAGCATATTTCACTTGAGACAATGAGTAACCAACAATTCTCATTGATACTTCAAGACCAAGAAATTAACTAAATGACCCAAAATCCTTCATCTCAAAGTACTTGCCAAAATAGTGTTGTAGATCAAAAATAGCCTAAGGATCATCCTTAGTAATGATCATATCATCCACATATAGAAGAAGAAGAATAATACCATGATCCGTCTAACGCATAAAAAGTGTCGTTTCATGAGAACTTGATGTAAATCCAAGTTGACCAATGGTGGAACTAAAAGTTGCAAACCAGGCTTGCGGAGCTTGCTTCAACCCATACAACATCGATGAAAGAGACGCACCTTCTGAGATGGAGGAGAGACACCTAAGGGTGGTTGAATATAGACTTCCTCAGATAAGGCCTCATTAAGGAACACATTCATGACATCCATCTGGAAAATAGGCCACTGTTGGCTGCAGCAACGGCCAAAAGACTTTGAATGGATGTCATCCGGGCCATAGGTGCAAAGGTCTCTTCATAATCAATCCCATATTCCTAAGAGTATCTTGTTGCCACCAGTCGAGCTTTATATTGTTGAACAGAACTATCAGAGCAAGTCTTGATCTTGTATTCCCACTTGGAACCAATGGGTTTTTTAACAGGAGGCAAGTCAACATAGTCCCATGTGTGCATCTTTTCTAAGGCCTGGAGTTCGTCACTTATAGCTTGCTGGCAAAGAAAGTTAGTATTCGCCTCATGAAAAGAGTTAGGTTAAACCAAGGAACTGATAGTGGAAAAACAGTGAAAGTTTCGAAGACGAGTGGAGCATCATATAGAAGAAGTAGGTTCAAACTCCCCAGGTAAGATAGATGACGGATCAGGATCAACAGAGATGAGCATAGAGTGCTCAAGCTCAATATTATGAGAAGATGAATATGAAGGAAAAAGATCAATGAAACCATCAGGAAGAGGACCTGAAAAAGAAGCATGAAAGGTCGAGAGATTAGAGAACATTGTATGCTCCCAAAAAGTGACATGACGAGAAATATGCAATCGGTTCGAAAGAGGATCCCAACAACGGAAACCTTTGTGCTCGGCTCAATTAGCTGGATCTTGCTCACTCGGCTCGTTGGGGATATGACATGGCGGGCGATTTGATTTGGTTCATCGGATCCGCAAGCAGAGATCCAGTGGGCTAGCTTATTGGGGGTTGGCGCAACATCTACAAACAGGGGGCACTCGTGTGGTGGAGATCTCCGATGGAGGTGGAGATGGACACGACAGAGTTAGGGCGAGCGGTGGAGTGGAGCTTGGCTAATCTGAATAGAGAACAGAGATCGGGAGATCTGGAGCATGTGTGAGGCTCGGCTGGGCTTGTGGCAGATCGAGAGAAAGAAAACAAACATCAACGTGTTGATCTAAGAGAAATAGGAGGGAGCACAACCGGTGCTTGTGGACGAAAAATAGAGGCACCCAACTGAGAACGGAGAACAGATGGAAAACAAGTAGGGGTTGCACAGTTGGATGAAGGATGTCGGTAGTAATTCACTAGTTGGACTCTGATACCATGTTAAGAATGTATTTCCACGAGTTGTATTTTATAGAAAATGTATGAAGTATAAATACGATATCAAGGGATTAAAAATAGACCCTAGAAGGACTCAACCAGCCTAAAAGTTCTCTAACAACATAGACTAAATATACATTGACCAAGTACACATTAACACATTTTATGTTTATCAATATATGAAACTTATTATCTTTTGGTAAAAAAAAAATACTATGTTTTAACTTAACACACTTCAATTATACTCAAGTTGATTGTAATTGCATAATTAATTAGAATTTTATATATGAAACAAAATCTTACATATATGAGAGTCTTGTTGTAGCAATTTTTTTTTTTTTTAAAAAAAAAAATCTTGTACATCTTATTTTCAGCTATAATTTATTCTGGACTATATAAGAGATTCCCAACCAAGAGAAAAAAAAAATTGGTCTTCATTTATGAATTTCAATAATTTTTTGATAGAGAGATGACCCATTGAAAAAAAAACAATACAATAAATGACCATTAGCTACCATTAATTGTAAAGTATGTAGACATATCTTTTAAAAAAGAAAAAAAAAAGAATTACAAATTTATTATTTGGGACTATTTAGTTTAATTTTAAAATGATAAATTTTAGTCCCCATATTATCACCCGAAATGACATAAAGTTCAAATATATATAAAAACACATTCAATTAAATATTAGAACTTTTAAATAATAACCGACATCTATTAAATACAAATTTGAAAGATAAAAAATTGATTAAACAAAAATTTGGAAGTTTAAAAACGAAATAGTCACATCAAGACTATAATTGAAATTTAACCATTTTGTTCTTTGAATGATAAAAGTTTAGGCACCATAAATATATAGCTTAAGAACAAAGCTTTCATTTTGTATTTATTATTTGAATGGTCGATCTCTCTCCTTGTGCTTCTTCATCTGTACTGAATTGAATTGAACTTCTTGGAAAGTTCAGAGAGGAAGATGAAGGTGGCAGTGGTCGGGGCTGGGATCAGCGGTCTAGTTTCGGCTTATGTTCTAGCTAAAGCTGGAGTTGAGGTTGTATTGTTTGAGAAAGAAGATTATTTAGGTGGCCATTCCAAAACTGTTAACTTTGATGGCTTTGATTTGGATCTTGGCTTCATGGTCTTTAATCGAGTATTTTCTTCTCTCCCTTTCTATTTTTAAACAACAAACAAGTTATTTGCTATGAATTGGAATAATCTCAATATCATTTCATACTTGAACGGAAATTTAAAGATTGTTTTTCAAATCTATGTCTAATATGATTTATTTAATTAACAACGATTATATATTAACATAAGCATAATTCAACTATTATAATGTTTGTAAAAAAAAAAAAGAAAATTTTTATATTTTTTGAAAATCCTCGTCTTAAACTATAAAATACTTTTCTAAGTCTCAATTCCAAAAATCCAAAAAAAAAAAAAAAAAGGCACAACCACGTACGATATGATGTAGTTGAATAAGTTTCCTTTGAACAACGAGTTTCTTTATTTGTATCTACTTTTTCTAAACCATTTAATTAAGGTCTTGTTTGATAATTATTTGACTTTTTTTTTTTGGTATTTGAAAAATTAAGCATATAAACACTAATTTCACTTCTTAAGTTCATGTTTTATTATCTACTTCTTCAATTCCTAGCAATGTTTTCAAAACTAAGCAAAATTTTGAAAACGAAAAATATATATATATAGTTTTAGAAAACTTGTCTTCCCTTTTAAAATTTGTTAAAATTCAATTCTTTTATCTAAGATAGATGAAAAATCTTTGTAAATTGAGAGAAATAAAATGATTATCAAACATGCATAAATACACCATTATTTATCAAATACTCAATTTAAATTTTAGTAAGATCAAAATTTTTTGGATAATTGCAATGGGTACACTTTTATGGATAATAATTAAGTATATAACAATATTTTATAAAATAGGAGTGATATGGTCTATTATTTATAGAATCTGGTACCATGGATTTAAATCTTGCTATATTTACAAAAAAAAATTTACAGTATGTTATATCTATTGATATTTTTTGCTTTATTGCTATATTTGTCATTGGAGTATTTTCATGGGAATATAAGCTGGTTGGTACTAATGATTGTTATGTAATGCTAATTTTTGCTTTAAAGAAAACTATCTCTATATCAGTTAGCAGAAAAATATTAATTTTTATAAAAAAAAAAATTAATTTACTTATTATCATCCAGATTAAAGAGAAAGAAACAAAAAATTATAATTGATTTTGAGAGTTACGTTCTTATATATCGATATTTTTACTTTTTTATAATTGTTTTGATTTACAGATACATTTTAGATTAAATTACAAATTCAGTGATTGAACTTTCATATATTGATGTCTAATTGCTTTTTAAACTTAAAAAAAGTTTTCATGTACATCTTGAAATTTTTAGTTTTATATCTAATATGGTCGTTTAACTTTAAAATATCAAATATTGATCTTTCAGTCCAACATGCCTATGTTATAGTTAACACATTTTTAAAGAAATAAAATCTATTGGACATAAAATTGAATTATCTATTATTATGGTTAATTTTCAATTTCATATCTAATAGGGTTCAATAATTTTTAAAAAAAAATTGAATATATAGTAGGCCTATATTTATTAGACACAAAATTAAAACTCTAGAAACCTATTAGATACTTTTTAAAGTTCAAAGATAATCAATTTATACACAAGTTCGAAAGTCTACTTTTAAGGTTTAGGGATGACCTACTTCATAGAAAACTAAAAGTTCAGGGACTAAATTTATAATTATTTAACCTATATTTGATCTCTTATGTGAACTATAACTATATTGTAGGATCCTAATGGGTTTATTCTTCATTGTTTTTCTTGTAGTTGATTAAATTCTATTGCATGGTTTATATTATTTTCCTTTTATAATTGAACAGGTAACATATCCAAATTTGATGGAGTTTTTCGATGATTTGGGTGTGGAAATGGAAACATCAGATATGTCATTCTCAGTTAGTTTAGACAAAGGACGAGGCTGTGAATAGGGTATTCGAAATGGCCTTTCAAGTGTTTTTGCTCAAAAGAAGAACATTCTAAATCCATATTTCTGGCTAATGATTAAGGAGATAATCAAATTTGAGGATGATGTTAACAAGTTAAGTTTTACTAATTATTACTATAGCCCTCCACACAAATTATGTTTTAAACTAACAAATCATATAATATAATAGTAATATGCATATGCAGTTATCTTGAAGTTATGGAAAATAATCCAGACATTGATCGAAATGAAACATTGGGACAATTTATCAAGTCAATGGGCTACTCCCAATTATTTCAAAATGCTTATCTCGTAAGAATTCATTCTTTTAACTATTTTTTACAAATAAAAATAATTTGATTACAAAACATCTCTATTCTTTTCAAAGTTGTAACTAATATTACACGGCACTTACTTTTCATAAATATTTCAAAATTATTATTGAAATAAGTCTGTTAGAATGTTGAACGAAAATTAGGATCGAAGACAATGTAAGGGTAACAATTTTTGTGACAAATTTTTAATTCAAGGATAGTTTTAAGTAGGATAGAAAAATATACTGCAACATTCAAAAGCGATTTTATTTATAAGGTTAATAATAATAATAATAATAATACTCCTCAAACCATATATGAAGTTGGTTTTAATTATACCCGAATTTTGAAAATTTTCATTTTAAGATTTCAAGTTTGATTTTTTTTTTTCAAAATAACCCTGGCAGTCTTTTGATATTATATTTATGTATGAAAAAGTTTGTGTATGCTTATGTGTTGTATTTAAGAAAACAATTCTAATCACGTACCAAAGTAAATTTTGGATTTAGAGTTGTGAAAACAAAACATATAGGTAAGAACAAAAAATTGGAAATGTATAGTTGAAAAGAGGGCGATGATAACGAGTATAGTTCATAAATGCAATATACGTCTTTATTTTTTTCCTCTATCTATATGTTTAGATTTGTTCATATAATTAACGGTTACAAATTTTTTCATCCATGAATTTTGAAGAGGGGATGTTTGAAACCAAAAAAAAACTTGATTTGAAGTTTGAAGTATAATTGAAATCAATCCATAAGTATATTTTTGGTATAATTTAATTTTTTTTTTTTTATAATTTAGGCAAACATATGAGAGATATAATATGTCTTTTACTCTTTTCTAGTGTATATTTCACAATAATATTTCTTTGTGTAGGTTCCAATGTGTTGTTCAATTTGGTCCTGTCCTTCAGAACAAGTTCTCAAGTTTTCTGCTTTCTTGGTTTTATCCCTTTGTCGAAATCATTACGCACTTCAGGTTCTGCCTTTTTTCAATATATATATATTTTTATTTTATCATCTAATTTATTGAAATAACACTTTTGATTTGATGTCTCCATACAATTTCTATCTAGTCCTTTAATTTGATTTCAAAATCTTATATTTTAGTTTCTAATTGAGAGTTTGATTAAATTTAGTCTCTAAATTTTAAATTCCACACTTTTAACCTTTAAATTTTGTGTTTTATTTTAATTTTTGTTTTCATGTTTCAAGATTTATTATTTTAATCTTGATTTTTCACTAAAAGCTAACTTCTAATTTTGACGTTAATTTATATTAATTAATTTAAAATAATTGCGAAGTGAAATTTGAAATTTATTTTAATAGTGATGAAAACAAAACCGTGAAATTTAATTAATTATAGTTTTTTTAATTCTTTTAAATTGATTAATAGACATTAACACAAAATATGGAAGAAAAACATTTAGTAAAAATTCTAGGTTAAAAGTATAAATCTTGAAACCTAAGATCAAATTGAAACAAAATTCAAACCTTAACGATAAAATAGTAACATTTTAAAGCTCAGAGACTAAATTGAAATGAACTCAAAACATCATAATTAAAAGTGTAATATTTTGAAATCTAGGGATCAATGGAAACTAAACGCTCAAATATTTTTTTCCCTAATTTATTTGTATATAATGTCTCCTCATATTGGAGTATATATTATAAAGAAACTTTTATATATAGAAAAAATGTCAAACTATTTATAAAAATAATAAAAAAAAATACTGATAGACTTCTACCAGTATTTATCAGAGATAGAAACTGATATAAGTCTATCATTGATAGAGATTAATAGAAATTGATATAAGTTTAAAATCATTAAATTTTTTTATTTTGTGTAAATAATTTTTGTTTATTTTTCTATTTTTAAAAATCTCGTATATTATGTGATTTGATATGCAATTTCCTTGTTCTACTGATTTGCAGTTATTCAACTCTCCACAATGGCTTACTGTTAAGGAGCGTTCACATTCTTACATCAAGAAGGTGGTACAAGTTTTGTTTTGTTTTTTTTTTTTTATACAAAAATTATTGTTAATGGGGATATTTGATCCAATATGTGAGTTGATCTTAATTCATAAACATATTTAGTATAGTATGTTTGAGAATAATTTTGAAAAAACTAAAATCACATCGTTTATAAAAACTACTTTAAAATATGTGTTTTTTTTATTGTATGCAAACATCACATTAAAGTGTCAAATTCAATGTCGATTTTTTTTTTAAATGTTAAAAGGTGTATTTTGATGTGATTTAAATATGACATAAATGATCTTAACACAATGTTAAAATTACTTCTGCAAATCTATTAAGAGTCAAAGACACGTGCCACATCAAAGTGATGCAATTAATATATATATAATATATATATATATATATATATATATAACATGAGTTTTTATTAATATATAATAGTATTAATTTTTTGAGAAATTTTCACATATAAGAAAATATCAAACTATTTATAGAAATATAAAAAAAAATATTGATAGACATTGATAGACTTATATCAACTTCTATCGATGATAAACTTGTATTAGTTTCTATCACTGATAGTATCAATAATAGACTTCTATAAGTTTCTATCAATTTGTATTATTCTATCAGTGTCTATTAGTGATAGACTTATCAGTTTCTATCACTGATAAGACTTCTATCAGTGTCTATATGTGAATAGATATTGATAACGATATCTATCACAACTGTAATTAAATTTTTCTTTTTATATAAATATTTTTCCTTATATTTTCATTTTTGAAAAATCCCCTTATTTTATAATATATTTAGCCTTTTCACTCATAATTTAGAGTTTGATTTTGGCTAGGTGGTTAAAAGATGGGCACGGTAAGTGACTATGCTGTCCATGGATCAATCTTTTTGGCTGCATATTATACGCTATACATTTTTCTCTATATGCTATATATATATATATTTCAATATCTATTTGACGTTTTCTAAAATTGAGGAATTATGGCATAAGCACAAATCTAAAAGTTTATGGCTAAACTTCTAACATTGTATAAATTTGTGTCCCTATCGTGAATTCTGAAATACATCATTGTTCCAAAACTGTTTGGTCTAAAGTTTCTGAATCTATTCATTTCGATTTGAAGGCTTATGTTAAATACATATTGTCTTAAGATCAAAACTCTTGATCACAAAAAAAAAAAAAAAAAAAAAAAAAAGATCATTTGTCTCTAGACGTAAATCTAAAACGGTTGTAATTTAATCGTTTTAGATATTCTAGTGTTTGGGATTAATGAAGATTTTTACATATTTAGTGATTTCTAATTTCAAGTTATTAGAATTTTCGTGTAAAGTGGTTTTATATTAACAAATGAATATATATATATATAAATAGATTCAAGAAGTACTAACGAGTCAAAGATGTCAAATAAGAACCTCTCAAGAAGTTTGTTCCATCTCAACAACCAATGAAGGTTAGTATAGTTGAAAATTAGATAATGAAGAATGTTTTATACTTTTCTTTTCCATCTTTTCCATTTTCATTTGGAATTTTTATTTTGAAATCAGGATAGATCAAATGGTAAAAAATACTCTTGCACTTTACTATTTTTTTTTAAAAAAAAAATATCTCCATACATTCAAAAATTGCAATATTACTCCGAAGATTTCATAAATGTTTCAAAAGTATCTTTGGAATATATACTCTTAGAACTTTAGACAAAAATTGAATATGAAATGGTTTGGTAGTGATCTAATTAAAATAAAAATTTGGATTATCAAATCATTTTTAGGCCATTGTTACGTATATGGTCTAAATCTCGATTTCTATTTTTAAAGGTAGTTTTGACATATTTATAAAAGTTGAAGGATAATATTTGAAAATAAAAAAATATTTTAAAAACAAATAACAAAGTTTAAAGGTATTATTTCTATAATTTTGCCATCAAGATAATTATAACATTGATTATTAACCTTTGGTATACATCACAATTTATCAGGGTGCATTGTGAAATGTGAAAATGGTTTTCAAGAAAATTATGATGCGTGTGTTATAGCAACGCATGCTCCTGATGCGTTAAGAATATTAGGAAATGAAGCAACATATGAAGAAGTGCAAGTACTTGGAGCTTTTCAATATGTCTATAGGTACCTTTCTTGTCTCGTTTTAAATTTAAATATTTGTTAATACGTACGTACGTATATATATATACACTGAGGATCAAGATAATGTAGAGACACTACTACCTTCTTATTTTAAAAGACAATTATACTATTAAAAAGACTATATCTATATATAAAAAAAAATAGTATCTCCAAAATAATGTGGAGATACTATTAGCCTCTTGTTCGAAAAAAATTAGTTTTAATGATTGAGAATTTAAATAGTTATGATTATCTTTACTAGTTGAATTATACTTGACATGGTAATCGATTTTGTCTGAATGTTGGCAGTGATATTTATCTTCACCGTGACAAAAATTTTATGCCCTTAAACCCAATAGTATGGGGTGCATGGAACTTTCTCGGAAGTACAAATACTAAAGTGTGTTTGACATACTGGCTGAATATAATCCAGGTTAGCAGTTCTATTGTTTCACTATATATAAAATATTTATTACATCGATTTCAACATTAATTATCATATAAACAAAATTTGAGAGAAACAAAGATTTATATACCGAATGTCTTTAAAAAGGGGTTCGAACTCAAGACCTCTTGTTTTAGATACTTATATCACCAATTAATTCAAAAGTTCAAGTTGATAGGTAATGATAGATTTAAAAATCTTTCTAATCTTTTGATTCTGGTTGGTACTTCTTATTGTCTCCTCTTATATGTCGAGTCTGACTTTGTTAATCTTGTTAATGCTATTATTCATTTGGGGAGCGACCTTTTTGAGTTGAAAAGTTTAGTTGAGGAGATTATTTCCTTGTCTAGGGCTTCTCGACTTATATCTTTTGCCTGTATTTGAGAGCTATGCATGGGGCAGCACACCATCTTGCTCAAGTGACAGTTTCTTTCGATAATTTTGGGGTTAATTTTATTAATCTCTATTATTCCCTCTCTGAAGATGTGGGAGGGATTGGGGGTGCAAGGAAAAATCTAAAAATCGCAAGAACGCTTAAGTCGATAGAAACCATTAGTTTATATTGGTCAGGAGGCACACAAAATCCTTGAGATTGAATAGGCACAAAAATTTGTTTAATTTCCCAAGAAAACAATTTGCAATTCGTGGATTCCCCTCTGCTGGCCTAGTCGTTTGCACGTGCACACAATTAAACGGTAAACCGCAAATCAAGCTGATCAAAATACCAGTCGAGCGGCTTAAGTGGCACGATTTTTTTTTAGGCTAGTTCGGTTTCGGTTTTCCGTATTTCCTTAACCGAATAACGACCAAACCGCTTACATCCCTAGACGGGATTCCTTTTGGTTCGCTTGCTTGGTTCTCGTCTGCTAGTTATGAGGAGACTTATATATTGGACTCCCGCTAGTTTCTTTGAATATGTATTTTTTTTCAAATAAAATTAAAATAAAAACACAACCATGGTTTGTTGTTGCAATGTCTAACTTTAGTTGAATTTCTTGAAGTATTGATCAATAATTATATTGTAGTTGGAAGGAGAGATGGGGCATTATTTAAGATGAAAAAAGTGGTTGGTTTGGGTTGTGAAAATGCAGAATGTTGGTGAAAGGGATCCTCCATTTCTTGAAACTTTAAATCCAGAGGAAGAGCCAAAGGATGTGTTGTTGAAGTGGTCAACTGGGCATCCAATCCCATCTGTTGCAGCTTTAAAGGCTTCAAATCTCCTTCATACCATTCAAGGAAACAGAAGAATTTGGTTTTGTGGAGCATATCAAGGTCATTCATTTATATTCCCTTTAATTATTCTCACTTTTTATTTTCTTTAATTAAATTAAATAAATTTGGTGAATAAAGATCTTGATAGCAATAGAAACATAGAAAGGACAGTTACAAATATAAAAATCGGGTTTTAAGTATCAGTAGATATAGGACAATGTAAAACTTAGAATTTGTAGATATTGTGAAACTTAAATTCAACTCTCGAAGTCTATTAGTGATAGAGTCCATCATTGATAACTTTTATATTTATAATTCTTTAAAAAAAAGTTTCCATACATTTAATTATTAATTATAAAAGAGCTGCCCATTTTACTTACCTAATATAGGATATAAAAATGCCATGTTTTAAACTAATTTATAATATTACGACTTTGAAATAAGTAAAAAAAAGGAAAAAAATGAAAATGAAAAATACCAATCTAATTATAGATTAAAAATTAGAAAAATATATATTTTTTATTCCTAACTTTTTTTTTATTTGATTTTCATTTGATTCCTAGCTTTTAAAATGTTATATATTTAATCCTTAAATTTTGATTTGATTTCGATTGATTCCACATATTTCAAACTACCCTTGAGATTTGTATTTTAATTCAATTTGGTTCCTTAGTTTAAAGATATACACTTTTACCATTGATTTTTCTTTAAATAAGTATGTTTAGTATTTAATGATAATGTCTATTAATTAATTTTAAAGAATTTAAAGAATTATAAGTAATTAAATTTTACTATTTTTCACCACTACTAAAATTAATTTTAAAATTTTGTTTCATAATTATTTTAAATGATAAAATTGTTGAAAATATTTTCAAATATAATAAAATGTCACTGTCTATCAGTGATGAATAGTGATAAACTACTATCATCAATTACTGATAGATATTAATACATTGTAAATAAGTTAGCTCATTTTGCTATATTTGAAAACAACCCTTATTTTAAGCTAACTATAGACATTAACACCGAAGATTTAAATGAATACTTAGTAGAAAATTGAGATTAAAATTATAAATCTTAAAACGTATAGACCAAATTAAAATAAAACTTAAACAAAATTGTAACATTTTGAAATCTAAAACTAAATTGAAATCAAACTCAAAATTTAAGTACTAAATACTAAATACTAAATGTGTAACAATTTTGAATCCTAGCAATCAAATCAAATGGAAGTTAGATCTAAAATTAAACATGGAGAAAATATATTTTTCCCAAACATATATGAACACGATTGAGGGTTGTAGTGATCATCATGATCATTAGAAATAGTTTTTAGGACAAGTTATTAAAGTGACTACAAGTTATTAGAAAAGAAAGTTATTAAACTTTGTCAAATTATATCAATTTTCAAAACTTTTAATTTCATAAATCTCAAATTTAAATAAGTGTTTCAACTTTTTTTTAGGAAATAAGTGTTGCAGTCTGTCTTAAATATTGAGAAGGATTGCAATTTTAACTCTCTAATCAGTTATGACTTCAAATATTATTTAAAAAAAAAATAAAAATTTACTTACGTGTTCAAGAATCCTAAAACATATTTAGGATACAAAATTTATAAAATTTTGGGAAAAAATGACATTAGAACCAAATGTTTGGTTGAAATTTGTAAATTTGAGTTTTCCCCCTCTCATATAACTTTAATTATATTAGCTACGTAACATATATTTTTAATCTAAACTAAAATATGATTTCTATATGATTTATTATATATGTGTTGCATTTCATGAAGTATAGTTTTGACATGTTATGTTGTTTTTGTTCAGGTTACGGGTTCCACGAGGCTGGATTAGAGGCAATTAAATACTACTCTTTTTTTTTTCTTTTTCTTTTTTTTTTAGCTTTGCATATTGATAATGCAATAAACTATAGATTAGTTGAGAAAAGCCTAAAGTAAATAATTTGGTTATGTGCTTTTCTAAATTTCAATAATTTAATTAATTGAACTGAAAACTAAGATATAAATAATATTTGCAGGCTGGTATTATGGCAGCTCATAATGTATTGGGAAAAAGTTTTAGTCTTTTGAACAATCCAAAACATATGGTTCCTTCTTTGGTGGAAAGAACTGCACGATTTTTTGTCACTAGATTTCTTAGACAATATATATCTGCTGGATCATTAAGGTAAGTTAATATTATACTCCAATAAATTTTTTATATCTATTTAGATTCCGCGGTTTGATAATTATTTGTTATTTTATTTTTAAAATTTAAGTTCATAAATGTTACTCTCACTTTTAAGTTTCTTTATTTTGTGTTATTCACTTGTTCGACGGCCTATATATTTTTTCAAAAATCAAAACCAAGTTTTGAAAATTGAAAAAAAGTAATTTTTAAAAACTTGTTATTGTTTTAAAAATTTGACTAAAAATTAAATGTTTTATTTTTTTAATAAAGAAATATATTAACCAATATGATAAGATAATGGAGAGAAAATAAACACAAAGTTTTGACTTCAAACAAAACCTTAGTTTTTGGTTTTTGAACATTGTAGTACTTATTCGTTTATTTATTTATGATAATTTCTCTACAATAATTTCAATCTTTTCTACCTTTGATTTCTTAAGTAAAATTCTAATAACTTTTTCTACATTTTTAGTTTTTTTTTTTTTTTTTTTTTTTAGATTTTCAAAACAACTTTTAAAAAGTGCATAATAAAGAAAAGATATAAATAGATGGACAGACTTGATTTTTTAAAAACAAAAAATAGCCCCATTTGACAATAAATTTATTGTTTGGATTTTTTTAAAAAAGAAAATTAATGCTTGCTTCTATCATTTTTTCAAGTATATGGTTTTTGTTGTTGTTAAAAGAACACATAAATTATTAGTCAAATTTTAAAACCAAAAGCATATATAATTTTTACAAAGGTATTATAATTAAAGTGTGAGGCAGAAGAGTCAAATCTCTAACCTCAAGATTGGAAGTAAAAAAATTCCTCTTATAAAAGGGAAGAAGCTGATATACATAGTTGCTTGGTTTTTAAACAACAGTTTAATGGAGGAAGGGGGCACAGTGTTCAACTTTGAGGGAAGAAGTAAAAAATTTATTGATCTAAAGGTCTCTTTAAAAGTTCATACTCCTCAATTTTATTGGAAGGTATGTAATTTCTAATGTGTTTTTACTACAATTTTACACATTTGGAATTGTCAAGGTTCTATTTTTTGGGCAATAAAATGGAGTTTTAGGTACTTTTCAAATTTGTTTACATTTTTCTAATGACATAAATTTATGGTGTTATTTAACGATCATCAATAAAAAAATATAATAACAGATTATGACACGAGCTGATTTGGGTCTTGCTGATGCATATATTAATAGAGATTTTTCTGTTGTGGATAAAGATGAAGATGTTCTCAATCTTTTTATGGTGAGCTTAGTTTATTTTAATCCATCTTTAATAAAATATTTTGGGTAGAATTTGTTTCATACTTTTTTTTTTTTTTGGTAGATTCTCATTGCCAGCAGAGATACAAATTCTTCCCTTGCAAAATCAAGGAGGAAAAGGTATATATGTGTATCAACTTGTTAATTTATATTTTAATTTTATTTATTTTTCGGTAAATATATAAAAGAATTATTTAAATGATAAAACTGTTGAAAATATTTATAAATAATAGTAAAATATCACAGTACATCTATGGTAGATTGCGATAGACAATAAAATTTTACTATATTTATAAATATTTTGATTCATTTTCATATATTTTAAAAAAATCAAATATATATCATTTAATATTGTTTTTTAGGGGATGGTGGACGCCTCCATTATTTACAGCCAGTTTTGCTTTTGCAAAGTCTTCATTACAACATGCTTTAAGGAACAACACTCCTACACAGGCTCGTACCAATATATCTCGTCATTATGACTTGGTATTAATATTTACTTCTTTTTTTTTTTATTCTTCATTCTCTTTTTAAAAGAAATGAGACAATATAAATGTTGACTATACGTTAGAAAATTAAGAAACTTCGTAACCTTTATAAGATATATGAAATACACTTCTTATAGTCAATTGTTTTTGAGATAAGACTCCAAATTTATTTAATACATTACCAAAGGCATAAACCCAAATGGGTATTTAGTAAAAAAAAAAATCTAAATTCAAGAATAGTGACGAGGAGAATAATAGGATAATTAGTATGTTCGAGTTTATATTTGTTCAATGTTAATGTAGATTAATTAATGTGTTTAGTTTAGTATGTCACAAATTAACTAGTTAATTATCATTTAGGATATTAAGAGAATTTTTTATATCTATTTGAATAGAAACCTTTTGTTTTTTAGAGTGCGTTCTCTCAACTTAGGGATGGATTTTTCTTTTCGTCTATGAATTTGACCTAATACTCAATTTGTTGTATAAATAGTGACCTCGAAGAGTATTATCTTGAAATTGAGGATCACAAATTGAAAAGATGAGAGACTTGATTTTATAAGATATATGAGTTATTAAATTAACCTAATCTTATGGCCAATTATTTATAATTAGTCCATTTCATGCTAGGGAATTGAAGGTCAAAATTCTTAGTTTTGTATTTGATAATTTTCAATTAAATTTGTAATTTTGTTTAGCTTTATGAGAAAAGAGAATAGTTTATCAAGACTACTAGGTGAGAAACACTACTTAAATGTACAAAATGAGAGCAATTTATTTTGTTAATTTGAATATATTAGAATAATTGAAAAGAAAAACAATTATTCAAGCTCATTTGTTTAAATTTTGTGTCATTTTTTCTTTAATCTTGTTGGCTAATAGATATCATTGGATTCTTTGTTGTGTTTTAGAGCAACCAACTTTTTTCTTTATTCTTGGATGAAACAATGACATACCGTGCGCTATTTTTAAGGTGAGAATATATATATTTTTAGAAAATTTCTTTTTTAACAGGTACTCAAGAAAAAGTGGGATCCGAAGGTGTATCAAAACATCTCAACTAAGTTCTCAACTAAGATTCTTTAGAACAATTTGATAACTTTTTTTTTTTTTTTTCAATTTTTATAATGTTTTCAACTTGTGAAGATAATTTTTGTATCAATGAAATCAAGCTTCTCATTTTATCATTTTTTACTTTAAAATTTATATTAAATACCTAGAAATAAATATAACTAATTTTTTCAATAATAATTTTAAACTATAAAAAAAAGAAAAAAGGTTATTGAAAAAAATTAAGATAGATAAAGAAAGAAACAAGAAACAAGAATAAAAGTTACAATGGGTGTTCGTTTTGTTTTCTTATCTCGTTTTTGTTAATAGACAAGAAGACAAGATCTCAAAGTTGCCAGTTGAAAAAAATATCTCTTCTTATTGAAAAGGTGAGTTCTATTCTACTGCCAATTTTAATTATTGCATAATTTATAATGAGCAGTTTAATTAGTTTTATTTTCCATTATTAATTCTATATTCTATATATATCTTAATTAATGTTAGGCAAGAATTGACAAGAAGCATCATGTTCTAGAAATTGGATGGCGGTTGGGGAAGCTTAGCTATTGAAAATTGTGAAAAGCAACTGGTTGTCATTATACTGGCATTACTTTGTCTGAACAACAATTAGAATATGCACAGAAGAAAGTAAAAGATATTGACCTTCAGGTATTAATCAACCGTTTCTAAAATTTATGTATTAACTCTAATTTAATGTTAGTGGTACGACGTTCAGAGAGTTTCTTTTTATTATTTTATTATTTCGTAATTGAGATTGAAAAGAGAATTTCGTAATGATTGAAGAAAATTCGATCCAATGAATTTTCTTTAGGTAGTTCATGTCTTTTCTGGTATTTTTTTCTTTGTGAATTTGTTTTATTTTTTCAATTATTTTTTAGCTTATTATTACAAAAGAAGGAGAAGTTTATTTTATTTTATTTTTTTTTTTAAAAAAAAAGAAACATATTATCACTTCAATTAGTTCTTTCCATGCTTCATTTCTGGTTTTAATTTTGAGGCAGGATCAGATCAATTTTCTTCTTTGTGACTATCGCAAATTATCGAAAATGAAGAAATATGATAGGATTATATCATGGTAATTTTTTCCTCAATTTTTTCTTAATGAGCTCGACAACTTGAGAAATTGAGAAAATTGTGATATAATCGCATAATGAAACGTACTAATTTATAATAAATTAATTATTATTATTTTTGTATTCCAGTGAGATGATAGAAGCTGTTGGCCACGAGTTCATGGAAGATTTTTTTGGTTCTTGTGAATAGTGTTAGCAGAAAATGGTCTTTTTGTTCTGCAGGTTACAAAAATTTTATTTAAATTTCTAATATAAGAAAAATAGTTTTTTTTTTTTTTAAAAAAACAATAAATAATAAGAAGTGTTATGTACAATTACCGTCGAATTAACTATATTTACTTTGATAAAAAGAAAATTTTATTATTGTATTTACACAATAAATGCAAAGTTAACTAATAATGTCTTAATTTGATTATTTCATTAGTTCATATCAATACCGGATCAACGTTATGACGAACATCGTCTAAGTCCTGATTTTATGAAGGAAAATATTTCCAGGTGGATGCCTTCCATCATAAATAAGAGTAACAACAGCCATGGTTGCAGCATCAAGACTTTGGTTAATAAACTCCACTAAATCTTTTTAAGATTTCTTTATGGTAATTTTAATTTACTTTTTTCCCTTCTTGTTTAAAAAGAACTAATTAAATGAAAATTCTTTCTTATTTGTAGTGGTGGAACATTTAGAGAATATTGGAATTCATTACTATCAAACATATGAGTGTTGGAGAAAGAATTTCATAAAATAATAAGAGTAAAGAATCTTTATCATTTGTTCATGTCACATTTTGGAAGAAAGCTATTAAACATATGCTTGCTATAAATGCATTGCAATGAAAATTTTATGTTTCAGCAAGATACTCGAGCTCGATTTGATTGAAGTTTCATACGCACTTGGATATACTATTTTGATTATTGTTCCGCTGGTTTAAATCACACACTATTGGAGATTATCAAGTAAGTATATGGTTCGGTTTTAATGAAGAGATAAAATACAAAAATCTCAATTATTATCTTCGTGAATTGTAATTTATAAATTAAAAAAATAGGAAAAATATTTATTAGGTTAAATCATAAGTTTAATCTCATTTTTCTGAATTTTTTAATTTGTGTCTAGTGGCCTTTTAAAAGTAATCGAATATCTTTTAAAATTAATTAATCTACTGAACTTAAATTAAATCTTAAATTAGATTGTGTCTATCCAACCTTAACATTCCCTTCTTCCTTTGACAGATCGTATTTTCAAGCCCTGGAAATATTGCAACATTCAGCGATCCATATCAAGGAATTCCTTCAGCAAATTGAATTGATTTTAATAAGAATTTTAAGGTGTAAGGTTCTCTTTTCATTGCAATTTATTACTTTGTAAGGAAATAAAAATCATACATTTTACTCCTAATTTGAACTTTTTATAAGAATTACCAATACAAAACAGTGATATAAATTTTACCCCGAATATTATAGATTAGTTAAAAAGGTTTGACCAAACTATAATTGTTTATGTAATGTATTTTGTTTCAAACTCCAATCTCTACCATTTGAAAATATATATATAAATATTTTTAATTTAGTCTCTTACGAGTGGTAAATATCAAAAAATTGTTATACCTATATATTGGATGAGAAAACCGAACCTCTGACCTCAAGATTGATATATAATATATATTTAAGAAAACTGTGTATGAAGCAAAGACTTGAAATTCTGGTTTTAAGTAATATGTATTTGGAATGAAAGTTAGGAAGGATAAAAATAAAATGTAGATTATACATGAACCTTGAGTTAAGGAAATATGTTCTTGTATTTAATCCGTGTAGATTTTATATTAGTTCAAATTTATCATCACTAAAAAGAAAAAGAAATATATACATAATTTGTATGTACTAATATTAAATTGAATATCATACATATATTTTCTTTTGCCTTGAATAAGTTTTAATTTTGTAGATTAAAAAACTTGTTTAATAGGACTAATTTAAAAATTAAATAAAATTTTATTTTATTAATTTGGTTTAGTGGTTTGTAATTCAAATTCAACTCAATTTCAATTAAATTTTGTTGTTTTGAATTTTAAAATCGAGATTTGACTCCAATGTAATTTTGTTTAATTTATAATCTAATGTTAAGTTTACTATATTTTAAAATAAAATTTCATAGACTTTTTACTTAATTAATTCAAAATGTTATTTTTTTAACTATAATATACTAACTTAAAATCAATTACTGAACCATATATATATCTATATATCACCAAAATTTCATTTTTAATTCCTAAAGTTTGAATTAACAAAAAAAAAAAAAAACCTAAAATTTGAGTTATAATTTTTATTTAAAATTAAAAATATTATTAAATTAAATTAACAAAAAATATTATCATTGTCATGTAGAGGTATCGTGTGCAGAGCACAATAATAAAAAAAAAAGAATAATAGTTTTCAAATCCCAAAGAGGAATATATAATATGATGATACTTTATTTTAAATATATAAGAAAAGAGAGAATTAAAAAAAGATAATCTAGTGATAATAATAACATTAAAAAATAGAAGAGAGTATTTGAAAAATTGTTATTGTAATTAAAATAAATTTTTTTAAGAGATGGTATTTATATTTCAAACACATGGAACTCGTATAAGATTTCTAAATTGTTGGGCTTAAAATGTCTAACTCATATCCAAACAGAGTTTACTTTTTAAAATTTTTAAAATTTGATTTCACTTTCATAAACACATGAGTAGATATATTGAGGTTTTAATTTTACAAAAATATTGTTGAAAATATCGATAAAATGTCGATGTTGATAGATATTTCTGGAAAATTTTAAAAACAAAAGTTCAAAAAATAAATTTAAATTAGTAAATAAATATTTATAATTTTTGGGAGTATTTTTTATTTTTAAATAAATCACCATGTCTATTATTTATATTATATTTACATTAGTGACATTTTATTATTTATTTATGTTTCATAGATTTTTCTATGATATAATAAAAAGATCGATTCACTCCTCATATCAATGTCATATTTATGAAAATATAGAAATATCTATGAAAATATCAATATATGGATAGAAATTTAATATTATTATAGAAAGTGATTAAAATAGCATTTATAAGTTCACCAGCTAGGAAATTAGCAGTCACTTGATTCTTTTTTTTGTTTTCTTATTTATTTATTTTTTATTTTATTTTATTTCCATATGGAAAACAAAAGGCGAAAATAGGGACCTTTAATATTAATATTGTTGTTTTCAAAACTTATTTGAGAAATATTGTTGTTTTGAAACTTAGAAAAATATTGTTGTTTTGGGATTTCGAGGCTAGAAGTCGGGGGTTGAAGATTCGACTAATGTAGAGGTCGAACGTTGAGAACTCGACAAACAAAGATAAACTTGGAAACAATACGTAAATTAGGGTTGTCGAGGATTGAAGTTTCGACTTAAGTCGAAACTTCAACCCTCGACAAGGAAAAGGAAATCTCGCTAATTTTTTTATGAGGATCTCACTCTAGAAGAGAATCTCGCTAATTTTGTATATTAGGTTGTCGAAGGTTGAAGTTCTGACATACATAAGTCGAAACTTCAGCCCTCGACAAGGAAGATAAGTGAGTGAAGCAGATTGTAAGAGAAAGCGAGATTGTAGGAGAGAGCGAGATGGAAAGCGAGATTGAAAGCGAGATTGAAAGCGAGATTGTAGGAGAGAGCGAGATTGTAGGAGAGAGCGAGATTGAGTTTGCCACATAGATTAAACGGTCAACCAGTCAACTGACGTGGTCTGCCACATGGAAATCGTCTTCATTTTATTTAATTTCCATAAGTCTAAAAAAGTGCATATATGTCACCATGTTGCCCCTACTCTGATTCCCCTGCACGATTCCCTACATGCATTGACGTTATCTGATTCCCCTGCTCCGATTCCATGCATTCATTGACGTATTCATGCCCCTCTGCCATAGCCTTAATTTTTTATTTTGTATTAAATTTGAAAAAATAGTTTAAAAAAATTTACCTTATTTTAATTTGAAAATTTTAATTTGTTGTTATTTTTAAAAATAGTTATAAAAAGTTTAATTTATTGCTATGTTTAAAAATAGTTATAAAAAATTTAATTTATTGTTATGTTTAAAGAGTTGATGTTCATAAAACTTAAAAGTTTATGTTTATATACTAAAAATTTAATATTTTTTAATATACTTCATATAAAAAGTATAATACAAAAAATTGATGTTGTCTTTTTTTTTTTTAGAAATGGCAGGCAAATGTTTGAGATTTTTGTTGTTTACAAATGGTAATATGATTGATGGTATTGATGGAGTTGAGTATGGCCAACCACCAAGTGGGATTTTACCATAAATGTGAATAGTGGAATTGTATTTAAACAATTCATTCAAATGGTTGGGATGTTACTTAGTGTAGATATGAGAGCAAATCAGATAGAAATAATATATAGACATCCCAATCTAGAACTATCAGGATTAATAAGATATATGTCATTCCCTATTTCGAATGCACAAGCTATGAACTTGATGTTCTCAATGGCAATACCAGTGCCAAATGTAGTACATTTGTATGTAAATGTAAATATGATAGGGGTGGATCCTGATACATCACTTAACTAGAAACGGATGACGAATTTGAGAGTTGGATTTCGATGGTCGTGAACATGAGATTCTTTTAGATACATTCAATGATTTGGATATGAATGTATTGGATAGTATTCCGGGAACATGACCTAATTGTAGCTCCTGTGGACGTTGACAATATACAATTGTATAAAGGAATGATTTGTCAAGACAAGGAAATGCTACAACACACGGTCAAATATTTTGCAATAAAGTGTCACGCACCTACGAGGTTGTTGAATCTACACTGATGATTTGGACAATTCGGTGTAAGAAGTGGGAGGAAGGTTGCAAGTAGGGCTTCGTGCAATAAAGAAATGGCTTGTTCGAGATCACTAAGTATGATGAGCAGCATATCTGTTTTTATTCAGAACTAAGTCAAAGTCACGTGCAATTGGATTCATCAATGATTGCACTAGAGTTCTGTGATGCCGTAAGAGAAAAATCATCTATCAGTGTGACACAACTGCAGTCCGACATCAAAATCAAAGTTTGGATATCATGTTCCTTACCATAGGGTATGGGAGGGAAAAAGAAAAACGTTGGCTAAAGTGTTCGGTGATTGAGATGAGTCTTACAAATTGTTGCCCAGGTGGTTATATATAGTTAAGCAGACTAATCCCGGAACACGTGTAGAGTAGAGAGTTAAAGAAACGCTTACTGAAGGCCATGTCATCCTAACTTCTGTATTTTGGGCATTTGGTCCTTGTATAGAAGCTTTTAATAAATGTCGGCCGATCATTCAGATAGATGGTACACCACTTGTACGGCAAATATAGAGGAAAACTGTTGATTGCTACATCAGTTGACTTGAACGGCCATCTACTTTCCACTTGCTTTTGCCGTTGCTGATGAAGAGTCCGCAGACTCATGGGGATGGTTCCTGAAACACCTGAGGAGAATTGTAACACACGAAGAGGTGTGTTTAATTTTAGATCGACATGCTGGTATAATTACAGTAGTGAAAAACCCAGCAAAAGGTTGGAGGGGACCGAAATGTCACCATCGTTTCTGCTTAAGACAATTTCGTCAGCAACTTCAATAAAAAGTATAAATGTCACCATCGTACTACTGGAGAAATATCTTGTAGACGTTGAGAGGCAGTTCTCCAGCGCACTATCCTGCTCCACCCTCGCATACTACACTACTGCGTAGATCTGGATTCTATGGGGTTGCCGATTAGGAATTATTCAGTTGGACTGGCATCTGATCACAGCCTTGGTTGAAAGATGGAGGCTCGAGACGCATACATTCCATATGTTTGTTGGAGAGTGCACTATCACTCTACAAGACATAGAGTGTTGTTGGGGTTACCGTTGATGGTAGCCGATCACCAGAATGATGTACGATGACTGGTTAGAAGTTTGTCAACTGTACCTCGGTGCGACCCCACCTGCCGACAAGATTAAAGGATCGAGGTTAAATTAAATATGGTTAGGAACACAATTTTGTGAGCTAGGACAGTCACACATGTAGTCAACCAGTATAGATACATGTTTGATCTGCTTCAACCTGAACAGATACATTACACTAAACCTAATTGATTATTTTTATTCATATTTTTATTGTATTTGTCTTTAATATTCTCTAATATAATATTTTGTGTTTCAGGTTATTTGGGAGCCGTACAAAATTATTGTGCATACTTTGCCTAATTTTTGTACGAATGGTCAAACATATGGCGGACGATGAGTCCTCTCATATGTTTTCACATTGGTAAGTGGCATATTCCTGACAAGGTGATAAGACAATTCGGTTTTCAGCAGAATGTCTCATCGCTTTGTAATACTGAACCCGTACTGCATGATAATTGACCTAAGAACTGGAGATTGGTCCGAAAAAGTCGCACATTTGGGTAGTGCGATGGCACTTCATGCAAGGTTTATTGCAGTGGGGGTTTCTCTTGAATAGTTGTTGACACAGATGTCACTCCAGAATATATTCATTGGTATAATAAAATCATAAGGCGCTACGTCACTCGTCCGGGAGCAGCTATGGGTCATCTGGTAAATGAATGAATATTATCTAATTTTTTTAATTTAAATTTATTTTAAATATGTCTAATTGTTTTATAATTCATAGAGATCGAACAACAGTAGACTCCATGAGATTGCAAATGATTCGAACCAGGTTCTTGCTATATGTAGTGACAACCAAAGCTATATGGAGGAAATTCATTATATGTACGATATACCTATTGTTCCTCCACTAGCTCCTAGATGTAGAGGACCTGTTCGATAAGAGGATGAGTTTGATGAGGTTGCACATAATGTAGAAGAGTTGCCCCTATGATGCAGACGCAGAGTCAAATTGATTATTGTAAGTCCGATGATGATGATGCCAGCATTTGGTTCAGGACATTATGACTCAGAGGCTGGTCCTTCGTCTTCATACGTGCATGGACATGGTCGGGTCTTGAAGAACATAATGAATATTTATATTATGAAGTGCTTGCAGAGGTACCAGAGCAACATCAAGAAGAACCCGAGCAACCTCCAGTTCGAAGTCGACGACGACAACCAGCTCGAAATCGACGACGTCCGCATTGTGGGACACATTGATTTTTGTAATTATTTTTATATAAATGAGATATTTTAATTTAATTTTTTTTATTTTTATGATTATTTATTTTTTTAATTTATTCTTTTTTAGAGTTTAAATAAAATAATAAAATATTTTTAGAAATTATTTTTATAAAATTGAAAATTTAAAAAAAAGAGAAATGATTAGAAAGAAGAAGGTGGAATGTGTAATAATTAAAAAAGAAAAAAAAGGGAAAATTTGTACGGTATTCTCGTTCTCTATCAAAATCTCGCTATTTCGCTCTCGCTCTCGCTCTCGCTTAAAATCTCATCTCTCAAAATCTCGCTCTCTCTCATATCTTGCTCTCGAATTTGATTGGGAAGTTCAGTGGCATAAAGAAGGAGATTCATTAGCTCGTTATTTAGTCAGACTTGCTGAGATGACAGAATCCGTAAAAATTATTCAACAAGCTTTGGAAGGAATTCCAGGGGGACCTTATGAAAATTTAGAAATACGATCTTTTGATAGAGGAAGGTCTCTGGAATGATAATTAAACAGACTCAATAATAATATTAAGAAAGGCAACGTCGAGGGTTCAAAGTTCGACATACAAATGAAAGGAAGGTCGATGGTTCAAAATTCGACCTATCTAGGTCGAATTTTCAACTCTCGACTTATTTAAAAAAATATATATATATTTTTACAAATAATTTGAAAACAACAATATTTTCCTAAATAGTTTCTAAAAGGAGAATACCCTTTTAATTTTCCCGTGAAAATAGTATTAGGAACACAATCTAGAAAAATGACAAAGAAAATGGATTCCGAAAAATTATAATTATGTGAATTAGCTGGCATGATTTGATATGTAGATAGATAATATACCAAGTACCGTTGTTTGCTCATAAATTTATGTTGAATGGTCTTGTATCTCCATCACTAAACATATATTACTTTTTAGGAAAGTTGTAAAAAATAATCCCGAAACATTTCTATTTTTATAATTAGTATTCTTTTAAAAAAATTCTCATTAAAATAAATTTTCTAGATCAATCCTTTTGACGGGTTCGACTATCAAGATTTAAATAAAAAATTTACTTCTTTTATTTTAACCATTATCTTGGGCTTTTTCGATGAAAAATCGAAATTCTATAAATTTTTCAAAAAATATTGTGCAATGTTTCTAAATCTTTTATCAAATCTTACTTCTTTTTATCAAATTTGACATAAATTTTCAAATCTTTCATCCAATTTCTGTACCATTATTTGAATTTCCAAAATTTTAAATGAATTTACAATTATCCAAATAAAATTTTCAATGAGATTTTATTTATTTTTTATTTTTAAAACCTTCATGAATCAATCAAGGTTTCAACTTTCAAATATTGTGCAACTAGCGAAGCATGTTTACAAAATTAGACATGCGTGTCATCACTTTTTTGTTTTGCAAAAATTGCAAAGTCCAGCCCAGCCCAACTCATTTCAATTAAAAATGAGAGATGTAAATATATATATATATATATATATATATATATATATATATTATATCCTTCAATTTTACTTCATTAATGAATTTAGTATATCAATTAACTAATTTACCTAAAATGATGTCTATGAATGTTACACGGATGTACTTCGTTTTATATATATTAGTTATTATAATAGTAGTATATTAGGTACTATATTAAACAATACACCATCAAAAAAGGGAAAAACACAAAACAAAAATGATATAATAGCGTAGCAAGTATCCATGTGTAACAAAAACTAAAATAAACGAAAATTAAATTTATTGATTGAATTTTCATTGTTGGTAGCAACAAAATTGAAATGTTGATTAATGTTAGATATATTGTCGATACACTTATGTCTTACCTAAAATATTTACTATTTATTCAATAATATCGTATACCTTATACATTGCTGATACACTTGAATATAATATTTATAAAATGAAACATATAGTTTACTTCAAAATAATAAGGTAGTAAACGAATATTGGTTTTTGTTAGATATACTGCTGATACACATACTTAGAATGTTATTGATATTAGATATACTACGAATATACTCATGTCTTACTGTAAGTATGCACTTGTTTCTTATATTTGATATTTTGCTGATACACTTAAAAGATTATTTTTATAAATGAAACATGCATACTTTACTTCAAAATATGTTACTAATTGAATGTTGTTAGATTTATAGCTAATATACTACCGATATACCAAATTTAAAGTAAATAGAAAGATTAAAACTTGATTTAAAATTAGACAACAAACCAATTCATCAAAACCAAAATAAAAAAAAAAATACTAAATCGAACAAAAGAACATTAAAATGAAACACACAGATCTCTTATAATCAAACAAAGAATTAAAAGTGTGTCACCTATTTTTTAGGTTTTATAGGTATAACAGTTTTGTTAGACACTCTTCACAAATTAAACCCCCTCCCATCCCAATCTTTTTGTTCTTTTCCTCTTTCCGTTTATTCTCACCGATGAATGGATGAAATGTTGGTCTTCGAGTCACCTTCCTCAACACATACCACGACCATCGTCACATCCATCGTCACAGTCGTTGTATGAGCTCGATTTTCAGGTGTCGTCATGGGTTTTTTGGGTGAGAGGACGACGAGGACACGGTAGTTTTTCGATGGTTGGAGCTGAAGGAACCATTAAAGGTCCTTAAAAGATAATTGCAGCAAATACATTAAGATTATGTATTTAAAAGATAATTGCAGCATGCTTTAAAACAAGGATTACAGAATAGAAAATGGGTTAAGAAACTGTACCCTTGAAGAACCCTTCTCTACGGGATTTCTTCTCTGAATCTTGTCACGTACAATCTCGAACCCTCTAACCGTCAATGTGGAAACCACCAAGAATATTACCTTTGCATTCTCTGGGTGAGAATCCAAGAGTTTTGTGGGCTCTTGCTATTTTAGAAGAGAGAAAATTTGAATGTAATGAAAGGAAGTGATGGGATTCAAATTGTCTCAGAACTTTTATGTGGATCTGTCATAATTTTGTGAAACCACACTAGAAAGAAAAAAAAAGACTTCTCCCCTTCGCCACTAGCACGTACTAGAGAGAAAAGAGGGGGGGAGAGAGTTACAACTCCCTCTCAAAATAATTTTTAAAATAAAATAAAATAAAATAAAATTATTTATTTTAATAAATAAATTTAATATATATTTATATGATAACTACCTTATCATATAATATATATTAAACTATATGTTATATCAAATACATAACTTATAGTTTCTATTTTCTCACCAATGACATTTAATATAAATCTCATATATATTAAATTTAGTTATATGAATCAAACTCATATAATTAATATTTGAATCATATTCAAATATTTATTTCCTCTTATATAAACTTTATATTATAATGTATGAAATACATTATAGTAATTATATTATATGAAATTAGAGTAAATTAATTATATCAGATATTATTAATTCCCTCAATTAATTTGAATCATTCAAATTAATCCAAAAATTGATTCTCATTAATTTCCGTTGAGTTACAGAAGAGATCTCATGGTCTTGTAGCTTGAAGCTCCAACGGTACGTGAATAATTAATTAAACTCCTTTAATTAAATTGTTACCATCCGTTAATTGCTAGGCACTCCACTAAAGACCAACAACTGCACTCTTCACACTACAGATATATTTTTGTGTCCATTAGATATAACCAATCAACAGTACGATGACCTTTCACAAATTGCTCGTAAGTACAATGGGCCAAAATTACCATTTGTCCCTGTAGTTACATCTAACTTCTTAAGTACCACTGATCTCTCTAATGAACAATAAATCATAGTCCTTGCTTTTATTTGTATGGGTGAGAGTGGCCGGATCGCCAACTCAACAAGTCTACCATTTAGGGGATTCTTCTGATTGGGGAGCTGAGAACATAACTACACAAGAAGGAATTCATTCATTCCTCCGAGGTAGAGGTAAGTAGATAAATTACTTCCTTAAAGGCTAATTATAGGGCTTGAACAATGTGGTGCTACACTCTCTCCTAGCTCGAGAGGAGTTTAGTCATAGTTGAACTATGATCTATTGTTCATTAGAGGGATCAGTGGTACTTAAGGAGCTAGATGTAATTACAGGGAAAAATGCTAATTTTGGCCTAGCTGTACTTACGAGCAATTTGTGAAGGGTCATTGTACTGTTGATTGGTTATATCCAATGGACACAGAAATATATCTATAGTGCGAAGAGTGTAATTATCATTCTTTAGTAGAGTGCCCGATAGTTAACGGATGGTGAATAATTTAATTAAAGAGTTTGATTAATTATTCGTATAACATTGGAGCTTCAAGCTAGAAGTCCATGAGGTTTCCTTGGTAGCTCAATAGAATTAAATGAGAATAAGTTTTTGGATTAGTTTGAATTGTTCAAATTCATTGAGGGATTTAACTATATATGATATAATTAAGTTATTTTAATTATATGTGATATAATTACTATAACGTATTTGATACATTATAGCTTTAGTGAGAGGAAATAAATATTTGAATATAATTCAAACATTAATTATATGAATTGGATTCATAATTGTTAAATTTAATATAAATGTGATTTATATTAAATGTTAAACGAGAGAGAAAAGAAACTATAGGTTATATTGTATATGATACAGTATAAAACTATAGGTTATATGTTATATTTGATATAAAATATAATTTGCCCACACACACACACATATATTATGACAAGTTAGTTATCATATTTATATATAGATATATCAAATGTTATTTTAATTTAAAATGAGGGCAGGAGTTACAACTCCCTCCCCCTCTTTTCTCTCCACCCACGTAAGTAGGTAGTTCTTGTATTTTTTGCTTTAGAAAGAGAGGAGAGAGTCTCCTTCTTTGTAACATACACTGTGAAAAAGAAAAATAGTTCAGTGAATTTTGAATTGTTGGTGAACATTCTCAAATCTTCTTCCTCTCTACTCAAATTGAATTCCCTCAATCCAAAATATTTAGAGCCCACCACCTTGGGTTCTTTGCCTGAGAATACCGAGGAAACCATTGTGGTAGTGTTCGTATACTGTTCGAGGTATTATTGAATAAAGTCTACAAAGGTATGGGTATTTGAAACCCTAAGTTTTTCTTTTGTTAAAGTATGTTGTGATTTATGTAAATGTATATCATGTTATTTATTTAATATAAATACTTACATTCAATGAAAAATGGGAACTGGGACGATCTTGCTTCCGCTTAAGGTTCTCTTCTTTTTGAGTTCCTTCAATTATATTACCAACTCCCCAATCAGACGAATCCCCAAAATAGTAGGCTTGTTAAGTCGACGATTTGACCACTCTTACCCATACAAATCAAAGGTCCGACTTTATAGGCGGGAGTTCACAACTCATTCAGGATTCAGGTCATGTTATCTATGGTCATCCTGGTGAAATGCATGTTTTTATTATGAATGGTGTTATATAATGAGACTAGTCATTTCGTGATCTAGTCTTATACAAACTTCTTTGTATTGAATATCCCTGCTCATATGTCTCCACATGAATGATCAGGATCAGAACATTTGTAGCACTTTACAATAATTATAACATCTACAAAGAGGGCCATACTCGTAGTGTCACTAGGATAAGGTATTCAACCTTATCCATCTACTACAGACCATTTAGGTTATCACTTAAACATGATTCACTTGTATATCTCTATATACATGTTTAAGTTATAAGATAACCTTGGATGTTAGTTTATTTGTTTGTGGTTAATGCAACTAATTTTGAAATAAAACATCACATATTTTATTACATAAATAAAATGTTTGTACAATATAATTACAAACTATAGGACCCTACGAGATTTAGGGTTTCAATCCCAACAATCTCTCACTTGACCTAAAGCTAGTGGAGTGTACAATGTAAAAGTCAAACTAAAATACAAAGTATACAAAATAATAAACTAGGGCATAACACGCCCACTAAAAATCTCCCACTTTCCCTAGTCTAAACGTCGTCTGTCCCTTAAACGCCTATACTCTGTAGATGACCCTCAAACACCTTAGTTGTGAGGGCCTTTGTAAACAGATCAGCAACGTTGTGCTCCAAAGCTATCTACGTGATGATCATGTCTCCTCGATGCACAATCTCTCAGATGAGATGATATTTTTGCTTTATATGCTTCAACCCAGGCTTTCGAAAATCAGCCACAACATCTATATTATCATAATAAAGTGTGATGGGCTTTGACATGTCTGGAACGACTTCCAGATTTGTCAATAATTTCCTAAGCCAAAAAACTTCCTTAGCAGCTTCATAAGCCACTACGTACTCAGTCTCTTTGGTGGAGTTAGCAATGCACCCCTGCTGGGTGCTCCTCCAGATAACTGCCCCTTCGGTTAGAGTGAACATTGACCCTGATGTGGATTTCCTAGGATCTTTATCATTTTGAAAATTAGAGTCTGTGTATCCTGTAAGGATCAGATCCCTAGAACCATACATGATCATGTAGTCCCTCGTTTTTCATAGATACTTGAGGAAATTCTTGACGGTGGTCCAGTGATCATATCCTAGATTAGATTGATATCTACTGACTATCCCCACCACATAGCAGATGTCAGGTCTAGTACATAAAATCTCATACATCAGGCTGCCAAACGGATGCATAGGGGATCCGTCTCATTTTCTCAACCTATTGAGGTGTCTTAGGACACTGTTCTTTAGACAATATAACTCCATGCCTAAAAGGTAATAAACCTCTCTTGGAGTTTTGCATCAAATACTTGACAAGCATCTTATCAATGTATGATAATTGAGATAGAGCTAGCATTTTGTTCTTTCGATCTCCAAAAATTTGAATTCCTAGAATAAATTGAGCCTCTCCCAAATCTTTCATTTGGAATTGGGTCGCTAGCCAGTTCTTAACTTCAGTCAATAGACCTACATCATACCTAATGAGTAGGATATCGTCTACATATTGAAGGAACTCTATTTACAGAGAACCTTTGAGCAGAAGCAGATTGTCCAAATCCCATTGTGATTGAACGCATACATTTACAGTCATATAGAATAGATTATGCATCAGAAACTAAATTACAACATGCTTCTGAATTAAAAAACAAAGTTTAGAGATTATACCTTTGAAGAACCATTTTCCAAGATAATCCCTCCAACAAACTGATTCACGAATGCGTCGAACAACTCGAACACTCTTCCAACAAGCAGCAATAAAAAAATCGATCCTTGAACCAACAGGGACACAACCACTTGGTGACCTTGGTATTCTCGGTGTGAGAATCCAGGAGTGGGGGCTTTGGCTAATTTTGGTTAGATTGGAGTTTGGAGGAGGAAGACAATCGTGTAGTGAACAACACTATCATGTAGACAAATTAATCTATCGCATAGACAAGCTTAATCAATCATTTAGTCTCTCAAAGAAATCGATCGTGTAGTACACTCGATCGTATATCTGATGTCACTTATGTGGAATAATTAAAACCAATTTTTCTTTATCCCACTCTTTTCATAAAACCAAATAACTACCCACTAAGGGTGGTTATGGAGAAAAATGATTTAATTATCAAATAATTAATAATTATAAATAAATATGATAACTAACTTATCATATTATATTTATAACCTATAGTTTTAATATTGCATCATATACAATATATAAACCATTATTCTTTTTCTCTATTTTATGGCATTTAATATAAATCATATTTATATTAAAGTTAATAATTATGAATCTTATTCATAGAAAATATATTTGAATCATATTCAAATATTAGTTCCTCCAATCAAACAATAATGTATCAAATACATTATATCAAGTATATCATATATAATTGAATTAATTGAATTATATCATATATAATCAAATTTTCTCTTATTAATTTGAACATTTCAAATTAACCCAAAAACTTATTCTCAACTTAAATCCATTGAATTACCAAGGGGACCTTATGAACCTGTAGCTTAAAACTCCAACGGTATGTGAATAACTGATTAAACTCTTTAATCATATTATCCATCGTCCGTTAACTGCCGGGCACTCCACTAAAGACCGACAGCTACTCTTCGCATCACATATATATTTCTGTGTCCATTGGATATAACCAATCAACAGTATGATGACCATTCACAAATCCCTCGTAAATACAGTTAGGCCAAATTACCGTTTTCCCCCTGTAGTTACATCTAACTCCTTACCATTAATCTCTCTAATGAACAATAGATCATAGTCCTACTATGACTAAACCCCTTTCGGGCCAAGAGAGGGTATGGTGCCACATTGTTCAAGACCTGGAATCAACCTTTAACGGAGCAATTTATCTACTTGCCCTTGCTTCGTGGAAGGAGCAATCCTTCTTGTGTAGCTGAGTTCCCAGCTCCCCAAACAAACGAATCCCCAAAATGGTAGGCTTGTTGAGTTGGCGATCTGGCCATACTCACCCATGCAAATCAAAGGACCACTCTCATAGGCAGGAGTTCACAACTCACTCGGGATTAAGGTCATGTTACTTATGGTCATCCTAGTGAAATGAAAGTCTCAATTATGAACGGCGTTATATAACGAGACTAAACATTTCATGTTCCAGTCTTATACAAACTCCTTTATATAAAATATCCCTGCTTGCATGTCTAATACATGAATGATCAGGATCAAACCATTTGTAGCACTTAATAACATTTGTAACACCTATAAAACGGGTCATACTCGTAGTGTCACCAAGATAATGTACCCAGCCTTATCCATATTCTATAGACCATTTAGGTTATCACTTAAACACGATCCACTTGTATGTCTCCACATACATCTTTAAGTTACAATGATAGCCATGGATCTTAGTTTATTGGTTTGTGGTTAATGCAATTAAAATATCATAACAGAAGTGAATAAAATATCATATATTATTAATCATAGAATGTTTGTTCATACAAGTGTTTACAAACTATAGGACCCTACGAGGTTTAAGGCATCAACCACAATACATATAACACTAGGAAAACTACAAAACTATTGATGATCCTCTTGTATACACAAGGTTCATCAACATTTTGATCAAAGCCATAAGATTTGATTGCAATATCAAACCTTATGTTCCAAGATCGAGAAGCTTGGTTCACCCATAAATGAATCGATTAAGCCTTCAAATATTTTGCTCTTGACCTTAGGTTATGAATCCCTTGGGCTGCTCCATATAAATGCTCTCCTCAAGATTGCCATTCAGAAAGACAGTCTTGACGTCCATTTGCCAAATCTCATAATCATAATATGAGACAATGGACAGGAGGATCCGGATAGACTTTAGCATGGCAACAGGTGAATCTCCTCATAGTCGACTTCCTCAACTTGGGTATAACCCTTTGCCACTAGTCTAGCCTGAAGGTTTGCACCTTCCCATCAGCACCTCGTTTTCTCTTGTAGATCCATTTGCAACCTATAGGTTTAACCCTAACAAGTTTATCTACAGGATCCCAAACCAAATTGAAGTACATCAACTCAATTTTGAGATCCATAACTTTGATCCACTCATCTTTGTCAATATCCTCCATTATCTTCTTGTAAGAGAATGGATCCTCAATATTTCTGTTAGCTACCATAGCTAAGATTTCTATTAAACCCATATAACGGACAGGTGGGTTCGCAATCCTCCCACTACATCGAGGCTTCTTTAATATTTGAGGTGGATTTGACCTACTAGATGATCCAACTTCAACAACTTTTGTTGAGGTTTGGGTTCTTCAACAACTCTTGTTAAAGTTTCAGTAGTTTATCTGGAAATTTCATTCAACACAATTTTACTACAGGGCATGTGCTCCCTTATGTGGTATTCTTCTAGAAAAGTAGCGTTTATTGACACATACTTTATTTTTCTTAGGATTGAAGTGAAGGATCCCAATGAAGGGTCCTTGAGCAGAAGAAACGGGTCGTCCCAATTTTCAAAAGTTTACAGAACACAATTTTACAGAGAAAAGGAAACAGATCATGCATTTAATTTAAAAAATACAACATGCATACAAAATAAATAATTAGGGATTCAGAAACCTTTACTTTTGAGGACCTTCTTCATATAAAATCCCTTGTTCGTGCAAATCACGAACGACAACCAGAAAGGCTAATTGGGACACCACCAATTAGAGACCTCGATATTCTGAGGAAGGGAACCCAAGAGGTGTGCGCTCTGGAAAATTTGGACTGAGAAGGAAGGGAGGAACATTTGAGAGGAAAGAGGAAAGGTTTCTTCTCTGGTGTTTTTTTTTTTTTTTTTTTTTTATCAGAAACCTTCTGTGTTGCAGGAACAAGAAGAAGAAGACACAACCTCTGTTAATAACCCAAATCAAACATGGGTGGAGAGAAAATTGGGGAGGAAGTCAATTCCCTCTCATTAAATTCAATATTTGTATATTAATTATTAAAAAATTAAAATTAATAATTTATAATATTATATATATAATATATAGTTATATTACATATATACATAACGTACATACATATAACATATAACCATAGTTTTTATATTGTATCAAATACCAATATAGTCTATAATTTCAATATCTTTCACTAATGGCTTTTAATATAAATCATATTTACATTAAATTTAATTATATGAATCCAATTCATATATTTAATATTTGAATCATATTCAAATATTTATTTCCTCTAAATACTTAATATTATGTGTAATCAAATACATTATAGTAATTATATCATATATAATTAAATTCCTCAAATTAAATTGAACAATTTCAAATTAATCCAAAAATGATTCTCATTTAATCCTATTGAGTTATCGATTGACCCTCCAACAGATGTGAATAATTAACTAATTTCTCGTAAGTTAGATATAAACCAGTCAACAGTACAATGACCCTTCATAAATTGCTCATAATATAGCTAGTGCCAAAATTATTGTTTTGCCCCCTATAGTTCATCAACTTCTTAAGTACTAGTGATCCCTCTAATGAACAATAAATCATAGGCCAACTATAATCAAACCCCTCTCGAGCCAGGAGAGTATGTGGTGCCATACTATTTAAGCCCCGAAATTCCATCCCTTAAGGGAGCAAGTTATCTATTTTCCTCGAATTAGGGAAAGAGTGAATTCCTTCTTGTGTAGTTGTGTTCCCAATTCCCCAATCAGAAAAATCATCAAAATGGTAGGCTTATTGAGTCGACGATCTGGCCACTCTCACCCATACAAATCAAAGGACCACCCTCATAGACAGGAGTTCATAACTGACTCAAGATTCAGGTCATGTTATCTATGGTCATCCTAGTAAAATGTAAGTCTCTATTATGAACTGCGTTATATAAAGAGACTAAATATTTCATGGTCAGGTCTTATACAAACTCTTTTGTATAGAATATCCCCACTCACATGTCTCCACATGAATGATTGGGATCCGATCATTTGTAGCACTTTACAACAATTGTAACACATACAAAGTGGGCCATACTCGTAGTGTCACCAGGATAAGGTATCCAGCCTTATCCATCTACTAAAGACCATTTAGGTTATTACTTAAATATGATCCACTCGTATGTCTCTACATATATGTTTAAGCTACAAGATAACTCTGAATGTTAGTTTATTGGTTTGTGGTTAATGCAACTAATTTTGAAATAAAACATCACATATTTTAGTACATAAATAAAATGTTTATACATTACAATTACAAATTATAGGACCCTACGAGATTTAGGGCATCAACCTTAACACGAAGAAGTTACCTTATCCCATTCCTTTCGGGTAGCCTACATATAGGCACAATTTTGAACGAGGTTCAGATTTCTAAAGATTTGCCTCAAGCATATGTGTTGGGTAACCTAGATTCTAAAATGACATAAACTAGCTTTTCGACCATTCCATAACTCCAAAGGTATTCTCGTAACACTTATGGATGGAACACAGTTCAAAATATACGTTGCAGTATGTACTGCAAAACCGCAAGACGAATCAGTTAAAAAAGTATAACTCATCATAGACCAAACCATGTCCAACAGGGTTTGATTTCACCTTTCTGATACACCATTATGTTAAGGTGTACTAGGTGCTGAGAGTTGGGATACAATTCCATGCTCTATCAAATCGTCCTGGAATGTTAGATCCAAAAACTCTTCACTACGATCAGATCGAAATGTCTTAATTTTTTTTATTTAATGCATTTTTAACTTATGCCTTGAACTCTTTGAACTTTTCAAAGGATCCGGACTTATGTTGCATTAAATAAACATGCCCATATCTTGAGTAATCATAAATAAAGATGATAAAATATTCAAAACCTCCTCTTGCTTTTGAAGGAAATTTGATATGAGGATTTTCATGAGCTGCGAAATGATCGTTCTAAATTCCATTCGTATTTGAACATAAACAGTTACAATCAACAAATGGAAACTAACTGGTCATGCTGAAGGATCTCTCTGGTTTCACAATCAACAAATGGAACATAAACAGTTCCATGAGCAGGCTTAGATCGCTCTGATTTCACAGTGACCAAAACATAAATGCTATACATTCCATACAAACAGTTATGCATATTAAACTCATAATCGACATGCCAGAATACAATAAAACACAAGAAAAGGGTTCATACCAAATGAAGACACTCTTCGAACGATTGAACCCAAAGCAAGCGGAAAACCTCCATCAATCTACAGCACCCGACGATGTCTGTTGACTGCAATAGCACGATCCGATGTACATGAAACAATGCCGCAAAAGACGACCCTACACAAGAGAAACCCGGGTATCCCTCGACATCAAAAAACCCAAAGAATGGGCTCTGGTGAGTTTGGTAAGGACGGAGGAGAAGAACGTCGGTGACGATAAGCAAGTGGGAGATGAATCTGCACTATCATATAGCGGAAATGCTATCGTATAGTAGAGCTTACACGATGTTTAGGAAAATCTGAACGATCGCTTAGAAAAAGATGTATATCGATCGTTTTAGAGTAACATGTAAACTAGACGATAGTTTAGAACGAACGAGCTTTTATCGTAATAGGCTCTCGTGATCGCTCTTCATGGATCTCTTCTTTGGGCGCGGGCGATTATGATTGCAGCGATGGAATAATAAAATGAAAACGATTTTCATAAGCTTTAACCCTCCGGTTACCATAACCTTCACACCCTACTTCCCACGTCCGATACGTGGATTATTGGGTTAATTATCAAATAATTAATCGATTAATTTAATTAATAGATAATAATCATATTATATTTATATCCTATAGTTTGGATCATATTCTATATGTTCCTATTAAGTATAAATCATATCTTCTATTATACTAAATTTTCTAATAATATTAAATATATTCTCATACATTTAGCCAATTATATATATAGATTAACACAGTCCACATTATATCAATATATAATTGAAACTTCCTCTAGTCAATTTGAACATTTCAAATTAACCAAACACTGATTCTCGATTTATCTAAGCTACCCAGGTGACCTAATGGACTGTGGCTCGAAGCTTCCAATGGTACGTGCTTAAGCTGACAACACTTTAGCCACGAAGATTCACCATTCGTTAATTGTCAGTGAATTCTACTAAAAGACCAATAGCTGAAATCTTCTTACCCAGATATATTTCTCCCACTTGTCCTAAAAGCGAACTGGGGTGTACAAAAAGTTAGTACAAAACAATAAACTAGGTCATAAAAGCCCAATTACAATAAAATATCCACTTGCCTAAGTTCAGCCGCGGGCGATCCTGTAGACCTACTTCGTAGGTGACCCAAACACCTGTAGCCGTGAGAGCCTTCATAAATGGGTCAGCAACATTGTGCTCTATAGCGATTTTGTGTGAACGATCACATCTCCTCGATGCAACTATCTCGCGGATCAGATGATTTCCACTCTATGTGTTTACTGCGCGGTAGACTCCTTGGCTCCTTGGAGTTCGCCACTACCTCACTATTTCAACAATAGAGGGTAATGGGCCTAGACATACTCTGGAACAACTTCCTAGGTCTGTCAGAACTTACTTGAGCTAGAACGGCCTCCTTACCAAGCTTCGGGCAAGGCCGCTACGTACTCCAGCTCCATAGTGGGAGGTCGGCAATGCACCCCTGCTTAGTGCTTCGCCACACTACAGCTCCTCCGTTAAGAGTAAAGACTGACCCTGATATGGACTTTCGAAAGTCCTTATCAGTCTAAAAGTCAGAATCCGTGTATGCTGTAAGGATCAAATCCCTCGAACCATACATAAGCATGTAGTCCCTCGTTCACCGAAGATACTTGAGGATGTTCTTCACTGCGGTCCAGTGGCCCTGGCCAGGGTTAGATTGATACCTACTGACTATGCCCACAGCATAGCAGATGTCTGGACAAGTACAGAGCATCACTATATCAAACTGTCAACGACAGATGCATATGGGACCCGTCTCATCTTCTCAACCTCTTAAGTCGTCTTAGGACACATTTCCTTAGACAAAGTGACTCCATGCCTGAATGACAGTAGGCCCCTCTTGGAGTCCTGCATCGAGTACTTTAGCAACATCTTGTCAATGTACAATGCCTGAGACAGTGTTAGCACTTTGTTCTTACGATCCCGAAAGATCCGGATACCTAGAACAAACTGAACCTCTCCCAAATCTTTCATTTGGAATTGAGTCGCTAGCCAGTTCTTAACTGCAGTCAGTAGACCTACATCATTCCCAATGAGTAGGATATCATCTACATACAACACTAAGAAAACTACTGAAGCGTTGATGATCTTCTTGTAGACACAAGGTTCATCAACGTTTTGGTCAAAGCCATACGACTTGATCATCAAATCGTATGTTCCAAGATCAAGACGCCTGTTTCAGTCCATAAATGGACCGATTCAGTTTGCAAATCTTTTGCTCTTGACCTTGGGCTATGAATCCCTTGGGTTGCACTATATAAATGGTCTCCTTAAGATTGCCATTCAGAAAGGTCGTCTTGACGTCCATTTGCCAGATCTCATAATTATAATAAGCTTCAATGGACAGGAGGATGCGGATCGAATTTAACATGGAAACAGGCGAGAAAGTCTCCTCATAGTTGACTCTCTTTACCTAGGTATAACCCTTTGCCATAAGTCGAGCCTTGAAGGTCTGTACCTTCCCATCAGCACCCCGTTTGCGCTTATAGATTTATTTACAACCTATAGGGCGAACCCTGTCAGGCTGATCTACAAGATCCCATACAGAGCTGAAGTACATTGACTCCATCTCGTGATCCATGGCCTTGACCCATTCATCCCGGACAACATCCTCCATTGCCTTCTTATAAAACCACGAATCCTCAACGTCGCCATCTACTACCACAGCAAGAATTTTCATGAAACCCAGATAGCGAACGGGTGGGTTCGCAACCCTCCCACTACGTCGAAGTTCCCTCAACTCTTGAGGTGGAACCGACGTACTGGATGAACTCCCATCAATAACTCTTGTTGATGTAGTAGTCTTTTCAACAACTCTTATTGAAATTTCAGTAGTTTCATTGGAAAGCTCACGCAACACGATTTTTCTCTGTGGATTGTGCCCCCTTATATGATCCTCCTCTAAGAAAGTAGCATTTGTTGAAACAAACACCCTATTTTCCATTGGATCATAAAAATAACCCCCTCGTGTACCTTTGGGGTAGCCTACAAAGAGGCATAACCTCGACTGTAGTTCCAACTTCTTGAGATTAGCCTCAACCACATGTGCAGGGCAACCTCAAATGTGGAAATGACGTAAAGTAGCTTTACGCCCATCCACAACTCTAGAGGCTGTTCATGTAACACTCTTTGGAAGGAACACAATTGAGTATGTACACCGCAGTCTCCACTACGAAACTCCAAAACGAGTCCGATAAGGAAGCGTAACTCATCATTGATCGAACCATGTCTAACAAGGTCACGTTTCTACTCTCTACTACACCACTCTGCTGAGGTGTACCCGGCACCGAGAGTTGGGAAACGATTCCATGTTCTATCAAATAGTCTTGGAATTCGGAGTACAAAAACTCTCCACCTCGATCTGATCGAAGTGTTTTAATCCGTCTATCCAATGCGTTTTCAAATTCAGACTTGAACTCTTTGAACTTTTCAAAGGATTTAGAATTCCATTGCAACAGACAAACATATCCGTACCTGGAGTAATCATCAATAAAACTGATAAAATACTCATAGCCACCTCGGGCTCGCACAATCATAGGACCACAAAGGTCAGAATGTACTAACTGAAGAGGCTCCTTGGCTCTAAAACTTTTTTCAGTAAAAGGTCGTTTAGTCATCTTACCCTCAAGGCGAGATTCGCAAACAGGTAAAGAATTTTCTTCTAACTCACTTAGAAGTCCATTCTTCACCAATCTCTCAATCCTATTGAGATTGATGTGCCCTAAACGTAGATGCCAAAGTTGGACATTTTCTTTTGGAGAAATTCGTTGACATTTTAATTGAGTTATGATAGTTCTGAATATTTCAGTATTATGGAGGGAATTAATGGCTAACGGTCTTAGCACATATAAATTCGATTCCAGATTTGTTGTGCAAATAAAAACGCCATATTTATTAATAAACACTTTACTCAAATTAAAAGAAACAGTATATTTACATTGCAATAAACACTTTACAAAAATAAGGTTTCTTTTTAGTTCAGGAACAATATATACATCATTTAAAATTAGAAACTTATTCTGTAAAGTCAACTGGAGTTTTCCCACTGCCACAGCTAAGACGACGTGGCGAGTGCCTACTCCATCGTCATCTCACCAGCCTCCAACTGTTGCCAAGATCTAATCCCCTTATAAGAAGAACAAACATCGTTAGTGGCGCCTGAATCAATTATCCAGGCTGAATCGTCATTCTCTATTAAACAAGTTTCGAGCACAAGTAAATCACATTTACCTTTATCCGCCTTGCCCTTAGCCTTGGCTGCTTTCTTCTCCTTTAGATACCGAGGATAGTTCCTCTTCCAATGTCCATCTTGGTTGCAATGGAAACACTTTCCCTTAGAAAATGGTGGACGCCTCTTTGGGGCGACAGACAGTGGATCAGCAGATGTCTTCCCTTTTCCCTTACCACCCTTCTTCTTCTTCCCTTTTGCAGAGTTAGAAGTAGAAGGTGTCGTTCCTTAGGTCGAATCTCTATGAACGTCCTTGAGAATGAAGCAACATTTGCCTCACCCTTCTGCCTCTCCTTAATTTTTAGTAAAGATTGGTATGTCTACAACTCGTTGAGGAGAGTTGTAAGGTTATATTTCACTTTGTTAAGAATCACATTGCTAACAAAGTGCAGGAAGCTCTCCGACAAAGAATGAAGGATTCTGGCTGCCCTCATCAATAGTAGACTCATTCAACTCCGCCACATTGAAGTGGACCATCATGTTAAGCATATGTTCACGAACAGAGGTGCCTTCTTGCATTTTGGAGTTGAATATGTATTTAAGAGCTTCATGCATAAGCTGTTCAGATGGTTGTCCAAACATCCCCTGCAGAGACTCCGTGATCTCACGGGCTGAGACCATAGACTCATGCTTTTTGGCTAAGACGTCAGAAAAACTTGCCAAGATATAGGCTCGAGCCTTCTCATTCGCCCTTGTCCATCGCTCGTATGCCTCCTGAACATTTCGAGCGACATTTGGAGCTGGAATAGGAGGATAATCCTCCGTGAGAGCGAACATGAGATCCTCGATGATTAGGATCGTCGTGATCATATGTTTCCATGTTGAATAATTTTCGCTAGTTAATTTTTTGGTGCTTAACAACGATAAGGTGGTTATAGCCATTTGAAAATGTTGCTGAAAATATGAACAAATCTTGATTAGATTTTGCTAAACCACTTTTAAACCAATTAGTTTTGCAAAAAAGTTTCAAGTACCCTAAGTTATAGACTTCTATTTTGTAATGATGCTCAATGAGTCAGGACAAATGCCACTGGTGGGGTGATCAGTTGCCCCTTCACTAGGATGAGACATTCTCAACCATTAGGCAGAAACAAATCTTGGAACTGAACCTAACAGCCACCATTTTTCGGTCCAGAATCATTAACCTTGAACTATTCCATGTAAGTGTAACCCCTCATTTTTGGTGTCAGTGTCCCGCCCTAATGCGCTTACCATAGGGAAAAGACGTATTAGGACAAGAGACTAAGTTACCTTATCCTCTTACAGGAGATCAAATAAAGAAACACGCAAAACTGCCATTCTTTAGGGGGACACTCCCAGGATGCCTTGAGGCGATGCACAGTAACTTTATTCAACCTAACGAGGGAGACCGAGGGATACGCTGTCGCACTTCCCGCTCCCATTTACTATGAGATTCTCTCCATCCACCTTGATATTGACCTACCCAAACACCATCCGTTGGGAGGACACGCCAAAG